>NC_080064.1:32253799-32557077 GCF_949987535.1 Balaenoptera acutorostrata | reverse complement strand
GGTGCTATTTCCTGTGGTAAAGGAACAGGTGTGCAGGAGTAGGGATGGATGCTGGTTGGAGATGGAGACCGAAATTTGGGAGTCTGTGGAGCTGACATCATGGAAGTGGACAGGTGAGCGTGAGCAGAGGGAGAGGAGAAGAAGGTGCAGGATGGAGCCCTGGAATGCCAGCATTTAATGGGCGAGCAGAGGAGGAGGAGAAAGAATAGGAGCCTGCAGAGGGCCAGCAGGGGAGGAGGAGGGCTTGGGCAGAGGTGGCAAACCAGATGCTTGGGCAGGATTTTCTGACAGACATCTGTCATTAGTTTGGTCAATTCTGTTTTTTGTTTTTGTTTCGTTTTGCTTGAAAGGTGCCTAACATGTTCTTTATTGAGACATAATTCATGTACCATAAAATTCACCACTTTAAAGTGTTCAATCAGTGTTTTCTGGTACATTCACAAAGGTGTGCAATCATCATCACTATCTAATTCTAGAACATTTTCATCCCTCCCCCTAAGATGCCCCATACCAGTCACTTCCTGTTACCCCTGCCCCCCAGCCCCTGGCAACCACTAATTGACCTTCTGACTCTGTGGATTTGCCTATGCTGCGTATTTCATATAAGTGGAATCGCATAATATGTAGTCTTTTGTGATTGGCTTCTTTCACGTGCATAATTCTTTCAAGGGTCCTCCATGTTGTAGCATGTGTCTGTACTTCATTTCCTTTTACTGCTGCATAATAATCTGCTATATGAATATACCACAGTTTATTTATCCACTCATCAGTTGATGGACTGTGGGCTGTTATGAATAATACTTTTATGAACATTCTTGTACACGTTTTGTGTGGATGTATGTTTTCAATTCTTTGGGGCATATACCTAGGAATAGAATTGCTGGGTCTTATGGTAACTCTGCACTCAGCTTTTTGAGGAACTGTCTCTAAGTCTGGTTGTATCACAACCAGACTGTGTGACCAAGGGCAGATTGTTTCACTGTTCTGTGGCTCAGATTCCTCATCTGTAAAAGTGAGACAATAAAGGACATTTTTGCTGTTTCCAAAGCAATTGCACCGTTTTACATTCCCATCATTAATGTATGAGGGGTCCAGTTTCTCACGTCCTCGCCAACACTTGTTATTGTATGTCTTTTTTATTATAGCCAACTTAGTTGGTGTGAAGTGGTATCTCTGTGTGGCTTTGATTTGTATTTATCTGAATATTAATAATGTTGAGGATGGCCATGGTGTTTTTCTATTGAGATTTGCTAGAACATATCATTAGGTTTTTTTTCCCCCCCGTTAGGTTGTTTTCTTCCTGTTGATCTATAGAGATTTTCCAGATGGAAAGCTGATTTTTCCCATACTATAGTTCTTATGTTATTTATTAACATGGTCCAATGCCCCAACTCTATCATCCTGTAGGATTGATTGTGCCCTTTCTGTCATATATCGTCTCCAGTGTTTTTGGTCTGTATCTGGGCTCCCTACCACTTTAGAATGATCCTGAATTAATTCTATCCTATTTAATATATATAGTTTAATGATAAATTTTTATATCTTGTATCTTGTTCTTTTTTCAGAATTACCTTGTATATTCTTGGGTGTTTACTCTTTCGTATGAATTTCATTTTATTTTTAAAATTATTTAATTAATTTATTTTTATGTTTATTTTTGGCTACGTTGGGTCTTTGTTGCGCGCACGGGCTTTCTCTAGTTGCGGCGAGGGGGGCTACTCTTCATTGCGGTGCGCGGGCTTCTCATTGAGGTGGCTTCTCTTGTTTCAGACAACACACCTAGAGCACACGGGCTCTAGGTACGCGGGCTTCAGTAGTTGCGGCACATGGGCTCAGTAGTTGTGGGTTGCGGACTCTAGAGCACAGGCTCAGTAGTTGCGGCGCACGGGCTTAGTTGCTTTGCAGCATATGGAATCTTCCTGGACCAGGGCTCAAACCCGTGTCCCCTGCATTGGCAGGCAGATTCTTAACCACTGCACCACCAGGGAAGCCCTCATATGAATTTTAGAATCCACCTATCAAGTTACATGGAAAATCCTCATACATTTTTACTGGAATGAATTGAATTTGTAGATTTATTTTAAGGGAGAAGTGACATCTTTATGATAGTATTCCCATGCATAAGCATGTTATATCTCTCCATTTTTAAAATATTCGTTTTATAACTCGGAAATACTTTGTATTTTCCTTTGTAAATGTCTAGCATGTTTTTTAAAAAAGATATATCCCTAGATACATGATCGTTTTTACTGACATTGTGAATGGTATCTTTTTGCCTATCACATCTTCTATTTTCTTATTCCTATTACAATCAGTATGGTAATCTGTTGATTTTTGTATGTTGATCTTATATCTAGTAGCCCTGCCAAACTCTTTTATTAGTTCAAATAGTTTTTCTGTAGATTTCCTAAATCGACAGTAATATAACCTGAAAATAGAAACAGTGTTGTCTCCTCCTAATTCTTATCCCTCGTATTTATTTCTCTTATTACATTGGCTAGGAAGTCAGGATAGTGGTGATTAGTAAGGTGACAGTGAGCAATCTTCCTTTGTTCCTGACTCAATGGAAATGCTTCCAAACTTTCATCTTAAGTATAAAGTTTAGGTTTGGGGTAGATACCTTTTAAAAGTTCCCTTCTATTCTCAATTTGCTAAGCATTTTTATAAGGAATCTCTGTTTCATTTTGTTGAGCGGTATTTTTGAATTTTTGAAAGGATCATCTGATTTTCTCCTTTATCAGTTAATTAGCAAATCACAGTGATAGATTTCCTAATGTTAAATTATCTTTCTGTGAGTAAAGTGAAAATTAATATTGGACCTGGGCTGATGCAAACCTGCCTGACACTGAACTTGGTCTTCCACAATAATGTTTCCTTAGAAACAGTAGAGTTAAGATAAAAGGGGGTTATAGTGTACTGTAACCCCCTTTTGTTGTGTGCTTAAGTTTTGGGGGGTTGTCAATGGGCTTACACATCCAAAATGGTGTAAATTATTGGTGGGAAATAGAGGCTGCAGCTTCTATAAGTCAAGGTGACACTCACACACTTTGGCTCTCCTGTACATGACCTGTGGGTAAGTGACAAAAGAATATGTGTACTTGGGTAGCTGCTGGGCCTCCCAGGAAGATGAAAATGGCATCTGCCATATCTCCTGCTTTGTGTTCTAGATTAAAATCTATTTGTGGGACTTCCCTGGTGGTCCAGTGGTTAAGACTCCATGCTCCCAATGCAGGGGGCCCGGGTTCCATCCCTGGTCAGGGAATTAGATCCCGCATGCCGCAACTAAAAATTCCGCATGCTGCAATGAAGATCCCGCACGCGGCAACGAGGGTCCCATGTACCACAACTAAGACCCAGTGTGGCCAAATAAATAAATAAATATTTTTTAAAAATCTATTTGTGTCTCATGGGTCTGATCACCAACTTGAACCCATAATCACAGTGGTGACACTGCACCTTCCATTCCAGTGGTCGTGATATATGATTTTTTATAAGTTGCCAGATTCTATTTGCTAGCATTTTATTTTAGGATTTTTGCAAATATATTCATGAGTTTGGGCTAAATTTTCTTTTCTCATACTAGCATCCCAGATTGGTTTGGCATCAGTTATATAAGTCTACAATTCTTATCTGCAATTCCAAAATTCAAAAAGTTCTGAAAACTAGCAACAGGTTTTCTTTGGGGGGAGGGGGTACATTTTCAGCAAACTCACCTGGCCACTAAACTTGATCCGTGAGACTAGTTTTTACTTGTACCACTTAGTATGTTTTATGGCAGAGATATTAACATATTTAATTGTAGGGAACTGGTCCCATCTGTGCTGAGGGTGTTTATACACAAGTTACACACTGCATCATCTTTCTAAACTTCCAAACCCCAAAAAGTTTAAGATGAGGATAGTGAACCATTTTACCGTAATAAACTGGTCAGATTTCCTGGTTTTTTTGTGGGTTTTTTTTTGGCGGGGGTTTGGGAAGCAGTGTATTTGAAATAGTTCGCATAAGATAGGGATAATTTGTTTCTGTAAAGTGCAGAAAACTTGTTTGTGAAGCCAGCTGGGTTTCATGCCGTGTGAGTGTGTGTGTGTGTGTGTGTGTGTGTGTGTGTGTGTTACTGGTGGTGGTGGGTAACTTATTTTTCATGGCAATTAATTCTTTGGTGCCATTCTGCCCTGCATTACCCAACTCGGCCAAGCCTTCCTGTTTCTCTTCAAGAAAGTCTGATATTGCAGTTCAAAAATATTGGAGTCGGGGCTTCCCTGGTGGCGCAGTGGTTGAGAATCTGCCTGCTAATGCAGGGGACACGGGTTCGAGCCCTGGTCTGGGAAGATTCCACATGCCGCGGAGCAACTAAGCCCGTGAGCGACAACTACTGAGCCTGCGCGTCTGGAGCCTGTGCTCCGCAACAAGAGAGGCTGCGATAGTGAGAGGCCCGCGCATCGCGATGAAGAGTGGCCCCCGCTTGCCACAACTAGAAGAAAAAAAAGCCCTCGCACAGAAACGAAGACCCAACACAGCCAAGAATAAATAAATAAATTAATTAATTAAAAAAAAATATTGGAGTCACTAAAGACCAGTTGTTATTGGGAAATTTGATTTGCAGAAACTACTGCTTTTTGGCTGGACAATTTGGGAAGAAAAAGGCTTTCAGGGATTGTATTTAGCATGGTTATGGAGACAAAGTTTTAATTTTACCTCTAGAGGGCAGTCATAGATCATAAATTGGTAGGGCTGTTATTAAAAACCATTACCTAAAAATAGATTAAACTGAGTGCCCCTTTTGGTATGTATTATTTCCCTCACTTTACAGATGAGGAAACTGAGCCTTAGAAAAACTAGGTAATTTGCTTATTTCACAGCAGTTGTAAGCAGCATAAAGCAGATCTGGGATTTTAACCTCAATCTATTTACCACTAAAATCCATACTCTTAACCACACTGTATTCTCATTCTCTCTCTTTCATTCTCTCTCTCTCTCTTTCTCTCTCCTTTCCTCCTTCCCCCCCGCCCCCACCTCTCTCTCTTCCCAATAGAAACAGTATACCAAACTGGTTAAATGTACCAACTCTTAACAATTCTAAAGTCAGTCTGCTTGACTAGGAAGGCTGGGCCTCAGTGAGTACCTGCAGGGCAGAATGGCATCAGGAAATTGAGTCCCATGAAGAGTAAAAGTCACCTAGCAAACCTACCAACATCTGGCTCTATTGCTTGCCAGCTGTGTGACCAAGGGAAAGTTACTTACTTGCTCTGTGGCTCAGGCTCCTTATCAGTAAAAATGAGGTGATAAAGGAAATTTTTGCTGAGTCTTGAGCATATGCGGTATACTGCGTGACTCTGAGCCTGTATTGCTAATAAAATGCAAGAAAACAATCAATCAGGGTCCCAAAAGAAGGAACCAAAGTGCATCCCTCTTGGAGAACTGATCAGAATCAGCAGAAAACAAAACAACAACAACAACAAAAGCCAGCCTGATGATGAACTTGTTATGTTTGTGATCTGTGTCTCAGATGTACTACTTGGACTCAACCTACTGGACCTACTGGGTCAATAAAGTCCTTAAAAGCCACAAATGGAATTGGGGCTCTGCTTCATTACAAGCCAAACAGTCCTGTGCTGACAAGCTAAAGATTTATTTAACCAGCCAGTCACCTCTCCTTATATTGTACAGTGCTTTTGCTCTTAGAAGCCCATCCTTGTCTTTGGACTGGGAGTCAGTCTTCATGGGCCCTGTTCTTCCTTGTAGATTACCTACCTGAGCGTAAACCCTCTATGCTTTAGCTAATCATCCTGAGTTGTTTGCTAACGTTTCATCTGAAGACCCAATCTTACATGGTCTAACTTCTGTACTAGATCAAGTTTCCCTGCCTTACCGAGCAGTACAGTCAGTTTAACAGTCAGTTTACAGTCAGTTTAACACATATCAGTATTTATTTTTTTATTAGGAATTAGAGTTCCTATCTCATGAGATTATTTTGATGATGAAATGATACATGTAGGGCACTTCGAACAAAGCCTGAGGTGGTAAGAACTCATTAAGTGCTATTGCTGTTAGTTCAACAAATATTTTTTTGAGTGCCTACGGTGTCAGGCACTATTTTCCATTCGAAAGACACTTTGTAAAAAGCGAAAAATTTATGCATTTTGAAGAGAAACCAGAGTATCGAAAGACACTTTGAAACGTGTGTGTGTATCAGGAAGAGTCTGATCAAGAGATAGAAATTACACTGGTTAGTTGAGCAGAGATTTTAATATAAAGAATTGTTACCTAGGTATAAAGTTATTAACTGGTTAACTGACAATTCAAGAAAAGAACAGTAAGGTATCTTGGAGGCAGCAATTAAGGAAGCATCTACTGCCCTTTAGGCTGGGAGAACAAATGGAAGGTATTTAAATTATTAAAACTCAAGCTTATCGGAGTGGCCCTGCTGAGCTGAAACTCAGATTTCTGAGGAGGGGGGACTGTTCAGCTGTTGCTGGATTTTCTGGGTGAAGCACAATAAGGTTGGTATGCAAGTGTTGGAAATACTGCAAACTAGATTCAGCATCCTCCCCAGGAAGGAAGTGTTGCGGCCAGGGTGAAGAAGCATTGCTGGAGGATGATCACAAGTTCAGGAAGCCCAAGGGAAGAAACCAGTTCCTTCTTCCTCCTCCAATCGTGTAGCCCCCTCACGTACCACCTATTCATAATGCCTAAGAGGAACCTGCTTTTGGCAAAGCAGAAATATGGTTACTCTGGTCCCTGCCCCAGCATCACAATGTAGAGTATAGAAGGGTGGGTTGGAGCTAATAGAAAACAGATTATTTAATGGCACAATCCGTCCCTTTGGCTATTCAGCATCCCTACGTACCTTCTTCACATATTTGAACTTCCATAAGAAAATTAAAAACACTCTATTTTTCTTTCTAACAAGTTACAACTGTCCTTCATTCAAACGAAGACATCTAATTCTCTACCCTGAATGAGGAGATGCAAAGTTGCAATAATCATTGTATAATCAAATCATCTTTGAGTGAGTCATACCATCCATTTCTAAAACATGTTAATTACTCCTCAACTTCAGCCTTAATCCCAACTGATTATTCATTTGAGCTTGTCATTTCCTCTCTATATGCACTCTAGGGCATTCAGAAGGATTCATCCCACACCATAGTCCTTGTAATTACTGCCCTAAGACCAAGTGAAACAGCCACTCTGTCAAATGGCCCTTTCAATCGGCACTTCATCACAACCAACCACAGGTGAAAATTTGATCCATCATGAAGTCACTGCATACCACGGATTGCTAGTATTCCCCATCGTCAAGGAGGTCAGCACTGAGTTCAACTCCAAGAACACAGCCAAAGCATTGTCAAAAAATTCCTCTTCTGGTACCAATTTCTCAATCAGCTAGTGTCCAATGGGGAGACAGAACCCCACCAGTTATTTGAACAGAGAGAACTGATTATAAATCATTGCAAACTAGGTATAGAGTTGTTAATGAGGTAAGTAAAAGAGCAATAAAAAATACACCAATTTATCATAGACATAGCAATTGGAGGAAGCAGCTACCACCCCCAGGGTTGAAGGAACTAAGAGAAGAAGTGTGAATAATCAAAACACTTGAGCGTAGAAGAGGGGCACTGCAGAGCTGAAACTCAGACCCCTAAGGATGAGTCACTGCTTAGATGATGTTGGTGTCTCTGAACCTGGAAGAGGGTCCCACGGGGCTGAGACCCAGACCTCTCGGGGAGAGGGCACTGGCCAGCTCATGCTGGTATCTCGGAGAAGAGCACCATGGAGCTGTCTCTGCAAGTGATGGAGATTGTGACTGGATGCAGCTGCTGCTACAGGAAGGAACTGCTGTTACCAGGGGTTAGAAGCATCCCTGGGGTGATACTCAGAAAGTGTAAGCCATCAGAGAGCCCATAGGAAACCAGAAGCAAGTTTCTTCTGCTACCACCATCCTTGCATGTTCTCTCTCCCTGTGTATTAATCATGCCTTTTAATTTCCTGTTATTTGATGCTTGGGCATCCTGGGGCCTTACTGACCTTGGAGGGATTGCTTCTTCCAAGGCTAGCTAACATCCCCTTTAGAGATGGCAAACAACTTGCCTTAGAGCGTTCTTTTCATATGCAAACCAACTGATCCAGAGCCCATGATCCCAACCATCTCCTCTGTTGAGCTCTCACACTCTGGGCCACTATCCATTCACGCTAATCACCCCAAGGCCGGGTACCAGACAACTAAGGACAGTCCCTATACCCCAGAGACCACTGAAATTATTCAAACTAGCCAACCCTAAGCCTGCTTACCCTGCCTTGCCTGTTCCTTCCAGTGAAAACCACAATACAAACTCTTGCCCATGTTTTTTCCTCACCCCTTTTGCCCCCTGACCCACCCTGGTGCTTCGCCGTGTGACCCTGAGTGGTGTGCCCTGCCTCCTATTTCTAGGGAACTGAGCAAACTTCCTCCTTCATGATGGTCAATTCCACATCTGTGTGTCACACAGATTAATCAAATCCCAGGTGCCCTTAAAACACCCTGTAGCATCCGCTCATGACAGAGGCTAACAGGAAGCCAGTTCACAAAGCAGAAATGTGGGTGTCAGAGTCCCAGCTCCAGCCTCACAAGGGAGAGTACAGAAAGGAGAGTTTGAAGCAGAGAGATAACAGCGGACGCTCTGGCCAGTGTACAAGTTAAATAAGGTCTGTTTACGAAGGAGCTTCTAGTCTATGACAAAATTGTTTATGACTCGACTGTAACAGTAGAAAATTGCACCTTTGAGACGTGCCTCACCTGAGGCCACCACATAGGGAAGGTCAGCAGAGAAGGCCTGCGAGAGCTAGGGCCGGAGGAGGGCTTG
Organism: Balaenoptera acutorostrata; assembly: GCF_949987535.1. NCBI lineage: Eukaryota > Metazoa > Chordata > Mammalia > Artiodactyla > Balaenopteridae > Balaenoptera > Balaenoptera acutorostrata. Next base: position 32,548,234 of record NC_080064.1, on the reverse strand, counting down.
TCACTTCAGATGGGGCTGTCAAAGAAGGCTTCCAGGAGTGACACTGAGCAAAATCCAAAGGAAGGGAAGGAATGAGCTATGGGGTTGTCTAGGAGCCATGTGGATATCTGGGAGCAGGTCATTTGGGTAGTGAAAATAGTAAGGGCAAAGGCCCTGAGAAAGGATGACTCTGTCTTCAAGAAATGACAAAGAGGCCATGTGATGTTCTTTTTTCTTTTTAAATTTTTATTTATTTATTTATTTGGTTGCACCGGGTCTTAGTTGCGGCAGGCAGGCTCCTTAGTTGTGGACTCTTAGTTGCAGCATGCATGTGGGATCTAGTTCCCTGACCAGAGATCGAACCCAGACCCCCTGCATTGGGAGCACCGAGTCTTAACCACTGTGCCACCAGGGAAGTCCCGTGATGTTCATTTTATGTGTCAACTTGGCTGGGTCATGGTGCCCAGTTCTTTGGTCAAACACCAGTCTAGCTGTTGCTATGAAGGCATTTTTTGGGATGTGATGAACACTTAAATCAGTCAACTTTGAGTAGAGCAGATGACCCTCTATAATGTGGGGGGACCTCATTCAACCAGCTGAAGCCCTTAAGAGCAAAAGTTGAGTTGCCCCTGAGGAAGAGGGAATTCTGCCGCTAGACTACGCAGAAATTCTGCTTGAGTTTTCAGCCCTCAGACTCAAGACTACAACATCAGCACTTGCCTGAATTTCCAGCCTGCTGGCCTGCCCTGTAGATTACAGACTTGGCCTGCCCCTACTACAGTGTGAGCCAATTCCTTAAAATCAATCTCTCTCACCATAGTTATAATATGCATCCTATTGGTTCTGTTTCTCTGAAGTACTCTGACGAATACAGGCCAGGGTGGCAGAAGAAAGTGAACAGTGGGGTGAGTCCTATGAAATGGGGCCAGAGGTGAGGAGTGGGAGGGAGGAGCCCATGGTGTAGGGCCTTGTAGCCAACAGGAGGGCTTTGGCCTTTACGTGGGCTGGGAAGTCACTGGAGGGTTCTGAGCAAAAGGGTGACATCATCTGACTTGTGTGTTCAAAGCTTCTCCTGGCTGCTGTGAGGAGAATGGACTGCGGGGCAAGGCCAGAGGCAGGGAGGCCACTGCAGGGATGGACACGTGGTGAGGACATGGAGGGGTCGGGGGAAAGGGGGGTGGCAGTGCAGGTGGTGAGAAGTAGAGAGATACCTCTGAGACATTTGGCTCTTGGGTTTCTGGATCTGGGCTTCAGCGGTCTGGGCTGGAGATGTAACTCTGGCAGCTTTGAGCCGGCCTCACCCATGACCACACAGGGAGGCCGCGGAGCTCTGCCCAGGACCAGGGCCTGAGGTCTCCACTCAGCACCTCAAGCGTGGCCTGTGTCCTAGGGAGGCTGCCGCAGCGCCCCCAGCTCCCCACACGGGGGTTCCCAACAGAAGCACCGACCTCCATGCCCGAGGCGGGGTGGGTAACACCAGGCCTCCTCCCAGCTGTTCACAGGTCATTGCAATGCAGGCCACGGTTCTTCACAGAATATAGGAACAAGCCTGGAAAACCCCAAACCCAGTTTTCTATTAACCCAGTCCTGAGTGAGGACCAAGCAGACAGGCCTGGTTTTCTCAGCAGAGCTGGTTTCTGTTAGTCCAGGGAAGGCAAACAGGTTTCATCTCATGTGCCAATCTTGATTAGTTAAGCTTGGCTCTGGATAGAGCTGTCTTAACCAGAGGGAAGGGGTGTGGTCATCCATCTGGAATCTCTCAGACAGCATCGGTGGGTGGGGCAGGGGAAAAGGAAGAGCTGCTCTTCAAATACCTGTGACATGAGTGTGACATTTAGCTGTGTCTTTCCCTCAAAGCAGCCCAGGTGGGGTATCTGAGGGTTGGCCTGGGGCTGGTAGAGACAGCTGAAGCAGTGGTGCAAGTAAGGAGAAGCTTGTGTGCAGCCCATTCATTTATTCAGCAAATAATTTTTACCTGCCTACACGTAGCAGTTACGATGCTAAGTGTAGGGGATGAAAAAGTGGAAACAAGCCTACTCTGTAAGCCTGCTGTTTTAGTCAGCTCGGGCTGCCATGACAAAATAGCACAGACTGGGTGGTGTAAGCAGCAGAAATTTATCACAGTTCTGAGGGTGGAAGTCCAGTTCAATTCCTGGGGAAAGCTCCTGGCTTTTGGACAGCTACCTTCTCTGTGTTCTCTTCTTCTGTGTTCTTGCGTGGACTTTCTTCTGTATGTACATTTTGTGGGGAAGGGGGGAGACAGAGTGAGATCCCTCTCTTCCTTTTCTTTTTTTTGGCCATGCGACTTGCGAGATCTTAGTTCCCGGACCAGCAATTGAACCTGGGCCCTCAGCAGTGAAAGTGCGGAATCCTAACCTCTGGGTCGCCAGGGAATTCCCTCTCTCTTCCTTTTCTAAGGTCACCAGACCTATCAAAGGATTAGAGTCCCACCCTTATGACTTTATTTAATCTTAATTACTTTCTAAAGACCCTGTCTCCAAATACAGTCATATTGGGCATTAAGACTTCAACTTATCAATTTTGTGGGGATAAAATTCAGTCCACGGCACCTGCCCTCATGGAGATTATGATCTCATGAAGATTGACAACTTAACAATATAAACAAGTAAATAAAAATATAATTACAAGTCCTATTAAAAAGTAAACAGGGTGCTGTGATAGAGAATAGTAGAGAGGGAGAACCTAATTTCTACAGGGAGATAAGTGCTCTCTGAGGATGTGACATTTAGATTTGGACCTGAAGGATTAGAAATAGTCAGCCGTTCAACAAGCAGGTGAAGGATGTTCCAGGAAAAGACACCCACAAGTGCAAAGGCCCTGAGGCAGGAAAGAACTTGGTATGTTAGGGGAAGTGAAAGCACAACTTTGGCTTTTAAAAGATCACTCTCATTTCTGTGTGGAGAATAGACAATATAGGAACAAGAGTATAGGAAAGCAAACCAATTCCAAGGCTATTGCCATCATCCATGTAAAAGATGACACTTGTTGGAAGTAGAGTAGTAAAAGCAGAGATGAAGAGAAATCGATTGATTCTAATATATATCAGTTGAAGGTAGATTTGATAGGATTTGTTGACTGATTAGAGTTTGGAGGTATTAGAGGGAAGTGAAGAGAATGATTCCTAGGTGGTTGGCCTGAGCCACCAGATAAATAGTGGTGCCATGGATTTTATGGGGATGTCTGTGGGAGGCATGGACGTGGCAGGATTAATCAAGAGTTCTATTATGGATGTGTGTGATTTGAGATTCCTATTAGATACCTAACTAAAGAGCCCGCAAACGGGGCCAAGGTGAGGCCAGTGAGTTACAGGAAAGGTTTGTTACAGAAGGCAATGAGGAAAGTTTTTCAAGGTGGAGTTTGCTCGACCACATTGAAAGTTGTTGAAGGGATTCAGAGGGACAAGAATATAAAATTGCTATTGGATTTGGTAGAGTGGAGGGCTTTTGTACCCTGGACTGCCTTTAGATAGGAGATGAACACTTTCCATTTTCATGGGGGCAGAAGAGATGGATCCAGACATGAGTGGTTTGTAAACTTGGTGATAGAAAGACAATGGAATTCCTCTTTTTTCCTAACAAAATGCCAATATAGTGACCTCATGAGCTGTGACCATTAGTCAAAAAAGGCATATGTGATCATTAAAATGCCATCAAACACATTTTAAGTAATACACGCTACAAGACCAACCTATGACTATAAACAGGGCTTATGTAACAGTTGTGATGGTGAGAAAAACCACCATGGATGTTCCCAACACCAGATCTCACCAGCTGAACATCTGCAGTCATTCAGAACTTCAATAAATGATCAGAGATGGTTATTAGTCAGGGTGAGTAATGTTAGCTGCAGGAACAAACATCTCCAAATGTAAATGGCTGAACTTAATAGAAAGATATTTCTCATTCACGTCACCATCCGATGTAGGATGGTGAGGGCTTTGCTCTATACAGTCATTCAGAGACCTAGACTTCTCCCACCTTAGGGTTCTGCCTTCTTCTAGGTCCTTGCAATCCTCTCCATTCATCTGATAGACGGAGAAGAGAAAGAATCATGCCTGGGAGGTCTGTATGAGGAAGTGAGGCATATCACTTCCAGTTCCCAGTCACATGTCCACCCCCAACAGCCCCAGCTGGGATCCCCATCAACACTGGCATCAAGTACCCAACATGTGTGTGAAGATGTCTCCAGATGACTTTAGCCCTTGGCTGTCAAAATTTCCCAACTGAGGCCCCAGACACTGAGGAACAGAGATACACTTTCCCCCACTCTGCCCTGAATGAATCCCAACAATTGCATAAATTCTAATTCCTTAATAAATTCCTTTTCCTATATTAGTCATCGTGTTTCCATTTGTATGATCCAACCATGATCAATATCAACTCTGGATTTGAACTGAACATAATTGCCATTTTGAATGGTACAAGTGCCACACTAGTTGGTTCTGGATCTTTTAAGAAAACAAAACCCTGCTGACTTACTACTTATACCAGTGTTAGAACACACCCACAATAAAACCAAAGTAAAGGGTAAACTATTTAGAATCACTAACAAGTGAGTAATTTGAGGATAAAGGTAAACTGATGATTCCTCTAAAGCACAGAGCAGAGTTCTTCCTAAAGAATGAGCGATGCGGCGTGTGCTGTGGGCAGGGATGTGAGCAAAGCAGCAGAATGCCATCAGTGTTTCTCAGAAGTGGCTATTTAAGAGGCCCGTTTATCAATGGTCATGATGGTATCCAATGAACGGATGAGCTTATGTTATAACATATTTATAAATAATTAATTGTACTATTTATTGCAGTTGCTGCTTACCATTTGCCAACTGGTATCTTAGTAGTTCAATATTTCATCCACTGTCACAGGCTTCACAGTACATACCTGTCCCGCAGCCCTGTTAGTGTTTGCCATCGTGGGGGGCGGATGGCAGGGCGAACTGATGATTTAGTTGGAGGTCTTCCCACCTGCAAATTCTCCTTTCAGAATTCAAATCGTAGAAGCATTTCATCTGTTCTTTTTAAAAGGGAAAAGCACTTCCTGGATGCAGGCAAGCCCTGTGTCCTCACCCCATGCACAGCTGGTTTACTCTGGGGCCCTTTCTTTCCCATCCAATGCTCCTCACCCAAGGGCACCAGCTACCCTGCTTTTATTTCTCCTCCTTTGGCCTCCAGTTTCCCTGAACTGAAGATAAATAAGATGGACAAGTCAGCAATTCTCAAATTTTATGGTACACAAATGCAGGTTCCCAGGAGTCATCCCTGAGTTTCCAATTTTGAGACAGTAAGACTTTCTCCAGGTCACTTCGAGCCCTGCCCTTCTCTGGCCCTAGGCTACCTCTCTGCCTTGCAGATCTGGCGATTCTTTACCCCCATTTGGGAGGGTTGGATGGCCCAAAGTATCCAGGCTCTGTTTGCAAATAAGAGAGGGTGACTGAGGCTGCAAACCCAACCCAGATCACACAGCCCCAGACTGATCATCCCCTAGTCTCAACCAGAAATTAGAACTTTCTTTAGGCACTGGGAAGCAACCTCCATCTGTGGAGCTCCTGCTACATGCCTGATACCATGCTGTATTTTTTCATGTATCACCTCACTTAATCCTGACAACAAATCTTTTTTTTTCTTTTTTTCTTTATTAATTAATTAATTAATTTTATTTATATATTTGGCTGTGTTGGGTCTTCGTTGCTGTGCACGGGCTTTCTCTAGTTGCAGGCTTTCTCTAGTTACGGTGAGCGGGGGCTACTCTTCGTTGTGGCACGCAGGCTTCTCATTGCAGTGGCTTCTTTTGTTGCGGAGCACGGGCTCTAGGCGCAGAGGCTTCAGTGGTTGTGGCACGCGGCCTCAGTAGTTGTGGCTTGCGGGCTCTAGAGCACAGGCTCAGTAGTTGTGGCACATGCGCTTAGTTGCTCTGTGGCATGTGGGATCTTCCCGGATCAGGGCTCGAACCCGTGTCCCCGGCATTGGCAGGTGGACTCCCAACCACTGTGCCACCAGGGAAGTCCCCCTGACAACAAATCTTATGAGCCTGGAATTTTTTTAAATTTTATTTTATTGAAGTATAGTTGATTTACAATGCTGTGTTAATTTCTACTGTGCAGCAGCAAAGTGATTCAGTTATATATATATATATATATACATTCTTTTTCATATTCTTTTCCATTATGGTTTATCACAGGATATTGAATATAGTTCCCTGTGCTATACAGTAGGATCTTGTTGTTTATCCATCCAATATTTAATAGTTTGCACCTGCTAATCCCAAACTCCCAATCCATCCCTCCTCTCCCCTTGGCAACCACAAGTCTGTTCTCTATGTTTGTGAGTCTGGTTCTGCTTCATACATAAGTTCACTTGTGTCGTATTTTAGATTCCACATATAGGTGATATCATATGGTATTTGTCTTTCTCTTTCTGACTTACTTCACTTAGTATGACAATCTCTACGTCCATCCATGTTGCTGCAAATGGCATTATTTCATTATTTTTTATGGCTGAGTAGTATTCCATTTTGTGTGTGTGTGTGTGTGTGTGTGTGTGTGTGTGTGTGTGTGTGTGTATGTACCACATCTTCTTTATCCATTCATCTGTTGATGGACATTTAGGTTGTTTCCATGTCTTGACTATTGTAAACAGTGCTTCTATGAATGTAGGGGTGCATAGATCTTTTCAAATTATAGTTTTGTCTGGGTATATGCCCAGGAGTGGGATTGCAGGACCATATGGCAACTTTATTTTTAGTTTTTTGAGGAACCTCCATAGCGTTTTCCATAGTGGCTACACCAATTTAGATTTCCACCAGCAGTGTAGGAGGGTCCTGGGACCATGATTAATCCTGCTTCTGAGAGGAGGACACCAGGCATCAGTGAAGCCCCAGTAGGGAGTGTAGGGCAGAGTCGGGACTCCATTCAGACCTGTCCTGAGGCCTCCTGAAGCCGGCTCTTCCCCTTCCAACATGCTCACCCAAGAGCAGGGGCTGGAACTCAGATCCAGAAGTGACCCTGAAGCTCAGTCTACCTACCTGTTGTCTACCAGGAAGAGGGGAATGAGCTTAGCACTTCACTCTCCATGGGTTGGCTCCCCTCAGGCTTCACCACTCACCCCCAGAACCCTAATGCACAGGCACCTTCCCTGCACCCAGCACCCAGATGCCCCCAATATCTGGAATGATGGGCCAGGCTCCCGGTCACCTCCCATGTTCTAGGTGTGGGAGGTCGTGGGAGTGGGTCTGCAGACTCTTCTCCCAACAGCTCTTATCTGCTCACCCGTCTCCATCGGGTGCCAGCACTTCCGGTCCAGACCTCCATCCCCTCAACCACTCCAGCTCTCAGGCCCCCAACCCACTCGACACCTAGAAGCCCAAGTAATCCTTAAAAGTGTGACTCAGGCTGTTCGTGTTACTCACCCCCAGCCACAAAACAGTCTGATGGCACTTGGGATAAAATCCAAACTCCTGGCCATGGTCCTCTCTCAGCAAAGTCACTTCTATCCAGCCATAAAGGTCTCCTCTGAGCTCATGTGAGAAGCCACTCTTCCTCACCTCAAGGTCTCTGCCCATGCAGTCCCTCTGCCTGGCACACGCTTCCTCTTCTCTCATGCAGCTGGCCACTTCCAGTCCTTTAGATGCCATCTTCGTGGAGGTGCTTCCCCACACCTCCAGGCTGGCACCGAATTCCGCACTCCCTTACTCGGGTCAAGCATCCTGTCATTTCCCTCATGGCATATTGTGACAACAATGTGTAATTACATAATTATTGGTTACTTTATGTCTGTTTGGCTGTAAACTCCATGAGAGGGGTTGCCATGTTGGTCTTCATGATGGTAAATTTCATGTGTCAACTTGACAGGTCCATAGGGTGTGTCTGCAAGGGTGTTTCTGGATGAGGTTAGCATTTGACTTAATGGACTCAGTAAAGCAGATTGCCCTCCCCATAGTGGTGGGCCTCATCCAATCCACTAAGGTTTGAATAGAACAAAAGGCTGAGGGAGAATTTGCTCTCTCTCCTGACTATCTCTGAGCTGGGACATTGGTCTGCTTCTGCCTTCAGACTCAGACTAGGACTGGGACTTACACCATAGGCTCTTGTGGGTCCCCAGCTTGCTGGCTGCAGATCTTGGGATTTCTCAACCTGCATAAAGGTGGGAGCCATTCCTTCTCCCTTCTCTCTCTCTCTCTAGGTAGGTAGACAGATAGACAGATAGATAAATGCTTTTAGTTCTGTCTCACTCAAGAACCCTGGCTAATACAGTCTGGTTCACATTTGTATACCCAGAGCTTAGTACTTAGTATTAGTACATTTAATCCAAAAGTATGTATTAAATGAATGAATAAATGATGCAAGTTAAGAGAAGAATGACATAGGACTCACATGAAAAAGGAGGCCCAGGGTTGTGAATGTGGAGGAGCTGAACCTTCCTCATCCAGCCCCTCATTGAGCAGATGGGCTGCTTTGCAAAGACTGGAGGCCTGTGTGAGGGGAGGAAGTCTCTTGACTTACATGCCTACCTGTAATTTTTCCAGTGTTTGTCCTAATTGCCCTTCCCATCACCTCAAAGGAGAAAGTGTCCCCACTTTCTTTTCCAGATTGTTCCACCAAACTTTGACCTCAGAATCTTCCACCTCTTCCCATCCTCCTCCTCTGCACCAAGCACCACCCCCCATAACATCTCTGTTCTCTAGAAGCATCTGAAGTCAGTGACCACTGTCCAGTCACCCTCTTTTGTTGTCACTTGTTATTTTCTGGCTCTATCTCTGGCCTTTTCCTAAGCACTTAAGATGCATTGTTGCACACTCACAGACATAGAAAACAAACTTATGGTTACCAAAAGAGAAAGGGGGTGGGGGGAGGGATAAATTAGGAGTATGGGCTTAACAGATATACACCACTATATATAAAATAAACAATAAGGATTTACTGTATAGCACAGGGAACTATATACAATATCTTGTAATAACCTATAATGGAAAAGAATCTGAAATATATATATATAATGTATAACTGAATCACTTTGCTGTATAACTAAAACTAATACAATATTGTAAATCAATTATACTTAAATTTTTTTTTAAAAAGATGCATTGTTGCGTTTAATCCTCACAACAACCTTATAAGGTAGGTTCTAGTTTTATCTCAGTTTTACAAATGAGGAAACCAGAGAGGTTAGGTGACTTGCACAAGGTCACACAGTGAGTAAAGTGAATGATGTAGATATGATTGAAACAGAGGCCCCAACTTCCATTTCACCATCTCCTCATGCACCCTCCCTGTCCTTGCTAGAATAAATACATAAAGGAAGAGCCACCCATCTTCCCTTCAAAGGCCTCCAAAACCTTTGAGACCACTCAAAGGCCCCTTCAAAGTGAGCCCAGAGTGTCCTCTGCTGGCACTCCTTCTCATTGTACCTCCTGTCTCTCAAATTACATGGCCTTCATTAGTTGAGAGTGGTTTGGCTGCAAACCATAGGAACTAGCTCTGGCTAACTTAAAGGGAAAAAGGCAGAAGGTAGGAGGGGCGAGCAGGGGATGAACATTAGAAGGGTCAGGGATAGATCATGGATTCCAAGACAGGGTTGAACAGCCAAGATATTGCCACAAGGGCAGACTTAGAGACACTCCCTCCCCCGCCCCAGCAAGAGATCACAGGGCTTTCTTCCTAGAGCACCACCATCAATGGGCTTCTGGTCCATTGACACTGAGATTTCTGTGCCTCTCCACTCAGAATTCCAAATTCCCAGAGATGGCATCTGATCAGCACAACTTGAGACAGGTATATCCACAAGTAGAGACTGAGGCCATGGGGCCACATGGCAGCTCACCTCCTTTAATGGCCAGGCTGGCCCCTACATGCCTTGATCTGTTCCGGTATTCCCAAAGGCTCTTAGACGTCTTAAGAGGCAGCCAGGCATGCTAGGGTGTGTGTGTGTGTGTGTGTGTTTGTGTGTGTGTGTGTGTGGCCAAAGGACAGGGCCTGCCCTGGGCTCAGTAGCTGAGCATTCCAGGGCCAGGGAGAAGGAGATGTGCCCGAGATGGGCAACGGCAGACAGGAGAAGGTCAGCGCCTGGATCAAGGGAGTAGATTCCTTTCACCTTCCCACCCATCCCTACCCCACTATTTCCATCACTTTTTTTCCTAAATAAATGTATTTATGTATTTATTTATTTATTTTTGACTGTGTTGAGTCTTCGTTGCTGTGCATGGCCTTTCTCTAGTTGCGGCGACCGGGGGCTACTCTTCACTGCGGTGCGCGGGCTTCTCATTGCGGTGGCTTCTTTTGTTGTGAAGCACGGACTCTAGGCGCGCGGGCTTCAGTAGCTGTGGCACGTGGGCTCAGTAGTTGTGGCGCACGGGCTTAGTTGCTCCGCGGCATGTGGGATCTTCCTGGACCAGGGCTTGAACCAGTATCCCCTGCATTGGCAGGCGGATTCTTAACCACTGCGCCACCAAGGAAGCCCTCCATCGCTTTTAATGACTGAATTAACCTCAATTAGTTAAAGTTTCAGTTTCACATTTGACTCAAAGCTCTTTCCCAGTCCCACTCCATGACTCCATGAAGGGCAGACTTAAAGCTCCAGCTGCTAGGGGCAGGGAGAGAGCTCTGACACACTCACCCCCTTCCTGTGATTGCTTCTCTGGTGTGAGTTTCAGGGAGGAGGGAGAAAGGAAAAAACAGATTTCTCGTGTGACTGCCCATGGTGAGTTGGGGCAGGCCTCTTCCTGTGCATCATAACCGCTCTTCCCCTGCACAAGCAACGACATAGCAGTTGCTGTGCTTTCAGTGTCCAGCACCAGGGGTGATGCTTCAAACATTTAACAACCACAGTAGCACAGGCACCAACCCATCAGAACAGTTGCAGGCCAGTTGCCGGTCCTGAAAGCTCCCTGATGTGTCAGGCCAGAGGCAGAGGAGCAGGGGTGGTTCCACTTGGAGGTTCAGGAATCCAGGGAGTCCTGGTGGTGGGAGCAGGGTGGCAGGGGGTGGCAGGTGGCACTCGGGGAAGTGGCTATTTACCAACTGATGTGGAAATGTTTCAATATTTTAATGATTGGTATGTTGTTCTGGTGTTGAGAAATGGGATATTTCCTGCCATATCAGTAAACAAAGGATGTCACAGTCATCAGTGATTGCAGCCCTCCAACATGAGCTGGTGAGCCCTGAGGAAACTCAGGAAGGAAAGAATACCTGCCATCTAGCAGGCATCAGACTGCAGCCACTCCCTACGGTGAGCCCTGAGGAAACTCTGGATGAGAAAGCACAGGATACTGGCCCCAGATAGCTGAGGTACATAGCAGAGGAATGATTTCAGTGAGCTCAGACTCTTGCATCTTCCCATACATACAAAAGTGCTAAATTCCTTAACTTGGGATACCTGGTTTTATTTAATTAACAATAATCTTTTTTTTTTTTTTTTTGCTTTTTTACTTAATATATCCTGGTTATCTTTTTTTAATGTTTTTTTTATTGTGGTAAAAGTCACATAATATAAAACATACTATTTTAACCATATTTAACTGTACAGTTCAGTGGCACTAAGTACACTCACACTGTTGTGCAACTCTCATCATCATCCATCTCCCGAATTTTTCACCTTCCTAAACTGAAACTCTGTCCCCATTAAACACTAACTCCCCTTTCCCACTCCCCACCCCCCCGCCACCCCCCAGCCCCTGGCATCTCCCAATGTACTTTCTGACTCTATGAATTTGACTATTCTAGGTACCTCGTATAAGTGGAATCAAACAGTATTTTTCTGCTCCCAATGTATATTGAAATGCATTTTTAAGGTTAACTCAATATATGTCCTGAAAACAGATTGTACCTTCTTTTTTTTTTTCCTCTGTGCTATACAGTAGGCCCTCACCAGCCATCTACTTCGTACATAGTAGTGTACATATGTCAGTGTCAATCTCCCAATCCATCCCACCTACCCCCTCCCCCTTGGTATCCATACATTTGTTGTCTATGTCTGTGTCTCTATTTCTGTTTTGCAAATAGGTTCATCTGTACCATTTTTCTAAATTCCACATATGTGTTAATATATGATATTTGTTTTTCTATTTATGACTTACTTCATTCTGTATGACAGTCACTAGGTCCATCCACGTCTCTGCAAATGGCATAGTTTTGTTGCTTTTTATGGCAGAGTAATATTCCATTCTATATATGTACCACATCTTCTTTATCCATTCATCTGTTGATGGACATTTAGGTTGATTCCATGTCCTGGCTATTGTAAATAGTGCTGCAATGAACATTGGGGTGAATGTATCTTTTGGAATTATGGTTTTCTCTTGGTATATGTCCAGGAGTGGGATTGCTGGGTCATATGGTAGTTCTATTTTTAGTTTGTTTTTTTTTAAAATAAATTTATTTATTTTATTTATTTACTTTTGGCTGCCTTGGGTCTTTCTTGCTGCACACAGCCCTTCTCTAGTTGCGGCGAGCAGGGGCTACTCTTCGTTGTGGTGCACGGGTTTCTCATTGCGGTGGCCTCTCCTGTTGCAGAGCGGGCTCTAGGCACACGGGCCTCAGTAGTTGCAGCTCGTGGGCTCAGTAGTTGTGGCTCGTGGGCTCCAGAGCACAGGCTCGGCAGTTGTGGCACACGGGCTTAGTTTCTCCATGGCATGTGGGATCCTCCTGGACCAGGGCTCGAACCCATGTCCTCTGCATTGGCAGGCGTATTCCCAACCACTGCGCCACCAGGGAAGCCCCATTTTTAGTTTTTTAAGGAACCTCCATACTGTTCTCCATAGTGGTTATATCAATTTACATTCCCACCAATAGTGTAAGAGGGTTCCATTTTCTCTACACCCTCTCCAGCATTTATTGTTTGTAGATTTTTTGATGATGGCCATTCTGACCTGTGTGAGATGGTACCTCATTTTAGTTTTGGTTTGCATTTCTCTAATAATTAGTGATGTTGAGCATCTTTTCATGTGCCTCTTGGCCATCTGTATGTCTTCTTTAGAGAAAAGTCTATTTAGGTCTTCCACCCATTTTTTTGATTGGGTTGTTTGTTTTTTGATATTGAGCTGCATGAGCTGTTTGTATATTTTGGAGATTAATCCCTTGTCAGTTGCTTCGTTTGCAAATATTTTCTCCCATTCTGAGGGTTGTCTTTTCGTCTTGTTTATGGTTTCCTTTCCTGTGCAAAAGCTTTTAAGTTTCATTAGGTCCCATTTGTTTATTTTTGTTCTTATTTCCATTTCTCTAGGAGGTGCATCAAAAAGGATCTTGCTGTGATTTATGTCATAGAGTGTTCTGCCTATGTTTTCCTCTAAGAGTTTCATAGTGTCCAGCCTTTCATTTAAGTCTTTTTTTTTTTTTTTATAAATTTATTTATTTTTTATTCACTTTTGGCTGTGTTGGGTCTTCGTTTCTGTGCGAGGGCTTTCTCCAGTTGCGGCGAGCGGGGGCCACTCTTCATCACAGTGCGCGGGCCGCTCACTATCGCGGCCTCTCTTGTTGCGGAGCACAGGCTCCAGACGCGCAGGCTCAGTAGTTGTGGCTCACGGGCCCAGCCGCTCCGCAGCATGTGGGATCCTCCCGGACCGGGGCACGAACCCATGTCCCCTGCATTGGCAGGCAGATTCTCAACCACTGCGCCACCAGGGAAGCCCTTCATTTAAGTCTTTAATCCACTTTGAGTTTATTTTGTGTATGGTGTTAGGGAGTGTTCTAATTTCATTCTTTAACATGTAGCTGTCCAGTTTTTCCAGCACCACTTATTGAAGAGACTGTCTTTTCTCCGTTGTATATTCTTGCCTCCTTTGTCATAGATGAGGTGACCATAGGTGTGTGGGTTTATCTCTGGGCTTTCTATCCTGTTCCATTGATCTATATTTCTGCTTTTGTGCCAGTACCATACTGTCTTGATTATTGTAGCTTTGTAGTATAGTCTGAAGCCAGGGAGCCTGATTCCTCCAGCTCCATTTTTCTTTCTCAAGATTGCTTTGGCTATTCAGGGTCTTTCATGTTTCCACACAAATTGTAAAATTTTTTGTTCTAATTCTGTGAAAAATGCCATTGGTAATTTGATAGGGGTTGCACTGAATCTGTTGATTGCTTTGGGAAGTATATTCATTTTCAAATACTGATTCTTCAAATCCAAGAACAGGGCATATCGCTCCATCTGTTTGTGTTGTCTTTGATTTCTTTCATCAGTATCTTATAGTTTTCTGAGTACAGGTCTTTTGCCTCCTTAGGTAGGTTTATTCCTAGGTATTTTATTCTTTTTATGACAGTGGTAAATGAGATTGTTTCCTTAATTTCTCTTTCTGATCTTTTGTTGCTAGTGTATAGGAATGCAAGAGATTTCTGTGCATTAGTTTTGTATCCTGCAACTTTACCAAATTAATTGATTAGCACCAGTAGTTTTCTGATGGCATCTTTAGGATTTTCTATGTATAGTATCATGTCATCTGCCAACAGTGACAGTTCTACTTCTTCTTTTCCAATTTGGCTTCCTTTTATTTCTTTTTCTTCTCTGATTGCTATGGCTAGGACTTCCAAAACTATGTTGAATAATTGTGGTGAGAGTGGACATCCTTGTCTTGTTCCTGATCTTAGAGGAAATGCTTTCAATTTTTCACCATTGAGAATGATGTTTGCTCTGGATTTGTCATATATGGCCTTTATTATGTTGAGGTAGGCTCCCTCTATTCCCACTTTCTGGAGAGTTTTTATCATAAATGGGTGTTCAATTTTGTCAAAAGCTTTTTCTGCATCATATTGAGATGATCAATTTTTATTCTTCAATTTGTTAATATGGTATATAACATTGATTGATTTGCATATATTGAAGAATCTTGCATCCCTGGGGTAAATCCCACTTGACCATGGTGTGTGATCCTTTTAATGTGTTGTTGGATTCTATTTGCTAGTATTTTGTTGAAGATTTTTGCGTCTATGTTCATCAGTGATATTGGTCTGTAATTTTCTTTTTTTTGGTGATATCTTTGTCTGGTTTTGGTATCAGGGTGATGATGGCCTCATAGAATGAGCTTGGGAGTGTTCCTTCATCTGCAGTGTTTTGCAAGAATTTGAGAAGGATGGGTGTTAGCTCTTCTCTAAATGTTTGATAGAATTCACCTTTGAAGCCATCTGGTCCTGGACTTTTGTTTGTTGGAAGATTTTTTTTTTTTTTAAATAGCTACTTTATTTATTTATTTTTTAATTTTTGGCTGTGTTGGGTCTTCGCTTCGTGCGAGGGCCCTCTCTAGTTGTGGCAAGCGGGAGCCACTCTTCATCGCGGTGCGGGGGCCGCTCTTCATCGTGGTGTGCGGGCCCCTCACTATCGCGGCCCCTCCCGTTGCAGGGCACAGGCTCCAGACGCGCAGGCTCAGCAGTTGTGGCTCACGGGCCCAGTCGCTCCGTGGCATGTAGGATCCTCCCAGACCAGGGCTCAAACCCGTGTCCCCCGCATTAGCAGGCAGACTCTCAACCACTGCGCCATCAGGGAAGCCCCCTGTTGGAAGATTTTTAATCACAGTTTCAATTTCATTACTTGTGATTGGTCTGTTCATATTTTCTATTTCTTCCTGGTTCAGTTTTGGAAGGTTGTACCTTTCTAAGAATTTGTCCATTTCTTCCAGGTTATCCCTTTCATTGGCATGTAGTTGCTTGTAGTAGTCTCTTATAATCCTTTGTATTTCTGTGGTGTCAGTTGTAATTTCTCCTTTTTCACTTCTAATTTTATTCGTTTGAGTTCTGTCCCTCTTTTTCTTGATGAGTCTGGCTAAAGGTTTATCAATTTCTTTTATCTTCTCAAAGCACCAGCTTTTAGTTTCATTGATCTTTGCTGTTGTTTTCTTTGTTTCTATTTCATTTATTTCTGCTCTGATTTTTATGATTTCTTTCCTTCTACTATGGGTTTTGTTTGTTCTTCTTTCTCTAGCTGCTTTAGGTGTAAGGTTAGGTTGTTTATTTGAGATTTTTCTTGTTTCTTGAGGTAGGATGGTATTGCTATAAACTTCCCTCTTAGAGCCGCTTTTGCTGCATCCCATAGGTTTTGGGTTGTCATGTTTTCATTGCCATTTGTTGCTAGGTATTTTTTGATTTCCTCAGTGACCTCTTGGTTATTTAGTAGTATACTGTTTAACCTCCATGTGTTTGTGTTTTTTACGGTTTGTTTCCCTGTAATTGATTTCTAATCTCATAGCATTGTGGTGGGAAAAGATGCTTGATATGATTACAATTTTCTTAAATTTACCGAGGCTTGATTTGTGACCGAAGATGTGATCTGTCCTGGAGAATGTTCCATGTGCACTTTAGAAGAAAGTGTTTTTTGCTGTTTTTGGATGGAATGTCCTATAAATATCAATTAAGCCTATCTGGTCTAATGTGTCATTTAAAGCTTGTGTTTCCTTGTTAATTTTATGTCTGGATGATCTGTCCATTGGTGTAAGTGGGGTGTTAAAGTCCCCCACTCTTATTGTGTTACTGTCGATTTCCCCTTTTATGGCTGTTAGCATTTGCCTTATGTATTGAGGTGCTCCTGTGTTGGGTGCATAAATATTTATAATTGTTATATCTTCTTCTTGGATTGATCCCTTGATGATCATGTAGTGTCCTTCCTTATCTGTTGTAAGAGTCTTTATTTTAAAGTCTATTTTGTCTGATATGAGTATAGCTACTCCAGCTTTCTTTTGATTTCCATTTGATGGAATATCTTTTTCCACCCCCTCACTTTCAGTCTGTATGTGTCCCTAGGTCTGAAGTGGATCTCTTGTAGACAGCATATATACAGGTCTTGTTTTTGTATCCATTCGGTCCGTCTGTGTCTTTTGGTTGGAGCATTTAATCCATTTACATTTAAGGTAATTATTGATATGTATTTTCCTATTACCGTTTTCTTAATGGTTTTGGGTTTGTTTTTATAGGTCTTTTTCTTCTCTTGTGTTTCCTTCCTAGAGAAGTTCCTTTAGCATTTGTTGTAAAGGTGGTTTGGTGGTGCTGAATTCTCTTAGCTTTTGCTTGTCTGTAAAGCTTTAGATTTCTCCATCGAATCTGAATGATATCCTTACTGGGTAGAGTAATCTTGGTTGTAGGTTTTTCCCTTTCATCACTTTAAATATATCCTGCTGCTCTCTTCTGACCTGCTGAGTTTCTGCTGAAAAATCAGCTGATAACCTTATGGGGATTCCCTTGTATGTTATTTATTGCTTTCCCTTGCTGCTTTTAATATTTTTTCTTTGAATTTAATTTTTTTTAGTTTGATTAATATGTCTTGGCATGTTTCTCCTTGGGTTTATCCTGTATGGGACTCTCTGTGCTTCCTGGACTTGGGTGGCTATTTCCTTTCCCATGTTAGGGAAGTTTTAGACTATAATTTCTTCAGATATTTTCTCAGACCCTTTCTCTTTCTCTTCGTCTTCTGGGACCCCTATAATTTGAATGTTGATGTGTTTAATGTTGTCCCAGAGGTCTCTGGGACTGTCCTCATTTCTTTTCATTCTTTTTTCTTTATTCTGCTCTTCAGCAGTTATTTCTACCATTCTGTCTTCCAGCTCACTTATTTGTTCTTCTGCCTCAGTAATTCTGGTATTGAGTCCTTCTAGTGTATTTTTCATTTCAGTTATTGTGTTGTTCATCACTGTTTGTTTGTTCTTTAGTTCTTCTAGGTCCTTGTTAAACATTTCTTGTATTTTCTCCATCCGTGCCTTCATTCTATTTCCGAGATCTTGGATCATCTTTACTATCATTACTCTGAATTCTTTTTTCAGGTAGATTGCCTATTTCCTTTTCATTTATTTGGTCCTGTAGGTTTTTACCTTTCTCCTTCGTCTGTAACATATTTCTCTGTCATCTCATTTTTGTTGATGGGTGGGGCTGTGTTCTTGTCTTGCTGGTTGTTTGGTCTGAGGTGTCCAGCCCTGGAGTTTGCAGGCAGTTGGGTGGAGCCAGGTCTTGGTGCCAAGATGAGGACCTCTGGGAGAGCTCACACCTATTAATATTCCCTGGGGCCTGAAGTACTCTGTTATTCCAGCAGCTTGGACTCAGCACTCCCACCACAGGGGCTCAGGCCCAACCCCTGGCCTGGGAACAAAGACCCCACAAGCCATGCAACGGGGAAAAAAAAAAACCCAAAAAACAAAACAGACAACAACAAAAAAGAGCATAACAATAACAAAGCATAAAAAATAAAATAAAATTAGAAAAATAAAAAGTATATTAGAAAAAATAAAATTGAAACAACAAAACACAACAGCAAAAAAAATTGGAAAAAAATTAAAATAAATTAAAAATTAAAAATTAAAATTCCCTGGTGCCTTTGCTATTAGTGTCCTTGCCCCCACGGTGAGCTACATCCAACCCCTGCCTCCACAGGAGGGCCTCCAAGACCTCTAGGTAGGTCTCTGAACCTGCTGTGTCAGCACCACCTCTGCATGTGTTCCTTTCACCAGTGTCTGACCCTGAAGCTGGCCTGGAGCACATGTGCCCGCACAGGCTGGCTGGGGCGCTGGCTTCCATGGGTGTGTCCGCAGGGGCCGGCACAGCTGGAGGAGGCTTTGGAGGACGGTGGTGCTCGGCCCGCCTGGACCTGTGTGGCCCATGGAGGCTATGGGGGGTGGCAGTGCTCAGGTCCACTGGGACCCACACGGTCAGAGGAGGCCTTGGCAGGGGTGGGGGCTCAGGCCTGGGACCCGTGCAGCCAGGGGAGGCTTTGGTGGGGGTGGGCAAAAATAATCTTTTGATGTTCCCTACTACCTGCCCTTTGTTGCAAAACTCCAGTATATCCTAGCTCCCCCCTCACCTCCTCAGAGCAGTTCTATCATGGCTACTTGAGATGCTGCCTCCTGGGTTTGAAGTCCTAAAAATTCCCACTGAATTGTTAGCGCAAGTTCATGTGCCCGATGCACAGTGAAGCCAAACAAACTGAAACATCGGAGTTTGGAGCAGAGAAAGGTTTATTGCAGGGCCATGCAAGGAGACAGGTGTCTCATTCCCTAAGAAGCCCTGAGCTCCCTGAAGGGTTTTGGCAAAGCATTTTTAAAAGCAGGTGAGGGGGGCTTCCCTGGTGGTTCAGTGGTTAAGAATCCGCCTGCCAATGCAGGGGACATGGGTTCGATCCCTGGTCTGGGAAGATCCCACATGCCGCAGAGCAACTAAGCCCGTGTGCCACAACTACTGAGCCTGCACTCTAGAGTCCAAGAGCCACAACTACTGAGCCCGCATGCCACAACTACTGAAGCTCACGTGCCTAGAGCCTGTGCTCCGCCACAAGAGAAGCTACCGCAATGAGAAGCCCATGCACCACGACGAAGACTAGCCCCTGCTCTCCGCAACTAGAGAAAAGCCCGTGCTCAGCAACAAAGACCCAACGCAGCCAAAAAAAAAAAAAAAGCCAGGTGAGGGAGGTGGGTCAAAGGGAAAGTGATCAGCTCATGCACAATTCTCTGATTGGCTGATGGTGAGGTAACAGAGTGGTGTCACAGGGGTTAACATTATCAGTCCTTAGGCTCCAGGAGGTCTGGGCCCATGTTCTCATGGTCATCAAGTAGTTAACATCTTCCATTTGGTGGGGGGTTTTCACATCTGTAAAACAACTCAGGAAATGTGCATCAAATACTGTTATCTAGCTGCTTCAGAGAGGAGCTAAAGCAGAGGGTACGGGGAAGGCCTGTCCCAGGAAGGCCCCATAGGGTCCTGCTCAGTTACAGAATAAAAGATAACTCTCAACTTTTAGACTGTGAATAATTTTTTAGTCGACAGCGTGTTCTGGTTGAATTTCAGCCTCGCCACCACTAATCCAATTCACGGTCTGTAGACTCAAGAGCCAGCAGTGAGCTCCCTACAGGCTCTGCTGGTGAGAGATTTGATCCTAAACCATTCTCTTAGATATGGATGGGCTCTTGAAACATAGTCACATTTGTCTGCTGACTCCCAACTGGCAGCACGTGGGGTTCCTCTGCAATGGTCCCAGCAAGCCTGCAGCTCCCAATCTTACGTAGTCTCTTTATCTCCAACTTCAAGTTTGGCAGCTGGTGCTGTCCGATCTAATAAGCACAACCTATATGTGATTATTTAAATTAAAATTGATTAAAGTTGGGGCTTTCCTGGTGGCGCAGTGGTTGAGAATCTGCCTGCCAATGCAGGGGACACGGGTTCGAGCCCTGGTCTGGGAAGATCCCACATGCCACGGAGCAACTGGGCCCGTGAGCCACAATTACTGAGCCTGCGCGTCTGGAGCCTGTGCTCCACAACAAGAGAGGCCGTGATGGTGAGAGGCCCACGCACTGCAATGAAGAGTGGTCCCCACTTGCCACAACTAGAGAAAGCCCTCGCACAGAAACGAAGACCCAATACAGTCATAAATAAATAAATAAATAAAAAGAACGTGAATTTCTTTAAAAAAAAATTGATTAAAGTTAAATAAAAATTTTAAATTCTGTTTCTTCATTCACACTACCCACATTTCAAGTGCTAGTCACGAGTGGCTAATAGCTACCATATTGGATAAGCGATAAGCATGGAGGTAGAACATTCCCACTGTCGCGAAAAGTTCAGTGAATCAGTGCTGGACTGTGAGATCTGTCTTCCGTAACTCTCAGGAACTGACCACTCCAGGGCATGCTCTTTTCTCTCTCCAGTTGGCACTGTCACTACATCATCTCTCCCCGATACCTTTTCCTACATCATCCCACCCTTGCCGTTGCAGCAATGAGGCAGATGATATTATGGGTCAGCTGAGAGAGAACTGACAAATGAGTCAATTCCCCTTCCTGAGTGTGATATTGTGAATTATAATAAGAAATATATATTTGGTCTTCGTTGACAGCAGTTTCTAAAACACTTGGAATTTCCTAAATGGATAGAGAATGGTGTCTTTTGTCATGTTAATGAGGTGACTTTTGGCAGGCCCTCGGGTTACCTAAGGATGGGGCTGGTTGCCAGGGGAACCAACCCTTTGGTTGTAGGTTTGGAACTTTCTTTCCCATCCTTTGACTTCCTGGGAGGGGAGAGGGGCTGTGAGGCAGGAGGTAGATGGGCCCCCCAAGGAAAGCAATTGGAGATTCGTTCCCTGTGGACGGATACTCCAAGATGAGAATGGCAGCACAATTGAGAGAGGAGGTTGGGCCCTGCCCAGATAAAAGATAAGAGACCACCTATTTCTCATTCTCGAAAATCAAGGAGACCTCCCTGACTACACATGCGCAGAAAGGCTTCCTGGAGGTCAAAAAGGGAGGGCGTGCCACCCCATAGTAAGTGATGTCAACTACCCATAGTCCTCTTTGGTGGAATCCATCTTGGCTGGAGATGCACGCACACACATGTGAGGACTCTGAGATATACCAAATATGGACTCTGAACCAGGCAAATCAAAATGATTGGCCAAAGGAAACCTGGAAGAAATGCCCCATATAAGTGATTTAAGCTACCACGAGGGCGCGACTTTCTCTCTCTCTGAGTCCACCTGTGTGTCTATCCACATACTGTACTCTTTTTCCTCCTAATAAATACTTTACTTGTTTCACTACTTTCCATCTTTGTGGGAATTCTTTTCTGCAAAGCTGAAGGGCCAGGGCTTTGTCACTGACCACTGGTCTAGTGGCTAGGATCTGGTGCTCTGACTGACGAGACCAGACCTCACTCTCTGGCCAGGAACTGAAACCCTGCCTCAAGCCGCTGCAGGACGAGGCCACCCGAGATCAGCTGGAGGTTGAATTGATCACCAATTACATAGTCAATCATGCCTATGTAAGGAAGCCTCCATAAAAACCCCAAAATGAGAGGGTTTGGAGAGCTTCCAGGTTGGTGAACACCTGGAGGTGCTGGGAGAGTGATGCGCCGCCTGGAAAGGACACGGAAGTTCTGCGCCCTTCCCACATACCTTGCCCCATCCATCTCTTCATCTGGCTGTTCATCTGTATCCTTTATCATATCCTTTAATAAAGTGGTAAATGTAAGTATTTCCCTGAGTTCTGCATGTGGCTCTAGCAAATTAATCAATCTCAAGGAGGGGGTCATGGAAACCCATGATTTGTAACCAAGTGGGATAGAAATTTTGGGTGACGTGGGGACCTACTACTTGTGATTGGCATCTGAATGGGAGATTCAGATGGGAGCAGTTTGTAAGACTGAGCCCTTAACCGTGGGATCTTACAGGTTCTATCTCCAGGTAGATAGCATCAGAATTGAGTTAAATTTTAAGACACCCAGCTTGTGTCCCAGAGAATTGTTTTGGTGTGGGGACCAGAAGGGTCAAAAGTGAAGTGTTCTGTGTGAGTGTGGTAGTGATGTGAGAGTAAAGGAGACACACAGGAAAGAAAGACACAGGAAGCAGAAAACAGGTTTTTCTTTTATATTGAGGATACCCCAAAACTTCATGAGCTAATTTCTGGGATCCCCCTCCAAGAGCTATCAGGAAGGGAACCAGATGAACACACTCACAAGGAATGAGGGGCGAGGGCAATCTGTCTCCCTTTACAATCATAATCTCCGGTTTCCATCCTCTTTGTAGAAATCTATTGGGAGGGTAGAGAGAGTCTTGGGCTAGTTTTGAAGTTGAGCATCTCTCAGTAAACACTGCAGGAAGGTGGCTGAAACTACAGTCCTCGGTACTCTGAATTTATAATACCAGCCACTTATGTGCTTGCTCTAACTCTGTTCTCATCCTACTCTGCCCTCCTCTGTATAGCCTGGAGCTGGAAGCCTGTAAACTACATTTCTTAGACTCCTTTTTCAACTGGCTTCCCCTTAGGTTTGGCCAATCAGAGGCACTGGTGGGAGTTTGGAAGACAGAAGGGAGAAGCCTTTTTTTTCTTTCTCCAGCAGTTATAAAAGCAGCAAAAACAATGAGTGGCTGCAGGCTCCTGGGTTCCTGCTCAAGCAGCACTCTTCCAGAGGTGGTAGAGGTGGCTGGCACTCCAGCAGCCTCAGCAGCATGGTGCTCTTGAACTCTAAGTCTGGCAGTGTCAACAGCAGCAGCAAGTGACTTCAGCAAGGGTGTGAGCTCCTGGCCTCCTGCAGGGCAGCAGTGGTGGTGGTTCTGGTAGTGACAGCAGCAGGTGCACCAGCTGCCTTCGCAATGCAATGAACATGGGCTCTGGAGAGCATCGTCTTCCTTTTTACCCCTCCAGCCCACTGGTGGTAATGGCGTCCCCTAATTAGACATCTCTGGGTAACCTCGCTGTCTGTGTTTTGTTCCTAGAGCCCTTCTAACATTTTTGTGTCCAATCTCTTGTATTAAGTACACTCTCGGAAATACTAGACTCATTTTTGTTTTCCCTGGTACATGAAAGGAAGCGATATGAGCCATTTCCAGCTTCCTCCATTCTCTTTCCCTTTTCACTGGCTGGAGACCTTAGGAAATGGTAGAATCACAATGTAGAAGGAGCCTCAGTCCCAAATTCCTATAAGAAGGAGAGCCACTCACCAACCTGACACTGACCCTAGACTGTACATAAACAAGAAAAAATTTCTATTGCGTTTGAGTTATGGTATGGTTGGATCTATTTGTTACAGCAGCTTAGCCTCTGCCCCAACAAATATAGCACCTTAACTATGGTTTATATATTTATGTGAACATAGTGCTTACTTGTGCCAGGCACTCTGCTAAGCAATTTATCCTCCTTGAATGCCTCACATAACAAGTCATTCATCTTATTATGCCCAATCCCACACGAGGAAAAAAGAATTGCAGAGAAGTTAAGTAACTTGTCCAAGGGCTGTCGAACTTGAAAATCAATGCACTTGAAAATCTATATATAGAGAGCTACTTAGTATACATATATATGTGTGTGTATCCATATCTATATCATCTATTTATTTCCCCCATTAGGTTTGTTCTCTGCTTGCCCCCACTTTCTACCCTCTCTGTGCTGCCCCTGGAGACTGACTTGTGAACTTGCATCAACTGGGCTACTTTGCCCTCTGGCTTCTTGTTGTGTTTGGCCAATGGAAGACATGAGTACGAGAATGGCACATGGGAATAGAAGGAGGTCAGTGTATTTATTCCACCCACCCTCAGTCTCTCTGTACCAGGCCAGGTGTTGGCAGTGACTCTGTTCCTTTACCAAAGGCCATGGATCCCACTGGAAGACTCTCCTAAAGTAACAGCGCTGTTCCCTTTCTTGCCACGTGAGGCCTAGAAATGGTCATGACTCTCCACTGGCGCTAGCCCCAGGATGCTTGACAATACCTTGCTGATTTCTCAACCCTGCCCATATCTGTGTAAATAGTTCCCCCATTGACCTATCTTAGTTATCTCTTTGAATACCATCTGTTTCCTGTCAGTACTCTGATAGTATGACTTGTATGTGTTTTTATAATTTAGGAACTTCTGTTGTCCTTGGTAAGAACACCCTCCTTCCCTACTCTGGATACACACATCCTTTGGGAGGAGTTGACCTTACCTCCCAGTTCTAGGGGTAGACAAGTGACTCAGCCCTAGCCAATGAAAGCACTGCATCCCCCTGTTTTCAGCAATTGATTCTGAACTTAGCCTGTCCCAAATCAGGCCGATGAGAACCAGCCCAGGATGTTGACTAGCTGCCCTAGGGAAGAGAAACTCTCTTCTTTTCTGTGGGACTCCACCTGAAAGGATGTTGGCTAGAGATGATGGCAGATATCTTGCCTTTATATGGATCCCAAGAACAAAATTGACATTGACACAAGTGAGCAAAGCGAAGCCCTAGAAAGAGGTCAGATATTAATCACATTGTTTAAGCCCCTGAATCAAGCCACCCCTGAAGTCCAATCTACTCCTGGGGTTTTCCCTTACTGGAGCCACTACATCCTTTTTTTTGCTTAGCCCATTGTGGGCTGGATTTTCTGTCATTTGCAACCAAGAGTCATAACCGATAGAGAAATATGACAAACTCATATGAACTTTCTGCAAGTAAACAGAAGTCACCTCTAGATAGCTTAAGTTTAAAAAAAAGAAAGAAAATAAATTTGGGGGGAGGGATGTGAAATGGCTCACAGAGACAAAGGAAAAGCAGAAGTAGGTCTTGGAAGACATGTGTACCAAAGTGATCCCTGGGGATTCAGAGAACAGGAATGAATGTACAGTGTCATCAGGGCACTGCTCTGGAATAAATCAGAGCTAATTATCTACCAGCTTTGAGTCACCTTACTCAAGATTCAGATTAGCTTGGGAGAGAGAGAGAGACTATTTAGCCTTACCTGCGTCTCATGCCCAACACTTGCCCATGGGAAGGCAGGACACCGGATTGATAGTCCCACCAAGACTGTGTACAATGGGGGCTAATTCCCCAAAGCAGAATCGGTTCTAAGCGTTTTGCATATATTAACTCATTTTAATCCTTAGAGTAGCACTTTGAAATAGGTACTGTTATTACTATCCCTATTTTACAGATGAGGAAATTGAGACATAGATAAAGTAAACTGCCTGTGGTCATACAGCTGGAAAGTGATAGAGCTGGGATGCAAACTCAGGCAGCCTGGCCCCAGGGTCTATACATTTGACCCATTACACTATAGGGCTTCTCCAGCAGAAAGTGAGTGAGGGCAGGGCCAGCCAAAACACAA
The DNA here is from genome assembly GCF_949987535.1 of Balaenoptera acutorostrata. Taxonomy (NCBI): domain Eukaryota; kingdom Metazoa; phylum Chordata; class Mammalia; order Artiodactyla; family Balaenopteridae; genus Balaenoptera; species Balaenoptera acutorostrata. The sequence continues at coordinate 32,522,746 of NC_080064.1, read as the reverse complement.
GGTCCCCTGCAGGTAATGCTCAAGGGAGAGAGTATGGGGAACTTCCACCCTCTCTGTATTATTTTTTTAGCCACTATGCATTAACAGGAAAAAAAAAATTAATAGATTTCTATTTTGGAAATTAAAAAAAAAAAAAAATCCTGCTTAGCCAATAGAGAAAGCGAAAGAGCCCAAAGCTGGTGATCTTACTCTCTCCCAGCTACTAAGAAGACTATGAAATATCTAGAACCAAGGTGAATTCCAGCTGTCAAACTAGGCTGCACTAGCCAAGGCTGAGGAAACCCAGGGAGTCAGGAAGGCATTATCCATCATAAAGGCACAGTTTGGGACCAACAAGGGGAGGAATGCTAGCATTTTGGTGAAGCAAACTGAAGTGGCCACAGCCTGCAAACTTCTGCCCTCATCGAAACCCTGATGGGCTCAGTGCCTTCTGCGCCTCCTTTTTGGGGTCTCCCACACAGACACACTGTTCCTTCTTCCTTGCAGCATGCTCCACCCTCCTTATTCTGCAGAGCCCACTCTCTCAACATACGTAGTAGGTATTGCCAAGCCTGAGAACAGAGAGGCCACAACAAAGTTTCAGAACTTAAACCTCATTCCTCTGGCTCAGCCTTTAGCTGCAGAACAGTGGAAACAACAACTCTTGTTCTGGACACTCTCCTTTCCCAGGAATACAGGTCAGTTAGTGGTTAAGACTGTGTGCTCTGGAGTCAGACCTAGGTTGGAATCCCAATTCCGTCACTAGTGGGCTGTGTTACAATGGGCAAGTTGTCTAACATCTCTGAGCCGCCATCCACTGCCATGAAATAAAGTAATGATACCAGCACTGAAATTCTGTCCCTACATACTGGTACAGCTGGTTGTTAAAACATCAAAATATTTGCAAATTGATTGGTAAATAGCCATAGCCTTGGGTCCCTACCTCCCTAGCTTCTCTCCTGCCTGCTCCCCTTGATCCAGTAACTAAAGTGTTCACTCTTGGCAGAACAGAGTCCTTGATCTAGCACTAAGGCCAGCATCTGTTCTGATTGGTAACACCTGTGCCTCAACAGAAATGACCCCTGGCAGAGGTCATTTCTGGGATGATGCAGATAAAGGACTGGGCAGAGTTGTTGCGGGAAGGGGAACCCCTTCCCGGGCCCGAGAGTGGGCTCTTATCTCACATTTGGAAATGAATTGTCCGAGGAGACACACGTGCTGACACAGCAAGAGACTTTATTGGGAAGGGGCGCCCAGGCGGAGAGCAGGAGGGTAAGGGAATCCAGGAGGACTGCTCTGCCACGTAGCTCACAGTCTCAGGTTTTAGGGTGATGGGATTAGTTTCCGGGTTGTCTCTGGCCAATCATTCTGACTCAGGGTCCTTTCTGGTGGCACGCACAACCGCTCAGCCAAGATGGATTCCAGCGAGGAGGAGTCTGGGAGGTTGGTAGGACATGTGGACTGGCGTCTCCTCTCTCCTTTTGACCTTTCCCATATTCTTCCCATTGGTGGTGGCTTATTAGTTCCACGTTCCTTACCAGGATCTCCTGTCGTAAACTAAGTCATGCAAATTGTTACTGTCTTTGCCTGGCCAGGGCGGGCGGTTTCAGTCAGTGTTTCCCCTAACAGAGAGTCTGGGACATAGTGAAGCAACTCAGTCAATGTCAGTTGCTATTGCTTTAAACATCGAACCTAAAGGGCAGAGGCAGGATCAAGATCAGGGTCTCAAGTATTATAAGCTTGTGAAGATGGGTTATGACTGGCAGTTCAGGAACAGTCACAGGGCCTGGGATGAGTCAAGGGCAAAGCTGTGTGGGTGGTCCTACCTGGTTTAAAGAGCCAGAGCAGGACCAATATATCCTGCTGGGCTTTGTCTGTTTAATGCCTTGGGGGATCAGAAAAGAATATTCCAATCCAAGGCCCCTCCCGTTGAGGACTTGAATGATCTTAAAGAGAGGCGGTATTGTGTACTGGCAACTAGTCTGGGCTCTGGAGCCAGACTGCTTGGGTTCACATCCCAGCTCTGCAGCTTTACTAGCTATGTGAACTTGGGCTAGTCACTTAACTGTTCTGTGCCTCAATGTCCTCATCTGTTAAATGGGAGTGATAAAAGTACCTGCCTCGAAGAGTTCTTATGAGAAATAAATTAGGCAATACATATAAAGTGTTAGAAGAGCATTTGGCACAAAGTAAGCTATCTGTATGTTACCTATTGTTAAGAAGCTCACAGGTGTAGGGGAGCAGTCAGATTCATGCCCACATAATTTTGTCCAGGGTGACAATCTTTCTTCACCCTCCTAGTTGAAACTCTTCCCCTGCTCTCCTGGGCCTCCTGTACCAGCTCCCACATTTTACAGACCGGGAGGCACAGAGAGAGAAGGGTCTTGCCCATGGTCACATGTGGGGTCATTGGCAAAGATGGGATTTTATTTTAGAGTTCCAGAGACCACTTCCAGCATCTCATGCTGCCTCTCCCCACTTGTTCATGCCTTAGATTATGGTATCTGTGAGCAGGGATGAGCTTTTGCCTGTCTCTGGGTCCCCAGGGCCAGGTGCTCAGAACGTGACAGAGTCAGGGCTTTCAAACACCTGTCTCTCGTAAATCACCAAACAAAGGGGCCAGGGACGTGCCTGCTAATCGGTGCCCCAGGTATGCTCTCATCCTGCTAGGACCCCAGAGAGAAGACATAGCCTGCAGCTGGGAGGATGGACAGCAAAACAGTTTTCAGGGGGAACGGGACGATTCCTAAAGAAAAAGAGAGAACTCCACTGGCTCCTCCCCAGCGAGCCTGGCCCTGAAGTTTCTGGGATCAGCCAGAGAAACCTAGCCTCCCCTCTTGGCAAGCTGGTCCTCATCCCCTATCGCGCAGCCCACCTCAACACTCGCTCAATTGCTCAATTGGCAGAAGCCCCGCCTTCCCCCCCCCCCGCCCCGCCCCAGCTCTTCAACATCCGGGCTCAGATTCAACCAATCCCCAGATGCCCCGCCCTACTTTTGTCAGATGCCTAGAAGTGCCTCCCCCGCACGTGGCCCAACCTGAGGCTATCTGCTCCCCTTTCGCCCACAGTTTGGAATAAAAGGATTCCTTCTCATTGCCTTGGGTCAGGAGCTCTCAGCTGCCACTGCAGCTGGGGCGGCCGGGCCGGCTTTGGGGAGACCCCCAAGTGCGGGAAGGAGGTGTTCCCAGGGCCCTGAAACCTTCCAGACCCACTCAGTGTAAACCGCCTCTGGCTTGTGTCAACATCAGAGGCCGGAGACTGGCGGCTGGGGACAGGCTTCGTCTACGCGACGGGAAGACGGGAGGGTGGGGAATGGAGGGGTTCATGAGGTAGGCAGATCCTTCTGGGGGAGATTCCGGGAGGCCTCTGGGACTCCGTGAGAAATAAGGAAGGGAGGGATCGGAATTAGAGGCTGTAGGGGGCCCACGGCTAGCATGGGGCTAGGTAGAGGCTGGCTACTTCGCCATCCTCGCCCACCCGCCATGGCTTGAGGGGAGTGGGTGTGTTGGGGGAGGGGATGATGCGAAGGCGTGGGCTGCTGACCACCTCATCTCTTCCCTCCCCAACTCAGCTCCTCGCTGCCCTCCTCCGATTTTGGGTGGGATATGGGGTGGGGGTGGGGGGTCACATCTTGTGACTCATCCTCTTTTCCATCCCCACCCCCGCTGGGGCCCAAGAAGGAAAGGCTTAGAGACTCAGCTTTGGCTCTTCCGTTTCCATAGCAACCATGCGGTTGTTTTTGCGAATCTAATTCAATCGTGGACACTTTTAACCTGAGACGATGGCCCGGGGTCTGAGCCTCAGGACGGGGTACAGATGGGGGTACAGCTCTCCGCTCTTTCCTCGCTAATCTGGGAAGCTCAGGGCGGGCGGGCGGAGCGCTCTCCTGCAGCCGGGACTCACTGGGCACCAGGTCCCCACCTGAAACCCCGCCTGCCACTCCGCCTCAGCCGACCCAATCAACGCCCAATCTGCCCGGGATGAGGCGGGGCTTATGCAAATCGTGTCGCCTCTGAGAGACACATAGTGATACAAGAGCTGGGAGGCGGCTCGGGCGCGGACCTTGGAGAACCTGGCCGCCGGCCCGCGAGCCAGTCTCGGTCTCCGCGGCCCGCCGAGGCTCAGAGTCATCCAGCGACCCGGCGAACGGCCTCAGGTAACGTGGGCAGGGCCGGGTGGAGGCCCTTGTCCCTTCCCCCTCCACTCTTCATTCCCATTCCCTCGTCTCCTGCCCCCTCTGATTCATCTCCCTGGCCCCTGGTTCCAGCATAGGCGGCAGCATGTGGAAGGCTCGCCCCTGGCCAGGGGACCCCCACTCCAGTCCACGCCCCACAGGTCCCAGGGAAGGAGGCCAAGCTGCCTCCTTACCCCCCGAGCAACAACTGCTCTGGCCCCCAATACACAGTCACACGCGCACACACACACACAGGGGTGTGGTGTTGCTGGTGCTAGAGAGGAACCCATCACCCTCCCTCCTTTGCAGGTGGGTAGTCCGCTCAGCCCCATGGCAACCTCCCACTTCCACAGATAGCCCCTACCCACACCCTACCCAGCCCCACCGGCAGCTTACTGCACGTCACATCGCAATGTCCCTGCCCCAAAAGACAGCCTCCACCTCCAAAGAGAGCCCACTCCCACTTCACACTGTCCCCTCAGACTGTCCCCACCTCCACCCCTCAAGGTGACAGAGCTCACAGCATACCTGGGGGAGGGAAGAGGCTCACCACCCAGTTCTCCTCCTTGTGACGCTCTCTCAACAGGCCCCCTGCCCATGGTCTCAGTGCAAGGCAGAGGCCCCATGCTTGGCCTCTTTCACCTGGCTTCAGGATAAATCAGGGACACCATTCCCCAGCAGACCATCCATACCTTTCAGTCACCACTGCCAAGGTCCCAACCTCCTCCGTTCCCCTGACTTCTCATGGCCAAAGCACCAAGTTTTCTCATTCCACCTCTCAAATATCTTTCTAATTCGTACCCTCTCCGGCCTTCTTGCTCCCAGCCACTCCCTCTCTCCTATCTTCTTGTGTCTCAGTAGGGATCGTGCCAAAATTCCGTGTGGACTGTATTGCTCCTTCCCTAAGGCAGCCTGAACCTGGAGGACAGAAGAGCGGGGTTCAAATCTTGCCTTTGCCTCAGTTGCTGTTTGACTTTGGCCAAGTCACTTCCCTCTCTGATCCTTCGTGAGATGGGGAACAGGGGGCAGGGTGGGCAGGACAGAGAGTGGACTTGATGAGATGATCTTGGACAGCCTTCCAACACTGACGCACTCTGGTTCTGTGGTTGATTATGAGAAAACAGGACCCTTTCTCTCTTACCCTGAACCATTAGGACATTTCAGAGAGGAGGTTTTAGTCTTCACCAAAAGGACATTGCTTCTTACCCAGGCCTGGGTACGGGCCAACCCCTTCCCACATACTGTCCAGGCCCAGGCTCCTCCTTAGCAGTTCGGAGTCCCTCCTAGACCATCAGCCCACATGGCATGGGCAGCTCCAAGGTGGAGGTGCTCAACAGGGCCCACCTTTTGTTTATCATTCCCTGTCTCTCACTAATAAGGAGAGGAAGAAGACCTGGCTTTTGCTGCTATGGCCGTTGCTTGGAGAAGAGCAAAGGCAGGAGAGGAAAGAGAAAAATCTCCTGACCAGGGAGCTGTTGTCACCATGGCAACAGTCTCAGCACCAGCTCCTCTGAAGCTGGGTGAGGGTGTGGGCTTATTGCCTCCCTCAGTCCCTCCCACCCTCCCTGCCACCTCCCCATTTGGAGCCCACAACCCTGAGTCCTGCCCTCTGAAAGAAGCCTCTGAGCCCAGAAGGGCAGCGGCTTTGTGTATGGGGCAGTGCCAGCTCCTTCACAGCTGGAGGGCAGCTCTCAAGAAGAGCCTGCCCACGTGCAGCCAGGCCACAGCTCCAACAGAACATGCCCCCAGTGGGTTCTGGCCTTCGCCTTTCTGCTGATAGGCTCTACTTGACCTTGGGTGAACTCTTCCTTTCCTAGGGTCTGGGTTCCGTTGTCTCTAAGTGGGAGCAATGGCAGGAGAACACAGATAAACAAAACAGCCTGACGCCATTCCAAGGAGAAAGAAGGGGGTTCTGCTCCTTGCATATAATCCACAAAGGGACATTCACTGAACATCTCTGTGTTCCAGATGTGGCCTTTAGGTCTCTGCAGAGCAGTTCTGTGTTGCCACAGAGGGCAGAGAGGCAACCTGTGTGGGGCAGCTACAAGAGGGCAAGTAGAAACAAGGGGAGAAGTACCTTTCTCACTGTCCAAGCTGCTCCCAAACAGACTGGGTTATATCGGGAGGGAATAAGCTCTTTGCCATGGAGCAAAAGGCCTGGAGAACTTTTTCTGGCTCAGACAAGAGTATAACGCAAAAGTCTCTGCCAAATCAGGCTCCATTCTGGAATTCTAGAGCAGCAGGTGAGGGTCAGAGAGCTCTGGAGTCTACGCACCTGTGGGGCTCAAGTCAATGGCCTCACGGGGTCTACTTATGCCCAGAATGCCAAGTCCATGCTTCTGACTGTTCACTCTCCAGGCTGGGAGAGGCTGATCATAAGGAAGTGGGCTTCATCAGGCCTGAAGGCTGATTATAGCTGCATCAGCCCCGAAGAGAAGAGAGGATATTAAGGAAGATGGAAACAGCTAAGCAATAGTTGAAGTAGGTTCTGGCTGTGAGAAGACTAACTTGAAAGTATGTAGTTGTGAGGGGAGCAATGGGAGGTGAGGCAAGACAGGTGGACACCTTGACATCAGATTCTAGAGGATTCTGGAGTTTCAGGGGCCCATGGGCATGGCCACCCCTAGCCTATATTGTACTTCTGGGCAAAACTAGAAAAGACATTCTCATAGAACAGAGGAATCAGAAAGAAACACATTCCCTCCGAGGCAGTTGAGCCCACAGGATGGCTTGGCAAGCAGTGCCCCAGCTGGGTTTCAGCCCCCTTGGCTGTGCCCCTGGCCCTGACTATGTGGGGAGAGACGACATGGTGAAGGTTCCAGGAACACTTCAAAAGAAGGAACAATAGGACTTGGTAGCAAGTTGAACCTAGGGAAAAGGGAGAGGGGAAACTAAGGGTAACTATGATCGCGTTTCCCCACTGGGATGAGGGAGGGAAGGAAGGAAGGGCAATGGAGAGAGAAGGACCATCACAGGTTGAGGTGAGTCTGGCTGTAGATGTGCTGAGTCAGAAGCACTGGTGGGCCACCACAAAGGGTCGATATTCCCTGGGTATCAGATACTGTGGCCTGGAGCCACCAAGATGGTCCCACTGAGGCCAAGGGGGAGATCAGAGCTATGGTTTTCCTGGAAGGCAGGTAGGAGTCTGTACTAGACAAGAGTAGCCATGATTTGGAGAGGGTGGTCCAGGCTGGTGTAACTCAGCCAGTTTTCTCCTCTCTCTGGGTTCCAGTTTTCACTAAAATGAGGGGATGATCTTAAAGGGCATCACCAGCTTTGGCTTGCTGACCTAAGAGCACTAGAAGGAATGAAGAGAGATGAAGGAGGAGTCATAGTCCTTGGTGGGCCTGGGATCAAATGGGCACTGAGAACAGGTATGGCCCCAGGAGATAGAAAATGGTAGGAAGGCAGCACAGGGAAGGAGGAGAAAAGGGGCAGGAAGTGAGAGCCACACAGACGCCATCTCACACACACACACACATACACACACACACAGACGCGTGCACTCTGGCAGATTTGCAGTCTCATACGCTGATGTGCTCCCACCCACTCCCAGCCCTTTACGCAGACACTCAGGCACATCCCACAGCAGCGGAGGGAGAGGCTCTGCCTTCCCCGTAAGACGCTTCCACCCCTGGGTTCTTGAGCTTTCTTGACTATACCCTGAGCCCTCAGTGTGCTCTGGGCTGGAGGAGGGGGCAGCTGAGGATGGAGCCTGCCTACTTCTGCCCATGCGTGTTCCACATGTACCCTTGACTCTGGCCCCAGGGCAGCCGTTTTGGACCCCACAGTCCTAGGCTCCTGAAGATGGCACACCTCCCCCTCGCTGCCTTCTTCTGGGAGCGTATAGGAGTCCTCATCTCTGGGGTTGGTAAGTGGGAGAGGATGTTGCTACCCCTACTGCTCCTTGATCTGCCTCATGGCCCAGTAGAGGAATCTGAGGCCCAGAGCTATCCTGTAACTCACTGAGGTCACACAGCAAGGGAAGGGGCATGGACCTGACCGATCTCAGATCTAGTTGTCCAGGGCACTCCCAGCAGTAAGGATTAGAAGACACAGTGGCATGCACTGGGCTGTGGAAGTAGAATTCCTTCTGCCAGCCTGAGGGCTTCCTTTTCCAGAGTGTCTTCATGACAAGCTACCCTGCGGTTGGAGTCGGGCATCCTTCCAAAGAGACTCCAGGCCGGTCAAATTCACCTCCCAGGCCATGTCCTGGGAAACTTGGGCTCTAGTGGGACATTCCTGAATGTCCACTCAGACTTCCAGGTCTGGTGGGGGCCTCACTCTAGCCAGGCTTCATGGGGAGGACCTGTACCTCCCTCTGCAAAAAATTCCTTGGGCACAGGCTACTTGAGGGGCTCATGTTCCCACTGGGGACTGACTCTTCATCCTCTCCAAACCTGTTTTTCAGCAACACCACCTCTATCTATTCAGCCCCAAATCTGAGCATTTGCCGCAATTCCTCTGTCCCTCTCACCCCCACATCCAGTCAGTCCCCAAGTCCTGCCAAGGCCCCCTCCTAACATCTCTCAGTCCATCCACATCCCTCCACCACCCCTACCCTAGTGTCATCGTCTCTCACCTGAACTCTGCAGCAGAACCTCTCTGCTGTCCCTTCTTCCCCCACCCAGGTCATCTTGCACACTGTAGCCAAAGGAAAAATCCTAAAACACACTCCTTCTCTCTGGGTCCCCAGCACCATATTGTAAGCAATCTATAAGTGTTTGTGGAACGAATGCGGTCCTCTTAACCCTTGCTTTAAAACCCCAGGAGCTTCTGTCCCCCATGGGTAAAGGCCAAACTACTTGGTATGGACTGAAGGCCCTTTACAATCAGCCGTCTACCTCTTTGACCCCGTTATGAGTTAGTGAAGGTTGGCTCATGTCGACTTTATCCCCATCATCGGCACAGGGCCTAGCACACAACCTCAATAAATGCTCAGGGAATGAATGAACTAATGAAAAGGAGAATGCAATCAGCGTCATCAGTGCTACCAGCTAGGACTTCTATTTGTACAGAGGAAGGAGGGAGAGAAGTTTCTTGCTGGGGTGGCCTGGAAGGCCTTGAGGAAGAACTTGGGAGACATGCAGGGGGAGCATGTGAGGAAACTGCCTGGTAGGAGAGGAGCCTGCAGAGGTGGGTAGGGGCTGAGCGCGGAAAGCTCTGAATAGCAAGGAGAGGATTAAGACTCTCTCCTACGGGTGTAGGGAGCTATGGCAGGTGTAAAGAGGAGTGGAGAGGATGACGATTGTAGCATGCAGACTGGTCAGTGAGAAGGAGGAGCTCTGAGACCTGGAAGGCTAGAGATCCTGGTTTCCAGGGGAGGAACCCTGCTGTGAGGAGAGGGGCGGGGCCTGCTGTAGACAGAGGAGGCCCTGTAATGAGGAGAAGCCCCCAGCCCAGTTGTGTGTAGGGGAAGGGGCGGGGCAGGTAGGAGCTCCTATGGGAAGAGGTGTGGTGAAAGGACACAGCCCAGCTGTAGGAGTTGGGGGTTGTCCAGGGTGGTGGTGAGAGGAGGGGGACCCACCCTGCTATGGAAGGAGGGGTCCTGGCTGTGGGGCTGTGGAGTGTGTTATGGGAGGGCGCTGTGGTGGAGAAAGGGAGCCTTGTCCTACAGAGACCTGGGGGAAGGCTGCTGAGGTGAGGGCCTTGCCCTGGACCAAACTGAGGGAGCTCCCTGCCCCCTCAGGCCCTGCCATGGGGAAGACCAACAGCAAGCTGGCCCCAGAGGTGCTGGAAGACCTGGTTCAAAACACCGAGTTCAGTGAGCAGGAGCTGAAGCAGTGGTACAAGGGCTTCCTGAAGGACTGCCCCAGCGGCATCCTCAACCTGGAGGAGTTCCAGCAGCTCTACATCAAGGTAGGCGGAGCCAGGCACTCCGGGGGGCGGGCCGGACGGGCGGGGGCGGGGCCAGGCACTCTGCGGGGCGGGGGCGGGCCGGGAGCGCGAGGCCGTTGCTGTGCCGCAACTCCAGCGTCCCCGCCTCAGTTCTTCCCCTACGGCGACGCCTCCAAGTTTGCGCAGCACGCTTTCCGCACCTTCGACAAGAACGGCGACGGCACCATCGACTTCCGGGAGTTCATCTGCGCCCTTTCGGTCACCTCCCGCGGCAGCTTCGAGCAGAAACTCAACTGGGCCTTTGAGATGTACGACCTGGACGGCGATGGGCGCATCACGCGCCTCGAGATGCTGGAGATCATCGAGGTGCGCTGGGGCGGATCCCAGAGAGCGGGGTGTGCTGGGGTGACGCGCTATCTGTCTTCGCTGCGGGGGCTTCCCTGGCACCGCCTTCTCCAGCCACCCTCCACTCAGGCCTCGGGAGCCACCTCGGGACACCCCATCACTCCCCTCCTCCCTCCTCCCAGGATCCAGTGGGTAGCATTGGTTGGGCGCTCAGTGTGGGACAGGTCTTGTGCTATAGTGCTTTACCCAACAAGTCCAGGGGGTAGGTACTGTTAGAAATCCCATTTTACGGATGAGGAGATGAATCAAGTGGCGGTTCATGATTCCAGTCTAAGGAGTCTGACTCCAGAGTCTAAGTTCTTAACTCATTATTATTTCAACAAATGTATACTGAGTGCCTGCCACGTGCCAAGCACTGTTCAAAGTTCTTGGTTTCATGGGACATTCCTTCTAGTGAGAAAATTTAACAACAACAAAACTTATGCTGTGTCAGGCAGTAAGTGTTATGAAGAAGGTAAGCAAAGCAAAGTGAGGGGAGAGAGCGATGGAGGAAAAGCAATTTTGTGTAAGGTGAAAGGTGAGCAGCGACCTGGATAAGGTGAGGGAGCTAACCACGTAGGTGTCTGGGGGAAGAGTGATCTGTGCATGGGGAACAATAACTGCAAAGACCCTGAGGTTAGACTGTGTTTTCAGTGTTCAAGGAGTGGCCAGGAGGCCAGGGTGGTGGGAGAGAAGTCAGCAAGGGGAGAGTGGTAGGAAGGGGGTCAGATAGGTAGCCAGGAGTCCATCTCTTAGCATCATAGTCTGGGGTAGAGACTTGACTTTCTTCTGAGTGAGATGGGAGGCCCTTAAGGGCTCTCTCTATTCTCTGTGTGGAATAGGGGGTGGGAGGGCAGCAGAAGTAGGGAGACCCGTTTGGAGACTTCCACAGCAGTCCGGTCAGGAGGGGATGGAGGCAACAACCATGGAGCAGTGGAGGTAGTAGGCAGTGGCTGGTTATTGGACCTATTACAAAATTAAGGCTGACAAGATTTGCTGAAAGATTGGATATGGGTGTGAGAAAAGGAGCGTCGAGAATGGCATCAAGGTTTTTGATCTGAACATCTAGAAGAATGAATTTGCTGTTCACTGAGACAGGGCATGCTGGGGCAGGAGCAGGTTGGAGGTGAAGAGTTGGATAGTAGACATGTTTGGTGTGAGATGCTCATTAAACATCCAGTCTTAATGACCATTTGTCACCTTCCAGTATCCTCACATCTCCCAGTGTTCTCCATGCCCACCCCCAGGCCCTTTCGTTCACCCCCAATCCTCCCTCCCCATTGTGAGTGTTCACCCCTCCCTCCTTGCCCCACCAGGCTATCTACAAGATGGTGGGCACCGTGATCATGATGCGCATGAACCAGGATGGGCTCACGCCCCAGCAGCGTGTGGACAAGATCTTCAAGAAGATGGACCAGGATAAGGACGACCAGATTACACTGGAGGAGTTCAAGGAGGCGGCCAAGAGTGACCCGTCCATTGTGCTGCTGCTGCAGTGTGACATGCAGAAGTAGAGGCTGGTGAGGGGCAGGGCCCCTGGCCAGGAGGGGCGTGGCCACCTCCCAACCCAGTGACCTCTGGCTGGCCCTTCCCCAAGGGGAGGGGGACTCCAGCCTCACTCTCTGGCCCACCCACCCCTCTGCCCAAGTCCTTGCTCCCCTCAGTCAAGATTCTTGAGGGACCACCTGACTCTGGAATAGAGACAGATCCTCAGGTACCCTATGGTCTAGCCCCAGCCCCAGTCTTGGCCCAGAATCAATATCCACTGGGCATAGGGGAGTTGGTTTTTGCCCCAAGGTGCAGGGTGAAGGAGGGGGGCTTGGTTCTGCTTTGAAATTCTGTTCTTCCTGGGATTGTGCTTTATAGGATGTGGTCCCACAGACCCTGGTTAAAGGGCCAAATTGGGTCTGTCCTTTGCTGAGGACCCAGATCCCTTAAAGGTGGTCTGTGTCCTGCCCCCACAACTCTACCTGGCCCCTCTGGCCCCAGCCTTTGGAGTGTTCATTCAGTCCTTTCTTCAGCTAACATTTATTGAGCACCTGTTCAGTGCCAGGCACCTCTAGGTGCTAAGGCTATGGTAGTTTACAAGACTCATTCTGTGCCCTCCGGCAGCTCGTAGGGTAGTTAGTGGTCAGGGTCTCAGACAGGGATGTTGAGCACAGGTGAGCCGAGGGTGCGGTGAGGCTGGTTAGTTTGAGAGGAACTATTACATCTTTCTGCTCAGCGCCACACAGAGCTGCAGAAGGATGAAATGAAAAGTGTTTGGAAGTCTAGGAACCGTGTCAGGGGGAATTTTAAGAAAAATTGAAATTTATGTAATACTTATATTTTTAGTACCCTTTAAAAGAGCTAAAATCATTTTATTAGTCGAGGATATTAAAACATACTTTATATTACTTGGTTTCTTGTAAAATGATTAAATGAATACAGAAAATGCTAATTTTCAGGGAGAAAAAAGAACTGAGAAAAAAAGAGAGAAAATATCACCCAACTTACCAGATGACACTTTTTCTTATCAGGCTAAGTCCTGAGCTGCCACAGTCAGCAGTTGCTGCTGCTTCCTTTTTAATGATCTTTTTCAATTCAGTGAGCAAGTCTCTACTGTGCATTTATTCTGGTTAGGTGCTGACTTCAGAAACAGAGAACACAAGGTTTGCCAAGAGTGAGACAAGTGTAGTTCCCACATCTGGATTTGGTCTAGTTTAAGGATGGGCTTATTCTTTCACTGCTACAGAAGCAGACAGAGCTAGAAGAAGAGGACCAGCCGGCCGCTGTTTTGGCTGCCAGGCTGCATTTATGGACCAAATGCCTAAAAATGTGCTGGGCATGCTCCATTGAAAGGCTTTTTCTAACCCCAAATCCTAAGTCCACCAGGTAATTTATCATCTTCCAAGTGCACTGGCTTTGCTTTCCAATGTCTGCTTTCCAATTTTGGATCCATGAGCTATACAGCTGCATGCCTTGGCTGCCAGAAAATTAATCTTGCTTCTTCATCAAGTCTTTCACTTTACTTTCTCCTGTGCTTGTAATCAGAAATTAGCTTCAATGTGCAGTGACAGTGGATTTTCTCTTGAACTGCTGGTGAAAATAGTCTAGTACACAGGTGCTGTCAGCCCAGGGTGGGAGCAGGGAATGATTGCTGGGTTGGGTGGTGCGGGATTGTATCTTCAGGAAAGAGATGCAGCATATCTCTTACTTTTGAGTGCTCACCTGTCCTCCCTCTCTGCAGGTAGAAACTCTTGGGGATGCTGACCTGTGGTCTCAAATTCTATTAGACTTTCCTTCTTGCTGCCGTTAGGGGTGGCAAGTCCGCTGGGTTGCCACCCTCTTTTTATCCTGCCAATGACCAGCCACATGGTAAGACTGGGGAATTCACATCCTTGGGCAGTAACCAGCAAGTTTTTATCCAGTAATGTCTCAAGGGATGTTTCATTGCTCTCAGGAGCTGGCCATTAAGTGTGTCTTGTGCTGTCAGTCAGCACCAGAGATACATAGGGACTCAACAGCCCAGCTCAGCTGAGACTTCCAGTGGAAGGCTTTTTACAAAGTGGGGTTCTTATCCCCCCAACGTTGACTCTAACCTAACTCACAATCACACAGAACTTCATGGCTTTCGAAGGCTTGCATTGACCCCTCTCATTCTATCCTCACAGCCTAGGGAAATAGGATTTTTCATTCCATTTCTCCAGATGTAGAAGCTGAGGCACAGAGTAGAGTTCCTTGTGCAAGAGCACAATCAGGAGGTGGCACAGTGCCAAGACTTGAACCCAGGGCTCTACAAGGGTTTCTTCCCTTCAGAGTGTCTTCCCTGCTCATTCCTCTGACTCTGAGTTGTACAGAGGTTGACTGTAGGACAAGCTAAGTTGGTTTTGGTCTTTTACAAGCTTCCTGCTAAGAAGTTTCTGAGGCTATGGTCTTCCATAAAGAAATAGGAGCTTGACTGAAGTCCCCACATTTTCAAGCGTCTTATTTTCTATTTCTGGGCAGCCCTGCTAACAGGTGAGTGCTGTCCTAGGAGACCTCTGACTCAACCCGGGAAGCCTCTTTCGCTGTCTTTATTATCTTCCTCCCTGAGAGAACTGTTTTGTTTTTTCCTAGATGGTGGGCAAGTCCTACCCATGAAGGCATGTTTGATCACTTCACGCTTCTGGACATATACCCATGGGTGATATTTGATGGTCAGGCCAGAGATTCTCAGACATCCCAGCAGTGTGAACGCATAGTGCCAGGCTGGGAACTGGGACCACCACCTTGCTGATGGGAAGAGCCACAGGTGGGCCAGACCTTGCTCCCACTTGCTCCTGGATGTCCCCAGGGACTGTGTGCTTGGGAATTCCTGTGGTAGAGCACCGGCCCTGCCTTGAGAAGAGAGACAGGCCTCCCATCCCTGCCCCAGCTAAGAGGGACTTGCCACAGAACACAGGGTTAGCAGAGACTGAAGTATGACTTGCCTAGACACAAAAATATACAGACAGTTAAAATGCTGAAATATCCAAACTCTCTTTTGAAGTTCTGTATCTTCTTGCAGCAACTCTGAATTACAAGGTCCCCAAATCTGCCTTCTAACTATATTCTGTCTTCATTCATCCTTTTGGGCTAATTGAAGGGGGGCCCTTATTTCTTATCTCTAAAAGTCACCACCAAGGGCAACTTCAGATGGCCACTCTAGTCTTTTGAGCTGTACTCAAGATTATATGACTTACGTTTAAATCAAAAGTTAAGAAAAAGGAAGCCCATAAGCAAAGGCACTGAATGTTTTCCTGATAATGGCAGAGTCCCTAGAGGTAGAAATTCATCCTGCTGCAAAGAGAGAGAAGGAGGAGAGGGGAGAGAAGGGAAAGAGAAAGAAGAAGAGAAGAAGCTGGGCAGGGTAGAAAGCTGACACTAAATATTTTTACACAAAAATTTACTAAAGCAACAAATATTTCCTGAAGATCCACCCTGGGTGAGGTTTTGTGCTGACCTTAGAGATCACTGTGGGGGCATGAATACATTTCTTACATATTTTATTCATCAGTTTTGAAAAACAAATAATTCAAATATGCAATTGAAAAGTCTCAGAAAAATATGGAATTTTTTTTTTTCTGAACTTTTCAGCGTTTTCTTTTACCTTTGCCAGAGTGTTGGGGGCAGGATTGGGCCTCCCAGGGTGTATGGCCCTTCCTGCTTTGTTGGAGGCTGCAGGAGTGTGGAGGCCTGGAGAAGCAGGGGGGCTGGGTGGCAGAAGGGGGGGCTCCCAGCTCATTCTCCAGCGTGGCCCCCTCTCCCCTTCAGATGTGCTTCTCCAGGCTGTGCCTGCAGTGAATGTCCTCGGTGTTCGACCCTGTGCTGTGTGGTGTATTTTTTTTTTTCACTGACAGTGAATAAAAGGTGTGACCGTACCGAGGGCTCCTTCTCTTCCCTAAGCTGAGATGGGGCTGGGGTGAGGGGAAAGGGGGAGAAGAGGCCTGAGGGAGCTCGCACAGTGGGGGAAGCTCAGCATCCTTCTTGGGGCTGAGGGCCTTGTTCTAGGTTACGTGGAACAGAGACGCACTCGAGCTAGTTCAGAGAAAGGGGTGAGCAGATTACAAGGGACCCTAAAGATGGAAATTCAAGAATGTCTGGGCCTCAGGAGAACTGGAGCTGTCAGTGGGGCCTGTGTCCTCTCATCTCTGGGCCTGCGGGTTCTCATCCCTTTGGCAACATTCACATCTGTGCTCTCTTCTTTAATTTCTCTTCAGACATCCATGGTTTCCCAACACAAAGCGGCTGCGTCTCCAACTCTGTATCCAGGCTCACCAGCGACTGACAATTCCCTTCTGTGTCTCTTAATCCAGTTCTCAGGAGAAAGAATCTGATTAGCTTTTGGTGGGAGCCCATGGTCCATTCATCGATGGCCAGACCAGAACTGATTTGCGGGGTCTGTGGGCAGAGCAGTTCCCCCATAAGGGAGCTAGTGGCAGGAGACCTTGGACTCAGTTTCTCCTTGTGTCCAGTGGAAGGCATCGTGAGAGCCCAGATGAGTGGATAGTGGGCAGCGGGGAGAAAGGCTGAGAGGCAGGATTACAAGTAGTCCATCTGGGGCTCTTTGCACGAATTAGGAAAAGGTGCCCCTTTGAGTGTAACAGTCCCATAAGCATTCAGCTGGGCCAATGGATGGCACCTTTGGGCTAATGAGAAAAATATACCCCTTTTCTGAACAAATACAGCCTTGTCATGCCACGATGCACAGCTTGGCAAGTGGCAGCCAGCCTGGATCTCAGCCTCTACCTGCCCTCCTGGTCAAGGGTGTTGTGTAGTGCAGACACTGTTCCACCGTCCACAGGAGCCCAGAGCCCTGAGGCACCCTACACTGGCCCAAATGTGGTGGGGTGGGGATGGGAATTGGTGGTGAAGTGTTTTTCTCAGAACGCCCCCGCTAAAGCCAGAGAAGCGCTATTCTCTGCAGGGAGTCCGGGGTGGGGGCGGGGGGCAGGTGCAGTGGCAGCTGGAGGTGCCTGCTTCCTCCTGAAACGCTCAATTACTTTTACAAGGGTTTTCTCAAGGACACTTGGAGGGGGCCAGCTCCCTTGACAGGAAGCAATTAGGACAGAGGAATGAGGCTGACCTGGCCTCAGGGCAACCATGAACCTAAGGAGGTGACTCAGAAGCCTGAGAACTGGGGGGGTCTGCTACTTGCAGCTGAAACCACACTGAGGGGAAAGGGAGTCTAGTTCCTGCCTGTCTTGAGGTCACAGGTCAGTCCAGCTTCTGCTTTCAAGTTTGCCCTCTGGACCATCTGCCCCTAAGGAACCAGAGTGATCTTCCTAAAGCACCAATCTGACCATGTCAACTCTCCAATGCCCCCCTTCTTCCCTCAGTATAATAAGCTCCTTCGAAGTCCCTCACAGCCCTGCATGATCTGTCCCTTGCTGACCTCAGAAGTCTGCTCTAACCCCCACCTCCCCCTCCTGCACTTGAGCCACCCTGAATTGCCCTCTGTTTCCCTAAGGGATCTCTTAGGCTTCTGTGCCTGTGCACAAGCCATTGCCCCTCCCTGGGCCACCCGTGCCCCTGTCTCAATGATCTCCTCCTCTGTGAAGCCCTCCCAGACCTCAAACAATTGGCCCCTCATGTGTACACAGTCCATCAGAGTAACCAAAGAGCTTCCCATGTGATTCCCTGTCAGCTGAACTGAACACACATTTAAGTCTCTGTTTAAAAAAGAAAGAAAGAAAAAAAAAAGACAGGAAATGAAGGCTTAGAGAATGGATGGTAAGGCTGGGACCTGAACTCAGGTCTCCTAACTTCAAGGCCACTGCTCATAGTGCTTCCTCATCCACGGGAGGGAATCCAAATCTAGATGTGAAAAGGGAGGTAACAAACCTTGAGCTCTGGGCATCAGAGGAGGGAGGGTCTTGCCTGGGGGGGCCAGGAGGTAGGGGAGGAGAAGGGGAGGGGGACAGGTAAAGGATGAAGGGAGGCTTCATGGAGGAGGTGGCTTCCACCCCTGGTCTTGCTAAAGACCAGCCCACAGGGGGAGCAGTTCAAGTGTGGGGATCCTGAGTCCTCTTCAGATGGGCTTCTCCTGCCACAGGGAAAGATGGGTCTCAGCTCACATTGTCCCAGATTAATAACCCCAGAGAAGACAGAGCCACATCTCCCAGCATCCCTGTACAAGAGTCCGGGAGAGTGGCGCAGCTGAGGTCGCATCCCCATTGTGGCTCAATCACTGTGACCAGGGAAATAGAGTTATATGACTGGGCAGCGTCACATGCCTATTCCTGTGACCAGGGAGGCAGGGCCTGTTGCTAGGAGGAGAGGGTGGGAAAAGTTGCTAGTCAAGCAAATCCAATAGCCACCACCTTTTTGAGGGGCATTTGTTGAAGCAATGTGGAGAATCTCATGGAAATTTAGAGATGGGCATTATAGCCAGGCTTCAGCTAGGACTTGGGAAACTATCAGGACCAGCAGCAGCTCCCTCTCAGGGCAGCACGGCTTCTCTTTCATGGGGTCTCTGCTGCCCTCTGCAGAAACCCTTTTCCATCTTTATGCTGATGGGCTCATTCTGCATACAGAGTTTCTGCCCCCTCTTAGATTTATGTTGCACGTAACTGCAGCTTGCTAAGGCCCATCCAGGCCTCTTGGAAGCCAACTGTATTTCGCAGCATCCTTGGCTTCTGTTCTTACAGTTGACTATCCAGCCCCTGTTTCCCAATTCTAAATTCCTGAGAAAGAGGAATCTGGTTGGCCCAGATCATCTTTTCAACCCAGGCTACTACACAAGTCAAAGGTCACTGGACAGCATGGGGATGGTTCACCTTTGGGTCAGGTGCTCACTGCTATCCAAATAACTCTATACATTCTCCCTGATGACCTCCTCCTCCTCCTCCTCCTCCATGAGGCACCTGAGAATAATTGACCCCTTCCTAGAGTTTCATTATTTATTGCTGTGTAACAAGCCACCCCAAAATGTAATGCTTAAAACGATAAAAACGTATCATTTTTCATGATTCTTTGGGTTGGCTGGGCTCAGCTGGGAGGTTTTGCTACTTTATGTGCTGTCGGTGGAGGTCACTCCTCCTGCTGCACCCCACTAGGAGCTGGGCTGGGGCTGGAACAGTAAGATGACCTCACTCACATGTCTGGCAATTGATGCTGACAGTTGCCTGGGAAACCACTGTTCTCCACTGGCTTCTTATCCTCCAGGACCTCTCTGCCTCTCCATGTGGCCTTTCCAGACTCCTTTACATAGTAGCTGGCTCTCAAGAGGGCAAAAATGGAAGCTGCAAGGCCTCTTAAGGCTTAAGTTTAGAAATCACACAGCATCACTTCTACAGCATTCTATTAGTCAAAGCAAGTCAAAGCAAGACGCTGGGTCAACTCAGATTCAGCTCCACCTCTGGATGGGAGAAGTGTCCAAGTCACATTGCCAAAGAGCAAGCAGGATGGGAGAGAGTTTGAGGCCATCTATAGAAACAATCTACCAAGCCTGGAGAAGGACAAGTCTAAACATACTACCCCCAATCCTAAAACTTTCTGTTATGATTATTTCTCCTTTTCTCCCATGCAAGGTTTGGTTGGTTCCTCCCAGGTCATGAAGGAGGCTGGGAAGACCCCTCTATTCTGTACCCCATCCCAGTCAGACGTCCACCAGGCTAAGCCAGTATTTTCTCCCACCCACCTTTGCACACTTCTAGACACACACAGAGATGCCCCTTGTCTGCTTCCTAGCCTGTGCCTTGGAATGAGGGGCATTAATGTCTGCACCTCGGGGTCTGCACCAAGGAGGGCAATGCCCTAGAACTCCAGGATGTTGGTCCAAGACTCTTGGGTTCCTAGGCTCCTTTTCTATCCTCTTTCAATCCAGCCACTTCGTGGATTGAACTAACCAAGCTCAGCAGGTGGTACCTGGGAGTGCGCTCCCCCTGCTGGCCATCAAGGGGCCAGCAGGAACCGGGGTCCCCGGGAGTCTCCCTGGTCTGGGTCCCCCGCCAGGCCAAGGGGAGCCTGGTCTCGCCACCGACTTCAAGGGCCCCTCCGCCTTGGTGGGGAAGAGCTGCCCGGCTGGGCCCTCCACTGTGTCCCCAGCTAGGAGCAGGCTCCTGCTCGTGGAAGGAGCTGTCCATCCACCACCTCCTCCCCCTCTGCGGAATGGACTAGGGTTTGAGGGAAGAGGACGCCGCTCAGGGTCCCACTGTCCTGGCATCAGAGGGGAAAGACGGGGACTAGCTTTTGTTTTGTGGGGGCGGCTAGCTTTGCATTTTCTTCTTTGTGGATCACCACCCCAGAGGAAAAAAGTTGGCAGGCCTCCCCTTCTCTCGGTGCCGAATAGCTCCTGCGAAGAACACGATCCCCGCAATCCCGAACCCGCAGCAGCCCGCAGGCCCGGCTTAGGCCCCCTCCTCCTGCGATCCCGAGGGTCCAACCGCCCGCCTCCCCGCCCCCCCTCCCCCCACCCGCCTCATTTCGGGGAAGGAGAGCGCAGCTGTCCTGAAATACACATCCACCAGCAACAGCAGCAACGCACCGGCTGCCGACAGGGCGAGCTGAGCACCCCAGCGGCCGGCCCCCCCCCACCCCGCCCTCCGGCCGGCCCGCACGCGCACTCTCCACCGCTGCCCGCCCCCTTCTCACCCCCGGGACGCGCCTCCCTCCCGCAGCCCAGCCCCGCCGGCTCCGCTCTCCGCAGCCGCCTTCTCCGGCTGGGCCGGGTCAGAGCCGAGCATGGAGCCTGGGGAGACCCGGGAGCCCCGCGAGCCCGGGCCGGGGGCAGAGACCGCCGCGGCCCCGCGCTGGGAGGAAGCCAAGACTTTCCACGACAACCTCGCGCCCAAGAAGAAACCCAAATCGGTAAAAGCAGGGCATGGGTATGGGGGAGGGCAGGGGGAGGGCAGGGGGAGGGTCACCGGAGAGGGGGTCGTCAGCCCTCTGGAGAGGGACCCGTGGTGCCCCTCCGAGAAGGGACGCAGCTCCTCAGCACCAGAATGCGCCAGGCCGTTGGCACGGGCTCGGGTTTATTTTTGGAGCTCTGCTCCGGTGTTTCTTTTATCTTGGGGCTCGGGTTGCACGCCAGGACCCCCCTCCCTCATGCTGTCATCAGGGCCCAGCTCCAGGCCGCGGCCCAGCCCCTCCCCTTGCGGGCAGCCTGGGGCGAGCGGACGGCATTTGTTGGCAAAGCCGGTCAGCGGCGCCTGCGGAAGCGCCCCGGGCTCAGGTAACCCGACTCTGAAAACCCGGCTCCTTGCCGTGCGCTCCGGTTTCTGCCATCTGGGCACCGGGCTCCAGACCCGAACCTCTGCGTTTAGGGTCTGAGTCAAGGTCCTGCGCCCTGGGCTCGGGGTGCCGGGTTCCCCGCGTCTTAAGAGAAGGGAGCTGCACTGGAATCTGCTCTCTGCGCTTAGGGCTCTGCGTCCCTGGTTCTGGGATCCCGACGCTGGACTCTGCTTCCCAGCTCCGGGCTCTGCTCGCCTCACAGGGGAGCCCTCGCTGGCATCGACATCTCTACGACCTCAGTGGTCGTCTCAGCCCTTGGGGATTCACACAGAGGAGGGAGCTCGTCTCCCCATTGGACAGATTCATGATGCCCTGGTTGGTCCCTGGGCCTTGCTCACTCCAGCCTCCCAGATCTCAGAGCTTGGGAAGGGGATAGAGGATCGAAGCTGACTCAGTGCATCCTCCAAAGAGCTCCAGCCTGAGACCCTTCCCGTAAGGCCCACCCTGTCAATAGTCATTCCCCCAGAGCACCTCCAGGCCTGCCCAGCAGTGGGGATTGAGAATGAATTAGACTGAGTCCCCACCTCAGGAGCTCACAGAGACCCTGGACATGGTGAGTGCTCAGGTGAGAGACCCTAGCCCTGGGAGCATAGAGGCGGGAGTGACTGCCAACTCAGGAAGTCTTTTAGAGGTGGCATTTGAGCTGATTTTAAAGCCTGACTAGGTGGACTTTCCCAGGCAGAGAGGGAAACAGGCTGGGCAAAAAGCATGACTGATGTCTTTGAAACTGAGAGGATGCAGGATCTTAAGGAGAAGAGTTGAAGTGATGCCCGAGACCCACAGAGGGCCTTGAATGCCACATTAAGGAGTCTGAACCTTATTCAGTGGGGTTAGGGGTCTTAAACCTAGGCTCCATGAAGCCCCATGTTTCAGGGGGTCTACTCACATGTGAAGCCAATTCATTTTCTTTCTTCCTCAAACTATGTTTTACACAAGTAAAAATAGGTGATAAAACTCAACTTACTCAAATGTGTTATTGGACATTTTAGCACCTTGGAGACTGCCCACATATTAACTTATGCTACAGGTTGATTATCTTTTTAGCAAACCTCAGAATAAAGCT
The DNA here is from genome assembly GCF_949987535.1 of Balaenoptera acutorostrata. Classification (NCBI taxonomy): domain Eukaryota; kingdom Metazoa; phylum Chordata; class Mammalia; order Artiodactyla; family Balaenopteridae; genus Balaenoptera; species Balaenoptera acutorostrata. The sequence goes on along the minus strand of NC_080064.1, from coordinate 32,500,574 downwards.
TTTCCTGTGATCTGTTTTAATAGAAGAGTATCTTGAGATTGCTGACAATCGTTGCTGAGTCTCCTGAGGGTTGTAGTTTAAAACAGAACAAAACAAAAAAGGCTTTTACCTGGGGCTTCCCTGGTGGCGCAGTGGTTAAGAATCCACCTGCCAATGCAGGGGACATGGGTTCGAGCCCTGGCCCAGGAAGATCCCACATGCCACGGAGCAACTAAGCCCATGCGCCTCAACTAAGAGTAGCCCCCGCTTGCGCAACTAGAGAAAGCCTGCGCGCAGCAATGCAGCCTAAAATAAATTAAAAAAACAAAACACAGCAAACGTTAAAAAAAAAAAATAAAGGCTTTTACTGTTTGCAGCCACTTATTGGTGTGAATCAGGGCTTTCTCAATGCTGCGCAAAAACCAACAAACTGAAACAGAAACAAACTGACTAGATGATGAAGCTTAAATCCACACTGGTCTCCTGTATTCATTGGTTGACATTATAATAAACATATCATGAATATGTAATACATTTGAATTTGTAGTATAAATTTATACCAATAAAATATGGTACTATATGGTTTACATATTGGGGCTCCTCCCAAGAGTTCATTTGCATAAAATGTTAACCTACTTTTTAAAAAAGTATGAAAACCATTATGGAGCTATCGCAGGACTTTTCAGCAAGGGATTAACTCGGTCCATTTTCATTTTAGAAAGGTCACTCTGAGGCTGTGTTGGTGGATGGATTGGAGAGGGTGTGTCTGGTAGCAGGCAGATCCGTGAGGAGGCTGGTCTCTGCCTGGGGAGGAAGCTGGACTAATGTCACGCCCTGGGGAATGGAAAGGAGGGGTTGGACATTGGGAACTAGGGTGGTGAGTGGAGCACGTCAATCTGTTTCCTCCCCAAGCACCAAGGAACCCAGGAGCTCAGGCCCAGTCATCAGTTATGACCTCTCGGTCAGCCCCTGGCCCTCACTGTTCTCTGGGAGGCAAGGAGACTGGTGGCTTCTTGGGCCCTACTCCTTCCTGCAGAAACCCCTCCCCCGTAAAAGCTATTCTGGGGGCTTTGGGCCTCCTGGGCCCCATCAGGGCCTGGCCTAGGCTTATTCTCATCCCCAGGAGCCTGAGTGAAATATTTAACCCCCTAAGGCCTATAGGAGGCCCTCACCTCATGAGGTCAGAGGACTTCCTCAGTCCAAACCTGTTTTGTTCCTCTCTCCTCCGGCAGCCCTTCTCACTCTAAGTCCTTCTAGAAATAACAGCTTTTGGCTATGTTCCTATCTTGGGCCCAACAGGCAAAATCACTTTGGCCTCAGTGAGAGCTCCTCAGGCAGGCTGGGTGGGGCTGGACTGCCCTCCTTTATCCCTCCATTCCTGTCCCCGAAGCAGGAGTAATCAGCTGGACCCCCCAATACCACCCCCCTCCAGTGAAAGACAGGGAGAGCTGGCAGGACCTTGGCTCCCTGGAGCCCAGTGTTCCCAGGCTGAGTTCCTGGTCTGGGGTAGGGGGTCTTTCTGACCCAAGCTTCAGTCTGGCATCCGGACTTCTTTCTGATTTCTGGAGGAACTGTCTCTAGATGCACCTGACATCACGTGACAGGGTGGCCTCCCTCTGCAGCGAGGTCCAATGGGGTGTCTAAGTGCTTGGCTTCTCCCCAGCTCCGACCAGCCCCTTTCACTTGTTCCTTCAGCTCCGCCTGGAGCCCAGACAGGCTGCTTCTCTCTCCCAGCTGGGATTCCACATTTCCCGCAGCAGCTCATGCCCACTAGGCCCTTAGACTGCTCCTCACTTGTACAGAGTCAGAGCAGGCTGAGCAGGGAAGCAGGGTCCTTGCCCTGGGGCCCTCCATTCTGGGGGTAAAGAGAGCCCTGCCCTGAGAAACCTCACTCTGAGGGCATGGTGCCCCTCACCAATTCTCCCAGATCTGGGAAGGGAGGGCTGGGGTGTGGGGAGTGTCCCAGGGAAGTGCCGGAAGTAGCAGGGGTTGGGGTCTTCTGGGAGTGGTTGAGGAGGGGCATATGGGAGTAGAGTGCTGCTGTGTGGACAGAGGCCAGGCTGGAGGCCAGAGACTTGGGATCTTATCCTGGCTCTGCCTTGCCTTTGCTGGATGACCAAGAGTAATACTCTGCCCCTCTCTGGGCCTATTTCCCCATCTGTAAAAGAAGGAAGTGGAGACTCCTGGGACCAAGGCAGCTGGGATATTTTTCTTGCAGTGGCCAGAGGTGGGATGGGATGGGGTCTGGGCCGGTCAGCCGGAGGAGACCCAGAACATAGCAGTCTGGCAGGGACTGTGGGACAGAAAGTGACGAGCGAGACCTTGGCTGGCTGCCTGAGCTGGAGCAGCGGGCTTGGGAACCTGCCTGAACGAGCTGGAGGGTAGCTGGCTCTCTGTCCTTGAAGGGGTGTTGGGCCTGTCCCTGGGGCAGTAAGCCCAGGGGGCTAGGCGGTCTTAGCCCTTGCCCTGAAGGCCAGCAGGCTTCCTGGGTTTATGAGAGTGGGCCTCCCCACCCCCCCAATCATACCCTTACCATCCCTGGCCATCCCTCTATCACCCTTTTCTTTAATTTTTATCTTCCTTCCTTGAAGGCTCACGGTGGCTGAGAGGTTTGGGAGGTACCCAGCCCAAGAACATACAGACACTTGGGGGCGGTTGGCAGCTGGGAGAGTTACTGGGCTGAGCCCCAGAGGACAGGCGCCTGTCCTGCCAATGCCTTATACTCAGCCTGCTGGGCCCACACACCATCTTGGTTGGGATAAAAGTCAAATGCAAACTGAGGTCCACCTCCTGAGTTTGGGGACTCTGGTCTTCTATTCCTATCTTGAGGTTCTAAATCTTCATTAGCCACTAGCCATTTTTGGCTACTTAAATTTAAATTGATTAAACTTAAAATTCAATACAATTAAAGATTCAGTTCCTCTGTCTCACTGGCCATATTTCAAGTGGCTCCCTAGCCACATGCAGCCACACGGAGAGCACTGGACATTTCCATTATCACAGAAAGGTCTATTGGACAGTGCTCTTCTAAAGCATGCACAAATCTCCGCCTTGGGGGTAGATCATAAGCTCCATGGGGGCAGGGATCACAACTGTATGATCCCTGCCATGTCCCCAGCACAGTGCCTGTCACATGGTCATCACTCAATGCTGTCAACTGATTGGGACCCAGGCTTAACTCCAGAGAGAAGAAATGGGATTGAGTGCATGACCTGCAGGGCTATAAGGAGCAGGCCAGAATGCAAGGTTCATTTATGAGTCTTGCCCCCAACTTGAGTCCCTGTTTCCTCATCTGTAAAGTGGGAATCATAGTCCCAGGATTGCTCAAGTCACAAAGATGTGGTGGGACTCTCTGGGTGTCTGTGAGTTCCTTGGGGACCCCAGGGATTATGAAGGGTCCAGCTGCTGCCTGTGGTGGCATTCCTCTCTCCCCATTCTGCTGGAGGTGCCGAAGGAGTTCTGAGGCCCTCCCGGGCCCCTGAAAGAAGGCCTTCTGCAATCTAGCACCTGCCTACTCTTCTGGGCTCAACTACACTCTGCTCCCATGCACAGAGCTCTGCTCACCTTTGTGAAGGCACGGCGTATGTGCACACCTCCTCGTGCCTTCCTTCACCCCACTCCTCCTTCAAAGCTTTGCTGAAATGCCTCCTGTCCTATGACAACTTCCTCTGAACACTTGTCATCGAGACTTTGCTTTCACCTGGTTCTAGCACTCATTTCAGTCCCCTTTGCATCTCCTTCTTTCTCCCCTACCAGCCTGTGACTCTGAGGGCAGGAGCCAAATCTCTACCAGTATCATTACCAGACAGAGCCCAGGTGCTTGGCACAAAGAACCAGTAAATGTTTGTCAAATTTGCATCAACCGAAACAATATTCTCTGAGCATCTACTATATTTCAAGCAACTTGAACAGATGAGGGCACTGCGCTGGAGTTTCTAGTTCATGTTAAATTTGGCATGGCAAATACTGTCTCTCATTAAACTATATGGCTTAAAAGTTCAGAGACATTAAATATTTACTGAGCACCTACTATGTGCTAAGCACAGTTCTGAGCACTAGAGATACTATAAATGAACAGCATAGTCCCGGTTCCTGCTCCCTGAGAACTTAAGCATGGTTCCTACTTCTAGAGCTCTGTCTAGAAATAGAAATAGTTAAATAAGTAATTATAATTTAGTGTTAAATTTTACCAAAAAGGAAATCCTTAGGAGAGGTAGCAAGCCCATGACTAGAGGTAGGGGAAGGCTTCCTAGAGGTGACTTGTAGTTTGAGACTTGAAGGTTGGATAGAAGTCAGCTGGAAGGGCAATCAGGGAAAGAGCACATCAGGCAGAGGAAACATCATGTGCGAAGGCTCAGAGAAGGTAGCGGGGAGGTGTGCTCAGACATGAGAAAGGTCAGATTGAGCAAAACGGGGTAATAGGAAGGTGACAGTGGAGACAGAGGTAGGGTCTGTCATGAAGGGCTTCCTACTCCATATTGAAGGCTGCCGATCAGAATGTGAGAAGAGTGGGTACCACTGAAGGGGGAAGCAGGGCATGATCAGATCTGAATCTGGGAACAATCCCCTGACAACAGTATGGACCACATATTGGATGGAATGAGAGATGGTGATGGGCCAGACCATGGTAGGGAAGACAGAAAGAAGTGAATGGATTCTAGTAGAGTTGGCATGTTTTGGTGACTGATTGATGGGGGAAGGGGGTGGAGGAAGAGGGAAGACTTGCGGTTGACTTCCAGGCTTCTGGTCTAGGTGATGAGTGGTTGGTGGTGCCAAGCATTGAGATGAGGAAAGCGGGGAGGGGACCAGGTTTGGGGGTGCAGAGAATGCTGGGAATTCAGCCTTGGGCGTGATGAGTTTAAGTGTCTATTAGTCAACTGGGGCAGTTAGATATATGAGTCTGGAGCTCAGGAGAAAGATTTGGGCTGGAGATAGATGTTCTTATATAATTGTCATGTTTCTGGGCACCACTTCTTCCTAAGGGCATGTAGCTCCCATTTTGTGATGGAAACCATGTGGAGACCGTCTTGAGCATCTGTCATACTTTGGCTGCATACACTGTATTCATTTTTCTGTCAAGTCCAGATAGCTGGCTAGATTGCAGACTCCCTGAGGGCATGTGCCTCCCATCCGATTGTCCTCCTCCGTGGGGAGCCATCAACTCCCTCAGTCCCCAGTTGGGTCCTGCACAGAAGGGGTCCTGATCTAGGTCTGCCTCTGCCCAAGGCTGAGCTCCTTAGGGCAGAGGCTGGACCTGTGTCTTCTCCCTGTCCCCAGTCCCCGGAGGGGCTGACACATGAGACCTTCCGCAAGAGAATCTGAGAGTCAGCCCCTTCTCCTGCACCCCTGCAGCCCAAGCCTCAGAATGCAGTCACCATTGCCGTGTCTTCCCGAGCCCTGTTCCGCATGGACGAGGAGCAGCGGATCTACACAGAGCAGGGTGTGGAGGAGTACGTGCGCTACCAGCTGGAACACGAGAACGAGCCCTTCAGCCCTGGGCCGGCCTTCCCCTTTGTGAAGGTGAGGGGCAGTTCCACCACTGGCCGTACAGTGCCTTCATGGGCATTAGAGAAAAGCACTCCCATGGGTGTATGAGTAAGGAAAAGGGGTCCTCTCTGGGCAGATGCCACCACACAGGAGCTTAGTTTGGCAAGGGGACAGCCATTGTGGGAAGAAGAGGCCACCCCATCCTCTGGACTAACGCAACCCCACTCCAGGTGACCAGCTTAGTGCGTGGAACCTGAGCTGGATTTCGACCCCCACTCACCCTTTTAGTGAGGCACCCCTGGGCAATAATCAACCCGCACAATGGCAGAGACTAGGAGGAGATAGCCCGCGTCCACCGGTCTCACCCCGAGCCTGGCCCCTGACCTCCCCTCTCCTCCCCGTGTTGGATCCCAACTCACCCCTCCTCCCCAACCCTGGCTACCAACTCCAGGCACCAGTCCCTGGGGGTCTGAGCCCGAGGGTCCCCTCTCCCATCCAGGCTCTGGAGGCTGTGAACAGGCGTCTGCGGGAGCTGTACCCTGAGAGCGAGGACGTCTTCGACATCGTCCTCGTGACCAACAACCACGCTCAGGTGGGCGTCCGTCTCATCAACAGCATCAACCACTATGGTGAGCATGAGGGCTTTGGCCATGACCGACCCCTACTGGACACCCGGGGTTGGGGTCACAACTCTGCAGGGTGCAGGTAAACCCACTGGAACCTCGAGCTCAGAGGGGTGCTGGTAAACAGGCCCTTTCAAGAAACAAAACAAACCCCCAAAACCCTGCTTGTGTAGCATTGCCATATTCAGGGTGTAAATATTCCCACCATGGCTGATGTCAAGCTACCAATAGTTGAACAATCTAACTGGCTCCAAAAGTCCCTGGATGTTTAACATTTGGCTCTTGCAAGCTGGTACAAGCCGGCTCCAGCACATCGCTGCACAGGCCCCACTCTCTATGTGATTGGGCAGGGCACTTGCTGCCCCTGTGCCTCAGTTTCTCTCTCTGCAAGAGGGCTGACAGGCCTTAAAGTCTGCTGGCGGAAGCAGGTGCAGTCATCAGAGTGAAGGGACTTTGTGTCTTAGTCCAAACTCTTGATTGAAAGTAATAGACCCTCCAGAGCCAGCCTAAGCTGAAGAAAATGATTTTTTTTTTTTTTTTTTTGGCTGTGCTGCATGGCATGCGGGATCTTAGTTCCCTGACCAGGGATTGAACCTGTGCCCCCTGCATGGAAGCGTGGAGTCTTAACCACTAGACTGCCAGGAAATTCCCGAAAATGATTTCTTATTAGGTTACAGGTGTGCCTCTTGGAACCACAGGGAAGGAAGTGAAATTGGGCCCACAAAGGCCTGAATCCAAGTACTGGAAATCTCTCCAGGGTTTTTTTTTCTCTCTGGACCACATGAGCCCTTATTTCTGCTTCTCTCAGCAAATCTGTTCCTTTTTTTTTTCTTTTTTTTCTGTCTCTTTTTCTCTTTCCTCAAACTAGGTTTCTCTGCTTTTCATGAATATGGCCAAAATTTACAAGTTTACAAGTCCTTGTTTTCAGCAACCAAGAGAAGCCAGTTGGCATTTTTCAATCCTAATTTCAAATTGTTAGGAGCAAGGGTGATATTCAAAATATTTAACCACCTTGTGACATAAGTACCGAGGAATCAGGACAGACACCACCTATGGTACTGGGGCAGAGTCCTGAAGGACCCCTACCATGCCCTTCCACTGTGGACCCTCCTGTGTGAGGGGCTGGGGTAGTGATGGGGTAACTCAGTGGGCTCAGAGCAGCAGCCATTTATCAACAAGCAAAGTTTTACAACCTGCACAGACATAGGTACTAGGTGACTCTCAGCCCAGGCTGGGAGGGAATCTAATTGGCCCAGCTTGAGTCAGGTGCCTACCCCTATCCAGTCAGCTATGACCAGGTGGGACCACGAGCCACAAGGCTGGGACCTACCTTTTGTAGTACTGTGATCCCCTGACAAGGGGATATTACTGCGAGCCAGGCAACCCCTCCAGAGATGTGATCATCCCCATTTCATGGTTGAAGAATGGAGGATCTCAGAGAGGGAGAACGCTGGCCTAAAATCACTCAGAGACTCACTCTGCTGCCCCACCACCACTCAGAACCAAGATGGCGTCCACTGAACACGGAGGGACCACTCTGAGGTCCTGAGGGTTGACCCAGGCATCACTTGGGTACTCTCTATCTCCTCTCCAGACCTGTCCATTGAGAGGTTCTGCATGACAGGCGGGAACAGCCCCATCTGCTACCTCAAGGCCTATCACACCAATCTCTATTTGTCGGCTGATGCAGAAAAAGTGCAGGAAGCCATCGATGAAGGTGAGTCAAACTGGGGAAGGAGAGCGTGGGGAGTCTGGCTAAGGGGTCTTAGAGATAGGAAGCCTGGTCCCAAAGCTCTGAGCAGGCACTAGGGGTTGCCATGGTAACTGGAAGGGGAGTACCTTCCTTAATTCCTATGACCTGTCCTGTAAACTCTGAGAACAAGGCCTCACCTATTTCACTTATTGGCCATCTATTCCACTGTCCCACCTCCTGCCCTACCATGTTAAGGATGCTTTTACTCATCAGCATCACCCAGCCTTCCGTTTCCATGGGAACCCTCCTTACAGTCCAGAAAGCTACTCCCTTCCAAGAATCTTCCAGGTCAGTAGGAGTTCTAATTCCTGTGTGACCATGGGCAGCCTCTGTCCTTCTCTGGGCCAATGAGGGGGGAAATCAGTACCTAGTCCATCCTGAGCAGTAGAGTCTGGGAAATGGGCAGCATTCCAGCAGCTGGGCCGGCCAGTGCTGAGGTGAGGTTAGAGACACGGCTGCAAGTGCTGACAAAGAGAATTTCCCTCCACGTGTCTCTTTCAAGGGGCAGTTCTGGGGATGGTATCCAGTCTCCTGACAAGGTGTGTTTCCCTATTGTTCATGGAAGAAGACAGGCTCACAGGGGAGGAAGGACTGCCCCACTGCCTGAGACGGCTCCTCAGGCTGAACGCTACTGTTTTTTATTTATTTTGACATTTTATTGGAGTATAGTTGATTTACAATGTTGTGTTAGTTTCAGGTGTACAGGAAAGTGATTCAGTTATACATATATACATTCATTCTTTTTCAGATTCTTTTCTCATATAGGTTATCACAGAATATTGAGTAGAGTTCCCTGTGCTATACAGTAGGTCCTTGTTGGTTATCTATCTTATATATAGTAGTGTGTGTATGTTAATCCCAAGCTCCTGATTTATCCTTCCCCCCGGTGTTTCCCCTTTGGTAACCATAAGTTTGTTTATCAACCAACGATATGTTTACTTTCCTCTTCCTCTTTCATGCTGTCTCCTGCCTGGAAGCCTGGCCTCTCTCCCGCTGATGCCTCACTCCCCTGTGCTGCTTGGGGTTCCAAGAGACTTTCTTTAACCAGGAAGCGGAAGCCATTTCCCTAGACAGATGTCACTCCCTCTGGTTGGGGTCTTGGCATGGGTCCACATGTGTGCCTCTGTATGTCTATAATTTAAGCCCAGGCTAGGGAGCAGGGGATGGTCAGGAGGCAGGCCTTCCCCAGGTCCGGTGGTTCTGGTTCATCTTGCTTCCAGCACTGGCAAAGCTGAGAAGGTGCCTGGCCTGATGTCCAGGGCCTGGGCCTACTTACACATCCTCAGGCTAGTGAAGTTGTGGGGAGGCTGGCATTGCTCTTTCCTCCCAAAGCTCTGCCTCTGTCCAGGCCTGCGACCCTAGATTCCCAAAGAGCAGGGCTGACATGGCCTTTGGAGAGGTGAAGAATCGGGGTTGCGCTGAGCCCACTGCCTGGGTCTCCAGCCTCCTGGTACTGCTTTTTGTTGTCCAGTGAGCTCTAGTTGGAGCCAGGGCTCCCAACAGGCATACTGGGCCCTCTGGAGAAGCCCAGAGTCTGTGCCACTGTGGCGGCAGACTGAGGGGGTGCCCACACCCACCTCACCACAGACTGCAGCCTACAATCTCAGCCCCAGACAGAGCTGAGCACCCTTAATTTTATCTTGGTCCAGAGAGGGTGAGGGACTTGGCAGAATCAACAGCAAGAGAGTAACTGAGGCCCAGCCAGGGTCGGGGCTCCTTCCCAGCCCCCCTGTAGATCTACATCAGGGGCCTGTGAGGAACTCCAGGAAGGACAGTGGTGGCCTGGGGAACCCTCCCTTCCATCCAGGACTGATGTTTGTCTGGTGCATACCAGCATGAACTTACTAGATATTAAAGTATTGAAATTCCCCCATGCCGATTGATAAATAGCTCCTGCCCTGAGTCCTCTGAGTGCCCCCCTGTTCCCTGGGACACCTCCCAGACCTTCCCTCAAAGCAGCAACTAAAAGGGAAACCCTGGCATAGGCTGGGGCCTTCAGAGCCCTACTCAGAGCAAAAGCCACTATCCATTCTTACTGGCCTGTTTTGAAATATTCTGAATATTAGCCCTCGTTAGCCGGCCCCTGAGTCCTAGGTGAGGCAAGCAGGGCAAGGAGAGCCTGAGATAGCCCCCTCCTGGCCCCCAGGCAGCTGAGGCGGGTGTCGGGGCCCTATTACCTAGACGAAGGCAGACAATGCTTGCCTTTCTCTGCCCAGGGATCGCAGCCGCCACCATCTTCAGCCCCAGCAGGGACGTGGCTGTATCCCAGAGTCAGCTGCGGGTGGCCTTCGATGGGGATGCTGTGCTCTTCTCAGATGAGTCGGAACGCATCGTGAAGGCCCACGGGCTGGACAGGTTCTTCGAGCATGAGAAGGCCCACGAGAACAAACCTTTGGCCCAGGTGCTCCACACACTCCCCGGAACCCTTGGGTGGAGCAAGGAAGCTCCCCAGAACCTGCCCTTGGCTGGAACCTCCAGCCCAGAACCAAACCCCAAGCTCAGCCCAGAATCCAGCCAGCTCCCCTCCCTAGGCCTCCAGCCTTCCTCCCTCTCACCTGACCCCTGGGTCCCCTCAGTGAGTTTCTACCTCTTCTTTGAGCTCCCATCTCTCTCACTGCATTCCCATCCCCCCTTTGAAGCCCACATTCTCTCTCTAAGCCCCTCTCTGAAGCCCCTACCTCTTCTTTGCAGCTCCGTTATGAGGTCTCCATCCCCACTGCTTCTCGGCCTTTTGGCTAAAATCAAGTGTAGGTCTCTATCCCCTTCCTGAAACCCCCATCCTCCCTCTAAGCTTCCAGCTCCTCTCTGAAGCCTCCATCCTCTTTCTGAGGTCTCCATCCCATCTCTAAAGTCCCCATCCCACTCTGAAGGCCTCATGCTCTCTCTCTGAAGCTGCCATCCTCTCTCTGGAACACTTGTCCCCTCTGAGAGATTCCCCCACCCCTCTGAGAGGGATCCCATCCTCCCAAGAAGTCCCTGCTTCCCTCACTGGAGGAAAGGAAGAGCTGGGCTGGCGCCCTTCATTGGGGCAAGGAGATCCAGCTAGTGTGGGGTCTGGGCAGCCCATCTGCTTTGGGCCACACCAGCCCTTCACACCTCCTGCCATCCATCCTTTGGCCAGGGGCTCAGAGACCCTCACTCACCCTTAAACTGCTCAGAGTCTCACTGAGAGCAGAATACGCCCTAGAGCTGGTGGAAATTCCCTGGGGTTGGAGCGACTGGGATTCTCCAGCCCTCCAGGGAGCTCCTATCTGTGCTTTTAACAAAAATCTGGGTGCTCAATAACCCCAAAGCCTCTCTCTCCAAGAGCTCAGCAGGCTTCAGCTATGACTCCAGAGTATTCATTTCACTTTCTCTCTTGTTGGTTCCCTCTGAAATCCTTGGGAATCCAGAGCGGGACAGTTTTTCCACTAAGTGGTAGGCAGAGCCCCAGGAGACCACTGCTTGCCCCAGGTCACCCACCAAGTGAGGGGTCTCCAAGATTAGAAACCCACCGTTCCTGATTTCCAGCTGCGTTACAGTTTTCTTCTTCATCATCCTCTGGTTCTTTATTCACATCTCCTCATGAAGCTTCATTGCTCCAGGCACTGTGAAGAATAAACCCTTCCCCTGACCCTACAGAGCTGGAGCACAACACCCTGAGCCACTCGCCTGCCCCAGGGGCAGGGTTGACATTGGGCAGTGACACATTGGTCTGTCTGTCCCAGCTAGAGTCCATTCTGATTGAAGGGTGCCCATGCCATAGTTACTAAATATTCTTTTTTTTTTTTAGGAATTCCTTTTTTTAAAAAAATTATTTACTTATTTTTGTTCATTTATTTTTGGCTGTGTTGGGTCTTCGTTTCTGTGTGAGGGCTTTCTCTAGTTGCGGCGAGCGGGGGCCACTCTTCATCGCGGTGCGCGGGCCTCTCACTATCGCGGCCTCTCCTGTTGCGGAGCACAAGCTCCAGACGCGCAGGCTCAGTAGTTGTGGCTCATGGGCCTAGTTGCTCCGTGGCATGTGGGATCTTCCCAGACCAGGGCTCGAACCCGTGTCCCCTGCATTGGCAGGCAGATTCTCAACCACTGCGCCACCAGGGAAGCCCACTAAATATTCTTAATATCCTCCCTGCTGATGAGCACAAAGGCCACACTTAACGGAGTTGCAGGGCAGACACCCATGTACCTGGTGGGCTGCTATAGTCACAGCCCTGGTATAGTTTTTCTGACGCAGACATCCCCAATCACAGCAGTATGGACACCTAGACTGCCATAGGGACCTACAGTCCAGTTGATGCATGCAGTGGCCCGAGCAGGCATAGCAGAACTGAGAGATTTAGAGATCCTGAGAAGCTTTCCCACCCCAAACAGCAAGATCCTAGTGTTATAGGTAGGAGCCCAGCAGGGGAGGGGGCAAGTGTCTGGGAGAGGGGTGAGCTCACAGTGTTCCTTTGCCTTCTCATAGGGCCCCTTAAAGGGTTTTCTGGAGGCTCTGGGTAGGCTGCAGAAGAAGTTCTACTCCAAGGGCCTGCGGCTGGAGTGTCCAATCCGCACCTACTTGGTGACGGCACGCAGTGCAGCCAGTTCTGGAGCCCGAGCTCTCAAGACCCTGCGCACCTGGGGCCTGGAGACGGATGAGGCCCTGTTCCTTGCGGGAGCACCCAAGGGCCCCCTCCTGGAGAAGATCCGCCCACATATCTTCTTTGATGACCAGATGTTCCACGTGGCTGGGGCTCAGGAGATGGGCACAGTGGCCGCCCACGTGCCTTACGGTGTGGCGCAGACACCCCGGCGGACCACACCCACGAAGCAAGCCACCTCTGCACTGTAGCTGAACCACCAGCTTTGCTGACCCACATTGCTCCAGGCATGGCTCCATGTCATACACGTCGCCCAATGGACCCTTCTAGTTCCTCACCTCTCTGCCCTTCTGCATGTCCGCCCTCATCCCTATGAGTGAGGTACTTGTAGGAAATTATGCAGACTGGTCCGGCATTCTCACCAGCTCCCCTTCTGGGCAAACACTGTGCCATGATCCTGGCTCAGAAAGTAAGACTGTGCAGAAAAGCTGGGTTTCAGGGGGAAGTTGATGGGACTAAGGGTGAGAGGGTCAGAGCAGCAGGGTGCCTCAAAAGGGGCTTATGAAACTAGCTCAGTGTAGTACAAAGAACACTGCTTTGAGAGAGATGGGATCTGGCTTCTAAGCTTTGTCCAGGCATTGTCCATGTCTTTAAGTTCCCTTGCAAGGGACTCTAGGATGAGGTGACTTCCCCCTGTGGTGCACTGGTGAACTCTCCATCCTTGCAGGAGCCCCTGCAGCCCCTTTGTCACCACTTCCAAGGGAGAACTCTCACTGCTTGATGAGTCAGTTTCCCCATCATTTAGGGGGTTTTCAAACTCTCCTTTAGCTAAAAAGGCTTGGTTTTATAAGATTGCCCTCTTTGAAGGAAGGATTCTGAGCCAGGGCTTCTCCTGATATATATGGCACCTTCATACAAATTATAGAAGGATGCCGTCTCTAGAATGAATTGTGAAAAGACTGCCCTTCCTCTGGGCTGACCCGGACCACGCTGGGGCACACAGCTTGGTTAGCAGGCTATAGGCTGGATTTTGGCCCCTACCGGCTCCTCAGCCCAGAGGCCTTTGTCAAATGGGCAAGGCACACAATCATCCACAGCAACCATCCCTATAATTTTACACGTTTGAAAACCACTGGATGAGATGACCTGTCTACTTCCTGCGATGCCTTAATCTGAGTCATCAAGGGTCAGCTGCCAGGTGCAGGGTTTGTGGAAGGAGGGAGGGAGTGAATTTAACCTGCATGCAGACTCTCCTCCTGCCAGCAGGGGGCACTGCAGGCTCTCCCTGGGAAGGCGCTTTACTAGACCTGCTCAGTGCTTCCTTCACTTTTGCTTTTTAGCCAAAGTTAATTTGTTCCTGCCTATCAACCCCCTCACCTCAACCCTCACTCCCTCAATGACTGTGTCCTACTCTGCTTGCCAAGCAGCCCTGCTGGGTGGAAGAGGTGGAGAATTGGTGTTTATTGTTGTGAGCTCAAATGCAAGGGGAGAAACCTTAGGGGCTGAAGTGGGAGGTGGTTCAGGCTGAGCCCAAGGGAAGGCCTGCCTGGAGTGATATAGGAAGTGTGGGGAGGTCAGGTCTGATGCAGTGACTGGTTAGAGAGGAAGGAGCTGCAATGTGCATTAGCAAGATTCTCCAGCTATGGGATTGTGATTGGAGGTAGCGAGCTCTTCGTCACTAGGATGCTGTCAAAGGGACTCCAGGATGAGGTGACCTCCCCCTGCGGTGCACTGGTGAACTCTCCATCCTTGCAGGAGCCCCTGCAGCCTCTTTGTCACCACTTCCAGGGAAGAACTCTCACTGCTTGATGAGTCAGCCTCCTCCTTTGCTGACCAGCTTGGCTTTCTCCAGAGAGAGGGTGGGACCTCCAAAGGCTGGTCCCTCAGGAAGACCCAGAAGGGGTGAGGAGATGTCAGTGGTGGGGACTGATTGCCCAGCCTCCCGGGCGAATCCCAGCTGAGAGCAATCACTTTATGAAGAAAGCCAAAGGTATCATCGGAGGTGTGTGCAGGGGAGCTGGAACACTTCTGGGGGCAGGAAAAGGGGTGACAGGCCACGTGGGGCCTGACCTTTATCCTTTGGAGGACTCAGCCCAGTGTCTGAATGGGCACAGGTTCTGGGCAGTGGAGGGCAGGATCGTAATGTCAGAAAGATAACGCAGGAGGGAGAACGAAGTCAGAAGACTGAGGTGGTTCTGGAAATGAGCAACAGTTTGGGTGAGAAGAGAGTCCTGGGCTGGGCTTGTCCTGTCAGTGCTGGAGCGGCTGAGAGGCTGGCCGTGGGGAGGAAGGGCAAGGCTGTGCTGAGTGGCTGGGCACCGCCAGGGGACGGGCAGGTGACGAGGATGTCCTTGCACAGGGTCATCCCATCAACAGCCAGGATCCTTCTGGCCAACAGAGGAGGCCTCAGGGCAGAGGATCTGGTTTGGAACTCTTTCCTCTGCCAAAGCTCCCAGCCCAGACAGAGATACTGTGAGACCTAAGGACAGCCTCCAGGAAACCAAAAGGAAGTGAGAGAAGGAACTCAACCCCAGTCACTCTTGATCTTGGCCGAACCACACAAAGACCTGCTTCTCCTTCCTCTTGGGTCAGAATCACCCCTTGGGTGAGCCTCCAGGGCTCACAGAGCCAGCTGGTAGCCATGAGAAGCCTGCAAGGCTGAGCACAGCTGAGGCTCACTGCATGGCACTAGGCTGTGTGACCAGGGTGGACACATGCTCTGCGAGGGCAGCACCAGATGTCACCTAATTAAGATGCACCGAGGGATGCTGAGACCAAGAGGTCCTGCCCCCAGGGCCTCGCGATAAACACCCCTGATTCTTCCAGGTCTCTCAGGAACCAGGAAAACGTGATGTGGGAAGCAGCAAGATAAGGCGCCATAAAAGCTGTGTATTTCACTGGAGCACTGTTAATAGACTTGGACAGCCCTCAGCGATGAGAGACACCAGGGTCCAAATTCTATTATTGAAACCATAAATGAGCATTTCAGGCCTGGAAAAAAGCTTTCAGTGTCTGGAATAAAAGGCCAGAAGTCCTGGGGGCAGGCTTAGACAGCTGCCAGACACACCTTCTGATTGTTTCAAGTGATGAGGAGGCGTCCTGGGGAAAAGAACATCGTTTATTGTATCAGCAGGCAAATTAAAAAGCCATGCGAGCACCAAAGCCCCAGGCCCAGCCATGGACCGCAGCACTGGGCCAGAAGAGCCACAGCTCCTGACATGCAGAACCCCTGGAGCCCAAAGCATGGTACCCCAACAGCGCCTGCAGAGCACGTCCCAGGCAATTCTTGCCAGCCAAGTCCCAGACCCAATGGAAACTGCCACTTAGAAAAACAGAAGCCCTGTTACTATGCACTGAGATTGCCAAGGTCGCTGCAAAATAGCCCTCTCCGCTTTCTGAGAGCCCAATCAGAATGATGGGGATGTAGCAGAAGGAGTTGAAACCAGCAAGAAGTGTAAATCCAAGCTGGATCCAGCATTATAATGATACTCAACTGGTGTGCACCAGCAGCTAAACTAGTGAGTAAAATATTGAAATGCCTCCATAACAGTTGTAAATAGCGCTGGCCTGAGCCTCTGACTTCCCCCTCCCCATGGACTCAGCTGCCCTGGCCCCTTCGTCTTCCCACGATCCAGCAAAAAGGGGGTCCGGGAGTCTGTGCCAGCATGATGGCCACTGTCCACTCTGTTTGGGGGTCCCCTGGCCATGCTGGCTTGGAGAGGTTAAGTAAGTTGCCCAAAGTCACACAGCTGGTAAGTGGCAATGGGAGGACTCGAGCTCATGTCTGTCTGATGCTGGGACTCAGGCCCTTGACTCTTTTGCCATACGGCCCATATGTGCATAGACGAAGCAAGAGAAGCTTCATAGCAATGGCGTTCCCTTGACAGTCTGTTAACATGTTGACCCCCTGCATGTTAAGATACTATAATAGACTTGAGAGGGTACATCTTTGTTATAGCTTTCTAAATAGCTAAGAGGAATTTAGACTAGGGCCAAACATTTGCAGATCTTCTAAAGCACCTCCAGACAACCCCAAGTTCTGTGGAACCCGGTTCTTATTGGGCTAATGCTGGGTTTGGCAAACGCAGCTCCTTGGCCAAATATAGCCCACCACGTTTTTGCAAAGAAACTTTTATTGGAATACAGTCATGCCCATTTGTTTACATCTGTCTTCAGCTTTCAAACTATAGCAATGGAGTTGAATTGTTTCAATAGAGACCAAGGAGCTGAAAATACTGGGTCAGCCAGAAAGTTCGTCCGGGTTTTTCAGTTCCAGCCTACAAAAAACCCGAATGAACTTTTTGGCCGACCCAATATTTCTCTGGCTGTTTGCAGAAAGAGTTTGCTGACCCCTGGGTTAAGGCAAACATCCCTGGCCCGCTCCTCTGTGGGAGAGTCCAGCTTACATCCACCTAAGCATTCGGAGGTAGAGGCTGGCTCGTTTGCAGAGGGGGCAGCACGAGACGTCTCTGTGCCCATCTGCAGGCATTGTCAGGGATGGCAGGCACTAGCTGAGAACCTTGATGCTAAACCCAGCAGACCCTTGGCATCTGAGGATTGAAGATTTCAAAGTTTGACCATTTTCAAATGACCCATGGCCTGTTGTGATTTGGAATGTTGATGCACACATTTGATTTTAGTGTGCTCTCCCAAGCTGCTGGGTGAGGGGCAGGGAGCGGGGCCCCTGGCTAGGGCTGAGCCCAGCTGTCTGGCCTCTGCTCAGCACGGCTATGTTGTTCTCAGCTCATCATTGCCTTTGAGGGGCATCTTGAGAAGTAGTAAGTGCTGGTAGATGGATGGGCCTTAGGTAAATATTAATTTTGGATAAAGTGAAGTGCCCCACGTTGACTTAAGGACACAGATCTAACAAGTCATCCATATGCTCTCTGTGGAAGCAAGAACAAGCTCTTCACGAAGACGGTCCCAGTGAGGACTTCAGCTGGCTCAGAAGTTACTGATCAAGTGAGAGATAAAACTCCAGTGAAAGTTGGAATGACAGTTTTCTTGTGGTATTAGGGAGTGAGCAACAAACACGCATACCCTTATGATGGAATAGTGAATCAGGAGGAATCTGCCAATGTAGGGAATGGCAAGTGTAGAAGTGGTCCTACCTACCGCCATGGTTGCTGGCATTGTTCCATCAGGATACTCTTCTACGCTAAGCCCAGACTTGACCTCGGAATCCTTCTCAACCCAGCATTCCAGGCAGCTACTACCAGTGGGTTGGAGTTGGCATGAAAGATGAAAAACCTATGTTGCCATCCCTATTGGTGTTGGATACTGCTTTCCAGGGGGGAGTGCAAGGCCCTGAATGTTCATTCCCCAATGTTGTGCTGCAACTCTGAGGATGCCAGGGTCTCACCCCACTCAGGCAGAACACAAAAAGGAGGAAGAATGGCATCCTGTGTTGGTGGCTTCCTTAGTAGAGGTGCCTGAGAAGCAGTGTCCCAGGTTTCATGGTCTTCAAGCAAAGTACAATACGGCTGGCAACTTTTCAGTTACCCCTCCTACCAGTAGGTGGCACTGCAGGCCAACACTCCGCTGCTGGCCATAGTTAATGGTTTTCTTCCCTGGTTACTTTTCTCTCCTTCCATGTTACTTGGTGCTGTGCTGGACTCCCGCAAGTAGCTTAGCCAAAAAGGACTTTAGGTGCTGCTAAACATAACTGTGTGATGAGCTGACAGCTCTTACCAACAGCCACTGTGATTGCATGTATTGACACACTCATATGAGTGTGTGCAACAGGATTAAAACTGCATGTATGCATGCTTTTTTGGGTGTATGTAATGGGGCAGATATCTCTGCTGACGACTGTGTGTGTGTGTGTGTGTGTGTGTATACAAGTTGGTTATCTCTGCTAACTAAGGGTCCTGGACCCCACATACTGATGGCCAGCCCTGCTTCCTGGGACTAGTTCTGGCTCTTCCTATCATCTCATGGGCATTTGCACATATGCAGTGCGGGGCTCTCTGAGGCCCTTATCTATCTCTCCAGCTTCTAGACTCTGGCCAACAAGGTCTTGGCTCCTAACCCTCTGCCTCCCCCGCCCTTATCCCTGCAGCCTTGGGGACAAAGTGGTAGAATCACTTTTGGCTGCACCTGCCTCACCATCTACATTTATTTCTTCCCTCCCCTTGACAGTCCTGAGTCCAACATGTACAGTTGGGCAGATTGTGCACTGAACAAAGGCAGATGGAACCATTCACACCATGAGTGATACCTCCTAGGCATCTATAAAAGCTGCCAACTGTACCCAGCTGCCCTGGTCATCTCATGGCCATGGCTAGGAAAGCTGCCTTCTTCCCTGCCCTCCTGCCCCAGCCCAGCCTAGGCTGGGATTCTTTCCTCTGCTTGGGTGTTCTAGTCTGGCCCAGAAGTGACTTACCCTTGGCCTTGATCAGGAAGTATCTCCCTGATGGGCCATCCCCAAGAGGCCTTTGGGTTCCATTTATGAAAATGAAATTACTTTCAGTTACTGTAAGACAAACCAAAACTCTGCAGATGGGGTCGCTGATTCCCACACTCCTGGCCTGCTGGTGAGTACGCCTTCACGGGCCAGCTGTTAAGATGGCTCTGCTATGGAATTAGGGTAGAAGCCTCAAGTCTAGGTTTATAGCTGCACCAGGTAGAAAATCGTGAGGTCGCCATAGACTGGACACCTGTGCCAGGTCACAAACTCTGATGCCTCCAAGGGCTGGGCGGGAAACATCAATGAGCGAAGAGGATTAGGCAAGGGCTGTAGCAAAATGCGGAACACATATGCTGTAGTCCGACACGGTTGCTGCCGTGTGGGAATGTGGCCTGCTGGTGCCAGATATTCCTCCCCATTTTCCAAGAGAGGCTAGAAATCTGGACTTTTAAATGTTGGCAACTGAATTCTGAATTTAGAAAACACTGTGCATGCCAGATAAACCACATCTTACAGGCCAAATCCGGCCTTTGAATTTCCATTGTGCACCCTCTGACCCAGGCCCAGTGAATGGGGTTTTTCAGAACTGAGTAATTGAGTATGAGGATATTACACTCAGACTCACAGAACTTTGGATCTTTAAGAAAACTTAAAGATAACCTAGTTCATTCCTTGTGTGTTTTAAACTGTGTACATACAAACTTTTTCATTAACAGCACACATATCCTTAAGTTCTAGTTTCTACCTAAAAGCATCTCTGTACCCCCAATTTAGCACAAGATTTAAAATGAAGTCTCTACACATAGTAGGCTTGGATCTACCTGTCAGAAGCCCTATTTTATACCATTTGCTTTATGATAGGTCTACTTCTGTCTTTTGCGAACATGGGCCGCCCTGGTCTTCCTTATAACCTAACTTCTCTGGGTTGCTTTCCATGGTAAACCTATAAGTGCCTCCTTAAACAGTTGGGCCCTGTGTTTCTTCATCTGTGGGACTTCCCTTGCCTGGGGGTGAGACTGCTCACACTTTTCCCAGCTTGGTCCCTCCGTGGTCTGCCCTCAACCTCCAAAGGCCCCAGCTCTGTCCGGCTCTGCGGCATTTACCAGCTCACACAATAAAGGATGCCACGTGCTGGTCAGTGTGGATCCCCCTCACTACTCGTGCTTGTCCCACACCTAATGTCACAGCCTGGCCTTCTGCTTCTTAAAAGCCATTCAAATAAATAGAAGACTTTTTAAAATAAACTTAGGTTGCCTTCTTGTCCCCCCTCACAATTGTATTCACAAACTGGCTTAGGGTCCCTTTAAGAAATGCCAATGGGAAGAGTGAATATATGTATATGTATAACTGATTCACTTTGCTGTATACCTGAAACTAACACTACATTGTAAATCAACTGTACTCCAATAAAAATTTTTTTAAAAAAGAAATGCCACTGGGGACGCAAGGAGTGAGCAGGCCTGGGATTGGTTCCATCCGTGGGTGCCAGTGTCTCTCCGTAGACCCTCCCCACCCACACGAAGACCACCCTGAGGGGAGATTCTGTGATGGACGGCAGCCTGAGCCCATCAGAAGGCAAGCTTCCTCCAGCAGTGCTCTTGGCGTGGACTCAACGTCCCCATCTGGAACTACCAAGGCGGAGGGGCAGGGGGATGGAGTGGGAGGAAGAAGAGGCGCTGAGAAAGCATGTGAGCTGGAGGAGGAAGGGGGTGACTCAGACTCCAGCCTCAGCCCTCACATCATCCTTCCGCCGGCACCTCAGCCCCCTCCACAGCAAACCCAACCTAGGGCCGATACCTCTCTTCCATTCTGTCCACCACCCTCATTTCTCCTGCACTTCCCTTCACCTCCATCCGCTGAGGCCCCGTCAAGGCTCATCTCACACACAACTTCCTCAACTAGGCTCCCTCAAAACTCTGTGTATCATGAGGGACAGATCACTTCCTCCCTTGAACAATATTGAGGTCTGCGGTTCTTTCTCCCATAGCCCAACAGAGTATTAGTTATGGGAGCCAGACTAAGTGGCTGTGAATCAACCTGCCTATAACTGAATGATTGAATTCAGAGCTGATAGGACTGGTCCAGCTCTTTGCAGCCAATGTCGTTTCTGAACTGGTTGTAAAGTATTTTGAATATCTCTCTAAAAAGTAAACCAAAGGCATGGGAGTCTTACAGTGAATTAGTTATCTGTTGCTATGTAACTAATTAGTCCAACACTTAACTGCTCAAAACAACAAACATTTATTATCTCACAGTCTTATGGGGCAGGAATCCAGAAGCAGCTTTGCTGGGTGGTTCTTTTTTTTTTTTTTTTTTAAGGCAGTGTGCTTTCTTTTCTTTTTTTTTTGTTTTTTAAGTTATTTTATTTCATTTATTTTTGGCTGCATTGGGTCTTTGTTGCTGTGCATGGGCTTTCTCTAGTTGTGGCGAGCGGGGGCTACTCTTCATTGCGGTGTGCGGGCTTCTCATTGCAGTGGCTTCTCGTTGTGGAGCACGGGCTCTAGGCACACGGGCTTCAGTAGTTGTGGCACGTGGGCTCAGTAGTTGTGGCTTGTGGGCTCTAGAGTGCAGGCTCAGTAGTTGTGGCACACGGGCTTAGCTGCTCCGCGGCATGTGGGATCTTCCCGGACCAGGGCTTGAACCCATGTCCCCTGCATTGGCAGGCGGATTCTTAACCACTGCGCCACCAGGGAAGTCCTGCTGGGTGGTTCTTGCTCAGAGTGTCTCATGAGGTTGTCGTCAAGCTGTCAGCGGGGCTGCAGTCATCTGAAGACTTGACTGGGGATGGAGGATCTGCTTCCAAGATGGTGCACTCGCATGGCTATTGGCAGGTGGCCTCAGTCCTTGCCACAGGATGGCCTGAGTGTCCTCACAACATAGCTGTCAGCTTCCCCCAGAGTAATCCAAGAGAGAGCAAGGCAAACTTGCTTTTAAAAACTGTCTTTTGTGGTACATATATACAATGGAATATTACTCAGCCATAAAAAGGAATGAAATTGTGTCATTTGCAGAGACGTCAATGGACTTAGAACTCTTATACAGAGTGAAGTCAGAAAGAGAAAAACAAATATTGTATATTAAATGCATATTTGTGGAATCTAGAAAAATGGTATTGATGATCTCATTTGCAAAACAGAAATAGAGACTCAGACGTAGAGAACAAACGTATGGATACCAAGGGGAAAAGGGGGGGTGGTGGTGGGATGAATTGGGAGATTGGGATTGACATATATACACTACTATGTATAAAATAGATAAGTAATGAGAACCTGCTGTATAGAACAGGGAACTCTACTCAGTGCTCTGTGGTGACCTAAATGGGAAGGAAATCCAAAAAAAGAGGAGATATATGTATATGTATGGCTGATTCACTTTGCTGTACAGCAGAAACTGACGGCAATATAAAGCAACTATACTCCAATAAAAAAAAAAAGTTTTGAAGAGGCAAAAAAGCAAAAAACAAAAAACTGTCTTTTATGACCTAGCCTCAGAAGTGACATATTATCACGTCTACCATATTCTATTGATCACAAAGAGCAACCTGATCCAGGGTGAGAGGGGATGACACAAGGGTATGAAATGCCAGGGAGTGGAGATAATCAGGGGCTGTCTTGGAGACTGGCTCCCATGTATTATTATACCCCCATCAGCCTGGTATAACTAGGGGCCTCTACATTTATCTTAATCATTTCCTTTCCGCTGGTTAAGACTAGACCCAAATGCAAAAAATTAAATAAAATTTTTAAAAATACTTAAAAAAATAAAGACTAGACCCAAAAGTGCCTCCTTGATTCTCCAACCTGAAGTTCCCCACTTCCCACCCAGTCACCAGGGATAAGGAGAAATGTGACTCTTCATCTTCTTCCTTCCTGATACCTCCCATCCAGCATACTCTTTCAGGAGCCCTTGGGTCACCCACTTGGGAAAGTCATGGAAACTTTGTGTTCTGAGACGTCTTGGTCTCACTGTGAAGTTTTTATAATGTCCGTAAGGCCGGTGGTACCAGAGCTGCTTACGCTGGTTTGTAGCCAATGGACCATGTTTAAGGTGAGGGGAAAGGCAGGGGTGGAGGGAGGGGAGAAGAGAGGGGTGGTGGCCTAACACCCTTTCCTACCCGGACCTTGGATGAACAGACTCAACCCTCTGGTGCCAGAACTAAATCTTCTATTTTCTGACATGATCTTGGACCAGATTTGGGAGCAAAACCCCCATAATATGGTAGAGATGTGGCTGTGGCTTAGAACAGAAAAAGAAGGAGCAATGGGATGGAGAAATCGGGGACACAAGTCCTTCTCCTCCTCTGTGCGCCCCCTTTTCCACTTGCAAAGCTCTTCCAAGACTTGAGAACTATGTGTTTTCTTTCTTTGTCTTTTTTTTTCTTATTGGTGGTTAGTTTTACTTTCCCATGAGTCATTTAAAAAAAAACCCATTTTTTATAAACAGGTCACTCAAGAAATAAAACTACAAATTCATGTCTTAACAGTGAACAGAATAGACTCTGTTTTAAACACTTAATCCAAACCAATTCATTTCATCCTCACAATAACGCTATGAAGCAGTTACTACTGTTATCCTCATTTTACAGATGAGGAAACTGAGGCTCAGAGAGGTAAGGTAACTCACTCAAGGTCCATAGCTAGTTAATTGCAGAGCTTAATTTAAACTCAAGCTGTCTGGCTCCAGACTGTGTATCTTAAGTGCTACACTATATTGACTCTCTCATGTACATTTTAAGATTAAACACACATAAGAAAATTTGAGCTTACATTGTTTTTTGTTTGTTTGTTGTTTGTTTGTTTTTGTCCGTGCCTCGAGGCTTGTATGTGGGATCTTAGTTCCCTGACCAGGGATTGAACCCAGGTCCTCTGCAGTGAGAGCACGGAGCCCTAACCCTTGGACAGCCAGGGATTCCCAGAGCTTACATCGCTAGTTTGAGATATGCCACCCTGAATCTCAGAGGTAGTACAAATAATTTGGGTTACTCCAGGGGAAAAGTTTGAGAATTGGTCTTTAATGGGTGCCTCTGTAAGAAGCCGAGCTATCTTTCCCAAGATAAAGCTATTGGTTCCCCTTGCCCCATTGTTTCTGGATCTGGGCAGGAGAAGCATGGGTGAGCTATTTCCAACCACATCAAGAAAAAAGTGAAAACCCAGTCTTAGAGACAGGAAGCAACTTGTCTGAGGACACATATCAGTGAATGCAAAAAGGAAATTTAATGCCAGGCTGTTGTTCCAAATTCAGCACTATTCTCTCTGAAACACCATAATTTCACCCAACTTCACCCGAATCTTCATTCTTTCATTTGTCTGACAAAGTCCCCCTTAGAAGCCCTGTGATGATCCAAGTGCCTTAAAGCTCACCCCTGTGTCAGGATAGTGCAGCCACAGCCCAGACATGAGAACTTGTCACCTGCTTGCTGGGCTGGGTGACCTTGCAAAGCACATACCCGCTGCAGCTACCAGGAGGGTGCATCACTCGTACCCGCCTTCAAGAGGACTGGCTGCAAGGAGTGTCATTAACTCCTTCAGCTGCTCTCTCGGTGGATCTGCATATAGTTTGCGTTCCCCGGGCTGCTCTGGGTCAGTGACTGGGGCTATTTCTTCCCTACATGGGGCTCCTCTAATGCACAGTTTTTACCCTGGGCCTGACCAAGACTTTCTCAGAGCTGCATTGCAGTCTGGGGCTCTTCCTACCCAATCCTCCTTCTTGCTCCCTCCCCTTCACAGGTGTCAGACCTCCATCATGGTCAGAAGGCTCTTCCTGCTTCCTCCTGTTCTTTCCCTCTATCCTTACAAGCCATTTCCTCAATAAATCTCTTGCACCTCTAATTCACCTTAGCATCTGTCTTCTAGAAGACCTGAATGACACACCCTCTCTGGGCCGTAAGCCCTACACCCATCTGCCCCTTGGGATAGCTTGTCTGATGGTCTTAACAATTCTCCATCATTATTGAGTGGCAGAATAGAAGTGTGGTTTCCCTGTCACCACCAGGGGACATGGTGGAATCCAATTCCAGCCATAGCCAGAGGTGAGGGACAGTTGCTTTCCAAGCCTGGGGCTCCCACCCAACCCATGCCCTGCCTCGACCCCATCATCACTTCCCAGCCTCCAGATCCTCTGTCCAGGAGGGAGGTTCAGGGTAGAGAAAAGGGCCTCGAGGTTTTGGACTGGGGTAAGAGCCCTCAGTTCTAATCCTGTCCCTGCTGCTAAATTCCCTTCTCTGGGCTTCAGTTGTCCCCATCTGTACAGTGGGACTTTGGCTTGGCTGGCCTGGGTGGGAGAAGGGGGATTTAAAGGCCCTGGGTTTAAGAAATGCCTTGGCAGCTGGTGAGGACTAAGCTCTTTCTTCTGCTTGTTAAGACCAGACCAGAAGGGACAGGTGGGAAGTTCTACCCGGCAGCATTAGGGCCGAGGCCAGGCCTAGAGCCATGTCCTGATTATGGTCTGACACCCGCAGGTTGCAGAGTGCTGTGCCTGGGCTCCTGAGAGGCCACCCCAGGAAGGACAGCTCCCTGAGGAGCCACAGTCAGGGGAGGTAAGCAGACAGCAGCGGTATGGGGAGGGAAACACAGAAGTACAAGGAGGCAGTACCAGTGCCCAGGGGAGGTTGGACAGGCTTCCTAGAGAGAGAGACTTTTGTGCTGGGCTTTGGAGGCTGAGTAGGAGTTTTCCAGATAGACAAAGGAAAGACTTTCAAAATAGACAGAATACAAAGACTCATACAGAGACATAAACCTATGTTATGTGTCCTAAAACATAAGAGAAATGGCAGGACTGGGGTGGAGGTCAGGGAAGTAGTGAGTGAGCTGTGCCCAGACTATGAAGGACCTCCATCAAGGCTGAGGATTTTACAGCCTTTATATTGCCCTTAGACAGTAGATGTTAGTCTTAGTTCCATTTTACAGATGAGGAAACTGAGGCCCCCAGAGATGGTGAGGGGCTGTGACGGGAACGCACGGGGCAGTGTCAGGCCCCAGTCAGGCTTGGGAGCCACCGGTCAAGTCGTCCACTCCTTATTTGGTGGGCAGTACCAAGGACCAGGCTCTCCCCCACGCCACCCCCTCATGGCCATCTGACTCCAGGGAGCTTGGTGTCCCCAGTCCCTCCCCTCCCTCCACTCCCAGTGTCCTTGTCCTGCTGACATCATGTACACACGGAAGAGAAATCTGTGGAGATTCCAGAAAGGCCAGAGTGTGGGAACCAGGACAGATGCTGCTGGCGCCACCCCAGCAGCGGAACCTCTGGAAGCTGCCAAGGGGGCTCTGGGATGTGTCTGAGGTCTCCGGATTCCTCTGTTGCAGGCCACCCCCCAGGGCCTGAGAAAGCTAGGAAGGCCCTAGTCACCCAGCTGGCCGTTCTGGCCCCAGGCAGCCTCTGTGGAGCTTTGTGCTGCCTGCACACAGGCATGGGGAATATATGAGCATCAGGACAGCTGGGCCAGCCCAGCCTGTCTGCTTTCAGGGGTCCTGAGCTGGGGCCGCTGGACCCCTGTAGATGGAGCAAGACCCCCATGAATTCTGCAGCCTGGGGATGGGGAAGGGAACCAAAGCAATACTGTCCACCACTTGCCCTGAACAAGGAGCTGTGCATTGTGTGTGTGTGTGTGTGTGTGTGTGTGTGTGTGTGTTGTAGGCAGACAAACAGACACAGACAGATGGTCCCAGCCCCCACCCCCGCTGGCCCCAGGGGTGGATGTGCACCACCTGTTCCGCACATGTGGCTCTCAGCAGCTGCACATTCCGTCAGTGACCAGCTGTGGTGGCAGCTGGGGAGGTGGGGAGTGAGCACTGATGGGTCCCAGGGGAGCAGGGGAGGAGGGCAAGGGGAGGACAGGAAGGGCCTGGGAGGAGCAGGGGTCAGGGAGGGGGTGAGGCAAGGAGGCTCAGTTTGTTCTCAGGACAGAACACTGAGCAGGAAAGTGGTGATGGGGGTACCTGACATCTGGGCTGGAGGCCCTGTCGGTGTGGGCCTTGGCAAAGAGAGCCTGGGGGACATCCAGGGCAGGCCTGGCACACCCGGTTAGGTCTTGGCATATAGGTGGACCAAACTGAGTGTAAGGAGAAAGACGGTGCAGTTGGATATATGAGTCTGAAGCTCAGAGAAAAAGTCTGCATTAGAGATAAAAATTGGGGAATCATTGGCTTATAGGAGGTAAAGGCATGGGAGTAGATGAATCACCTAGCGAGAAAACACATAGAGACAGAGGCTGGGCCCAAATGCTAACATTACCGAGTGCTCTTTCTAAACACCAGGCACGGGACTTCCCTGGTGGCGCAGTCGTTAAGAATATGCCTGCCAATGCAGGGGACACAGGTTCGAGCCCTGGTCCGGGAAGATCCCACATGCCGCGGAGCAACTAAGCCTGTGTGCCACAACTACTGAGCCTGCGCTCTAGAGCCCCCAAGCCACAACTACTGAGCCCGCGTGCCTAGAGGCTGTGCTCTGCAACAAGAGAAGCCACTGCAATGAGAAGAGTAGCACCCCCACTCACCGCAACTAGAGAAAGCCCATACATGGCAACAAAGACCCAATGCAGCCAAAAATAAATATAATAAAATAAACTTTCAAAAATAAATTTAAAAATAAAAAAAAAAAACACCAGGCACTGTGCTATGCATCTTACCTCATCTAATCCTCACAACAAGCTTATGGAGTGAGTAGCTTTGTTATCATCCTATTTTACAGATGAGAAAACCAAGGCACAGGAAGTCCTTTCTTATCCTGGCTCACCTCTTGCCTCACTGTGTGGCCCTAAGGATGTTTTGCCCCTCTCTGGGTCTCAATGTCCACAGACACAAGGAGAGGGGCAAGGGCCTACAGAGGGAGAGCTGAGTGGCACCCAGGTGCTCCAGCCACTCTCCCCAGGCCCTGGGCCAGGATTCTGCCCATTGTAACTCTGCTGTTTTCCCTGGGACTGGGCACCACCTCCTCCACAGAGAAGGTAGAGGCCTTCAGGAGCCCCCCAGCTCCCCTCCCCATCACTAGTCACTCGCCAATATTTACCAAACACCTACTACATGCCAAACACTGCTAGGCATGGGGAGACGATGGGGAGCAAACAGCTTGGGTTTTGCCTTTATGTCCCAGAGACAGACATAAATTATTGCACAATTAATAACTACAAACGACTGCCCGGAGTATCTCTGTGACAACCATCCTCTCCTCTGGGACCCCCAATACCTCCATCACTCAGCAGTTAGGTGCTCAGTGTCTGGCCCAGAAAAGGGCTCTGGAACCCTGTTCCAACATATGGTCCACGTGCAACCCAACCCTCGGCACCCAGGCGCTGTGAGTCTACTAATCTGAATACCAGCCCTGGGAGAAGAAGGGGGCTGACCTAGTGTGGGATCAGGGATTGAGAAAGTGTCACTGGAGCTGAGACCTGCCCCTGAAAATCTCTCCTGCTCATTCTGCTCTGGAGCGGGGGGATGAGGGAAGTGGAGAGGGTACAGGTTCCCTCTCTGCCTCCATCCCTTTGGGCTGAGGCTAGTTGCTACTTCTGGGCTCAGCCCTCTGCCTCCCCCTGACCCCTCTCCATCAGCAAGCAAATCCCTCCTAAGGACTTGCCGGCCTCTGCAGTTGCCTGTGTTGCCCTCTCTCATTGACCTGCTCCTTCTTCAAACCTGCTTCTGCATCCTCCACAGACACTTCCAGATCCCTGGGGTACGGCCCCTGCCTCTGACTCCTTTATTCTTGCCAAGGTCTCTGTGACCTCACGTTTGCAGGTCTTCCTCTTAGAGTCCCTGGACTGGCCACCGAGCCCTTTACTCGGCATTCTCTGACCTCAGCCCAAGGTGCTCTATCCTTGTTCAATTTTCCTCCTCCTCCCAGGGTTTCTCTGGCTGTTTTTCTCAGGGTTCTATGCTAGGTTCTCCTCCTTCTTGCTCTGCACTAGCTCCTTGAGTTACCTCGTGTACCCCGTGGCTTCAGCTACCAGACCCCAAATCTCTACTCCAGCCCAGACATCTCCCCGGGCTCTCCTCCTGGGTGTCCCATGGGTCTCACAAACAGCATGGCCACACTGAGCTTACCTTCTCCTGTGTTTCCCATTGCTGTCTGTCACCTTCACCCACTCAGTCATCCAGACAGGAGCCCAGCATCACGTGGATTTGTTCTGTATTCTTCCCCTCTAAACCAGTCCCTATTGCCTGGCCTATCGTAGGAGGCTTCTGATTGGTCTACCCCACTCTAAATGCACAATGCCGCAGTTACCAGGAAGAATCTGGTGCCGGGACTTCCCTGGCAGTCCAGTGGGTAAGACTCCTCCCTCCCAATGCAGGAGGCCCAGGTTCGATCCCTGGTGGGAGAACTAGATCCCGCATGCTGCAACAAAGATCCCGCGTGCGGCAACTAAGACCTGATGCAGCCAAAAATAAATAAATAAATAAATAAATATTTTTTAAAAAACTGTATTTAAAAGAAAAAAAGATTCTGGTGCCAACCTGTCTGGGTGGAGTCCCAGCTCTACCACTTACTAGCTGTGTGATCTCTGATAAGTTGCTTAACTTCCCTATGTCTCAGTAAAATGGGATTATAATAGATAATAATAGTAACTTCTGTTATAGGGTTGTTGTGAGGTTTAAATGAGTTAATACATGTCAAATAGTACAGTGCCTGGTACATGGTGCAGTAAGGGTGCAATAAGAATTTATTTTTATTGCTGTTATTATTATCATTTATTTATTTCACAACCATGTTAAATGCTTACTATGCGCTAGACACTTTACTAGGCACTGAAGGACATAATAATGAACAACACAAATGATTCCTACCCCCAAGAACTTCACAGTCAAGGTGGAAGCCTCTTCATAAAATCCCACAGAGGGGTGGTTTCCTGCTGCTTGGACCATGCCCTACTCACTTCCATTTTAAAACAAAACCAAAGGGCTTACCTGGTGGCGTAGTGGTTAAGAATCCGCCTGCCAATTCATGGGACACGGGTTCGAGCCCTGGTCTGGGAAGATCCCACATGCCACGGAGCAACTAAACCCATGCACCACAACTACTGAGCCTGAGCTCTAGAGCCTGTAAGCCACAACTACTGAGCCCGTGTGCCACAACTACTGAAGCCCGCGTGCCTAGAGCCCATGCTCTGCAACAGGAGAAGCCACCGCAATGAGAAGCCTGTACACTGCAATGAAGAGTAGCCCCGGCTCTCCACAACTAGAGAAAGACCGTGCACAGCGACGAAGATGCAACACAGCCAAAAATAAATAAATAAGTTTATTTTTTTTTAATTCCCTTTCAATAAAGAAATAAATAAATAAAACAAAACAAAAGCAAAAGCAAACAAACCCAGACTCCCCATCTCCCTCCAGCTATTGTCCTAGCTTACTTTCCCATCACAGTCAAGCTTCTTAAATGAGTTTATTCTCAGCAAGTATTTATTGCACACCTATTGCATGCCAGGCACTGTGCTAGGTGCTGGAGAGTCAGCAGGGAAAAGGAGAAACCAGTGTCTACCCTCAATGAGTTTACCTTGTGGTGGAGGACACAGATGATAAATATATCAACATATAATGTCAGTGAGATTAATAGATGCTATAAAGGATTGGGTTGGCCAAAAAGTTCCTCTGGTTTTAAAGTAAAAATAAAAGACATTTTTCATTTTCACCAAGAACTTTATTTAACAATGTATTCACCGTTTTGTTCCACTACCTTCTGCCATTTTTCAGGCAACTTCATAATTCCACCTTCCCAAAACGTTTTATCTTTTTGAGCAAAGAACTGTTCCAGGTGCCTTTTATAGTCTTCCAGGGAATCGAAATTTTTTCCATTAAGAGGATTTTGTAAAGACCGAAATAAATGGAAATCCAAAGGTGCAATGTCTGGCTAATACAGCACATGAATCAGAACTTCCCAGCCCAGCTGTAACAGTTTTTGCCTGGTCATCAAAGAAACATGTGGTTTTGTGTTATCCTGATGGAAGATTCTGCGTTTTCTATTGACTAATTCCGAACGCTTTTCGTCGAGTGCTGCTTTCAGTTGGTCTAATTGGGAGCAGTACTTGTTGGAATTAATCATTTGGTTTTCCAGAAGGAGCTCATAATAGAGGACTCCCTTCCAATCCCACCATATACACAACATCACGTTCTTTGGATGAAGACCGGCCTTTGGTGTGGTTGGTGGTGGTTCATTTCGCTTGCTCCGCGATCTCTTCCGTTCCACATTATTGTACAGCATTCACTTGTCATTGCCTGTCAAAATTTGTTTAATATTGGGGTATTTTCATTACGTTTCAGTAGAGAATCACAGGCGGAAATACGGTCAAGAAGTTTTTTTTCGCTTAACCTACATGGAACCCAAACATCAAAGCGATTAACATAATCGAACTGGTGCAAATGATTTTCAGCACTTGATTTGGATATTTTGAGTATGTCGGCTATCTCCCGCGTGGTATAACATTGATTGTTCTCAATTAATGTCTCGATTTGATCGCTATCAACTTCAACTGGTCTACCCGGCCATGGAGCATCGTCCAGTGAGAAATCTCCAGCACGAAACTTCCCAAACCACTTTTGACATGTCCGATCAGTCACAACACCTTCTCCATACACTGCACAAATCTTTTTTTACGTTTCAGTTGTGTTTTTACCTTTCTTGAAATAATAAAGCATAATATGCTTAAAATGTTGCTTTTTTTCTTCCATCTTCATAAAATGGCTACACAAAAATTCACCAATTTTGATAAGTTTTTTTTTTTTTAATGCACGCTGATACGACAGCTGTCACAATACAATCTAACAAAATTGTTTCGAATGAAGTTAAAGACAACTAAACGCCACTAGAGCCATCTGACGGAAAAAAACAACCGAACGAACTTTTTGGCCAAACCAAATAAAATGATGTGAAGCAGGGGACACAGAGTGAGCAGGAAATCGGTGGCTGTTTTAGACAGAGGGTCAGGAGAGTTCTCTCTAAGGATGTAACATTTGAGCCAAGACCTGAAGAGAGTGAGATAATTAATCTGAGACCATCAAGGAGAAGAGGCTTCCAGATGGATGGAACAATGAATTCGAAGTCCTGCAGCAGCTACAAGCAGGAAATTTTGGTGGAAGGGCAGGAAGGCTCTAGTGGCTGAGTGAGGAGGGCAGGCGCAGGGCCCAGGGCTTAGGGTGGACATACATCCAGTAATGCCCTGGACTGTCCTGGCATAGTTAGTGTTGCCTCCTTTCACTCTCAGAGGTGCCCCAGGCTTAGATGATAAATTATAGAGTCACCCTATGTATAGGCCACGGTAAACAGTTGGCATTTTATTCTGAATGTGATGGGAAGTCTATGGTTGGTTTTGAGCAGGAAGTGATGTGATCTGACTGACATTTTAAATGATCATGACCAAGTACGTGAAACGCTCTCTGGCTCCTGTCATTCCCACCCTTGGCTCTCCTCCACCTCCCGGCTGTTCCTTCTCAGTCTCCTCTGGCAGCTCTTTCTCTTCTACTCAACATCTAAATCTTGGGGTTTCTCTAGACCAGTGGTTCTCAAGCGGGGGTGATTTCTCCCCCAGGGGACATTTGGTATTATCTAGAGACATTTTGAATTGTCACGACTGGGGCAGGTACTACTGGCACGTAGTGAGTAGAGGCCAGGGATGCTGCTAAACATCCAACAATGCACAGAACAGCCCCACCGATAAAGAATTTTCCAACCCGACATGTCAAATGGGACTGAGGTCAAGACACCCCTGTACTAGATTAGCACTGTCCAATAGAAATAGAATGCGGAGGAGCATAAACAATTCATTTAAAAAAAACTAAAAAGAAAACAAGTGAAGTTAATTTTAATAATATGTTTTATTTAATCCAATATGTATAAAATATTATAATCTCGGGGCTTCCCTGGTGGCACAGTGGTTAAGAATCCGCCTGCCAATGCAGGGGACACGGGTTCGAGCCCTGGTCGGGGAAGATCCCACATGCCACGGAGCAACTAAGCCCGTGTGCCACAACTACTGAGCCTGCGCTCTAGAGCCCATGAGCCACAACTACTGAGCCCGCGTGCCACAACTACTGAAGCCCGCGCGCCTAGAGCCCGTGCTCTGCAACAAGAGAAGCCACCGCAGTGAGAAGCCGGCGCACTGAAACAAAGAGTAGCTCCCCCTCACAGCAACTAAAGAAAGCCTGCGCGCAGCAACAAAGACCCAACGCAGCCATAAATAAATTAATTAATTTTTTAAAATATTATAATCTCAACATGTTATCAATATTAAAAATATAAATGAGAGCTCGCCCTTTCTCCCTCCCTCCCTTCCTTCCTCCCCTCCTTCCTCTCTCTCTATCTCTTTCTTTCTTTCTTGAATTTGGTGGGTATCTCACTTACTAACAAAGCAATTCAATACAGGCACATTTCAAGTGCTTAGTAGCCACATGTGTCTCGTGGCTATTGTATTGATGGCACAGCTCTAGGCTCAGTACTAGATACTATAGCCTGATGTTTAAGAGCTATACAGGTAGTAAAGTCAGGTGGTTTGGCTCTGGAATCAAACTACCTTGTTGAATTCCAGCCCTTCCATTTACCCTCTGTAGAGTTACTCCACCTCTCTGTGCCTTTTTTTCTCATTTACAAAGTGGGGATGATAATAATTTTACTACTTTATAGAGTTGTTGAGAATGAAGTGAGTTAATACTTACAAAACAGTTTCAGGTGTTATAATAAGTGCTTACCAAGCGTTAGCTATTTAGCTAGGCCCCATCCACACTTTCCTTCTGGGTAATCTACTCCTATAGCTTTAAGTGCCACCTATTACCTAATGATTTCCAAATTTAAATATTCAGCTTCGATGCCTCTTCTGAGCTCCTATTTATCTGTGCACTCCTTTTTTTTTGGGGGGGGGGCTTCATTGCTGCACGCGGGCTTTCTCTAGTTGTGGCGAGTGGGGGCTACTCTTCGTTGCAGTGCGCAGGCTTCTCATTGTGGTGGCTTCTCTTGTTGCAGAGCACGGGCTCTAGGTGTGCGGGCTTCAGTAGTTGTGGCTCGTGGGCTCTAGAGCGCAGGCTCAGTAGTTGTGGCGCATGGGCTTAGTTGCTCCACGGCATGTGGGATCATCCCGGACCAGGGATTGAACCTGTGTCCCCTGCATTGGCAGGTGGATTCTCAACCACTGTGCCCCCAGGGAAGTCCCTGTGCACTCCATTTTGATGACCCGGGGCATCTCACATGAACATACCTACAACGGAGCTTGATCTTCCCCTGCAAATCTGCTCCACTGCCAGTCCCTGTGACCTCAGTCACACGCAGGGCAGATCTCTGGGCAACATGGCTGATTTCTGCTTTTCCAGGGAATGCAGAGTGCACGGACTGCACAACTTCTGTGTTGGTTGAGGTTTCCACTCCACTGGTACATGTCCATGGAAGTTATGTGAGTGCTGAGGGCATTTGGAAAAAGAGAGTCCATAGGTATGGCTGCGGTGAACACCAGGGCCTCCTGAGGAAGCCCAAGCTGCAGGTTCTGACTGCGCATGCCAGCTGTGTACCCGTGCATGTCTATACCTATGTGTCCGTATACTTGGCCACGTGGTAGTGTCTGTGGACATGTGTGGAAGGGGGCACGGGATTGTTCTGTCCCACCACCATAATCAAGTGTCCCCAAGCAGGTCTTACAGTGGGAGTGAAAGTGCAGTTATTCTCAGATGACTAACCCCACTCTCCCAAATGAGGAGATGGCTTCCTCTGTGTCCTGGGGGGTGAGTCAAAGGGAAAGACTTCGTCTCTGACCCACCACATGGAGACCACCTTCCCATCTCCTCCTCCAGCTCATTAGGCCACCTTCCAGGATGCCCCCATTCCATTTCCTTCTGAGCTTTGGGGGGTCTCTCTGAGGCACTGGCCCATGAGGATGGCAGGTGTATCTCAGAATCTTCCTTGAGTCTCCCTCCCTAGGGGCAGGGCAGTCGGAGCCCCTACCTAGTGAACAGTTTGGTCTGTTGTAGGGGGGAGGAGGGTCCCAGGAAGGGAGGCTGGAGGGTGCCACCCACCCCCTTCAGAGGCCCTGCAACAGCTTCAGGAATGGGCCCTCTCCAGGCACTCTTGGCCTCCCAGGACAGCTCTGCCTCTGGTGAACTGGGAACTAATTCCCAGGGACACCCACGATCAAGACAAGTCTTCAGGCACCTTGGCCAGAGCCGGTCCTGCGCAGGTGGTGCAGCCGCAACTTCGGCCATCCCTTTTGGGCATGGCCCCCTCACCCACATTCTACTTGCTCTGGACCCCTTTGGGAGAAGCTGCTAGAGAATTCTGGCCGAGGATCAGGCCACAGCCACCCCACCAACCTCCCCAAACCGATGTGTCTGCCGCCCCCAGAACCCCAGGAGCCAGGAGCCGGCGAGGGGACCTCTAAAGAGGCTGGAGCATAGCGGAGCAGCGCCTCCACAGGCCGACAGCGCCCCGGGGCGAACCAGGGACAGACGGGGACCCCTTGACTTCCCCGGGGGCCTCCAAAGGCACCTGCCCAAGGCCACCCAGCGCGCGGCGGCCGAGGGAGCGGAGCCGGACCTCCCAGCCGTCGGCGGGGCGGCGACCGCCCGGGGCCTTCCCACGGCTCGGCCAGCGCGTCACGGAGGGGGCGAGGGGGCGCCTGGGGCTGCGACGCAGGAAAGGGCCCTGGGAAAGGGCGGTGGCTGCGCCCCCGGGGCGGGGCCGGGGCGGGGCCCGACTTCCCGGCTCGCCGCCCGCGCTGCCGGGCGGAGAGCCACGCAGCCCGCGCTCGCGATGAAGCGGCCCCGGGAGCCGAGCGGCTCAGACAGCGAGTCCGACGGACCCATCGACGTGGGCCACGAAGGCGAGCTGAGGTAAGGCGGGCTGGGGGCGCGGGGCGCGCCGGGGCGAGCAGGCTGGGGAGCAAGCCGACGGGCCGGCGAGCGCGGGGCCAGTCCTGGAGCGACCGGGGTAGACACAGGTGTGGCGCCACCGTTACGCGCACGACCGCCCGGGATCCTGTGCGCTCTCGGCCGTTTAGTGCTCGAGATGCTGGGATGGAGAGAGAGTTCAGCTCGGGGTCTGAGGTCCGGTTGGAGATCTCTTTCTGTCCAAGTGAGGCTACTGGCGAGGACTTTTTTTTTTTTTTTAATTTATTTTTATTTTATTTATTTTCGGCTGCGTTGGGTCTTTGTTGCTGCGCGGGGGCTACTCTTCGTTGCGGTGCGCGGACTTCTCATTGCGGTGGCTTCCCTTTGTTGTGGAGCATGGGTTTCTAGGCGCGCGGGCTTCAGTAGTTGTGACACGTGGGCTCAGTAGTTGTGGCGAACGGGCTTAGTTGCTCCGCAGCATGTGGGATCTTCCTGGACCAGGGCTCGAACCCCTGTCCCCTGAGTTGGCAGGTGGATTCTTAACCACTGCGCTGCCAGGGAGGGCTTTTCCCTGAAGATCTTAGGAAACCCTCATGGACTGTTGGTATCACACCCCCTGGTCCTGAAGTAGAGTAGTCACTACTCTGCAGTGACTATGTAGAGTAACCATACTTTCTTAATTTTACCCTAGCTGGGGTGCACTTTTCATATAGTACACACACACACACACACACACACACACACACACACACACACACACACAGACACAAAGCTTCCAGGGGAAGAAAATCTTTGGAATTAAGGTTTTAATATTGAAGAAAATAATCGCTGACTTGCCCATGGTCCTTGCAAGGGCCTAGACTCTGATTCCAGTGCTCTTTCTACTGCACCAGTCTGCTGTCAATATCTTTCAACTCTTGGTACGTTTTCTGACCCTGCTTCAAACCTATAGAACAAACTGAACTTGTATAAGTTCTGTTACATCCCAGTTCTGTGAACAATCTAAGCGTCAGTTTCTTCATCTGCAAAATGGGTATAAATAATAGAACTGACCTCATAGGATAATTAGGAAAATCAGATGAGATAACCTGTGTCAAGGACTTCACACAGAGCCCAGCACGTAGCAAATGCTTAAGTAGTATCAAGCACCCAATATGTGATACTCAGAACCCTGAAAGAGCAGCAGGGACTGACTGGGAGTCTGCAGACTTGGGTACCAGCCCCAAATCTGCCACCAAGTTACCATGTGACCTTGGGGCATTGCTTTCCCTTTGTGAGCCTGTTTCCTCATCAGTAAAATAAAGGAGAATAGGGAGTGGGAAAAGGAAGCCTATCTGGTCCCTCCTGGCTCATCCAAACCTGACTCTCTAGAATAGATTTAAAAGGGGGATTCAGTTCATTCTTAGGGATGTTTTTGAGGGTATTTCATACTTTCAGTGATCT
This sequence comes from Balaenoptera acutorostrata, assembly GCF_949987535.1. NCBI lineage: Eukaryota > Metazoa > Chordata > Mammalia > Artiodactyla > Balaenopteridae > Balaenoptera > Balaenoptera acutorostrata. The sequence goes on along the minus strand of NC_080064.1, from coordinate 32,463,537 downwards.
CCAGTTTTCTGAGACCAGGGGATCCTGCCTCAGTCACAATTCCCAGTAAAGTGCCACCAGCTTCCAATTCCTTCTAGCTTATAATAGGAGGTAATTTCCTGTCCATGAGGTTTTGGGGTATATAATAGCATTCCCTATGCAACTTAATAGCCTTTTAAAATTGTTTAGCAGAAACTGCTCTTTAGAGAAGCAGTTCTCTGAGTCTGTGCCTGCTAGGAGCAGGGGAAGGGCCCAGCACCATGGGGTGGGGGGTTGGCGGGGAGGTGTCTCAAGCTCAGTGTCATTGGGTCTTCATGAATCAGAGGCATGAAATTGGTGTCAGAGAGCTTGGCTGATTGGAGCTGCCTTCTGTCCTCCAAGAATTTGCAGCCTGGTCAGTGACCTGCCAGGTCACACAAAGTCCATGGACCGGATGGAAGATGGAAGGAGAGATAGACTGTGGGCTGTGAGGGCACCTGAGCAGGGAGAGGTCACTCACAACCAAAAGTGCAGGGAGAGCTTCCTGAAGGTGGTGGCATTTGGACTCTGGCATAAAGGATCAGTAGGCAGTTTTTTTCCTATACATTTTGTCCTTTCAACTAGAGCCCATTTTTTTAGACTGTCTAGATTCTTAGGCGAGCAGACCCCCCCCCCCCACCGAGAGGAGAGAAGCAGTTGGACATCTGGCAGAGGCCGACTTATAGACCCTTCTTTGTAGCACTCACCAAAGGGCCCTCCCCCCAGCAGACATCAATGCTTCAATTCAGGGAGCGCTGAACGATGCCTGCTGTGGCCCAGACCCTGGGCTGGGCGTGGGGGGCCCAGATGTATCCTGCTCAGCCTCTGCCCTCAGGGAACTCTCAGAGAAGAAGAGCTTCATGGACAAAGAAGGCCAGATGAACATTGGCAAGGGCCAGGGGACTGGAGCAGCCAGCCTCCCCAGGGTCAGAGGCAGGGTGCAAATCCCCCCCACCCTGTAAGGGTAAAGAGCGGGTTGTGTTCCATTGCCACTGTAGGCATCTGCCTGGTGGCAGTGTCCTGCCCCATATACGGGAATCACCCTCAGAGCTCCTATCTGAACACAGCCCCCTGACACCTGTGGGTCCAAACTGAGAATATTGTCTCCCCCCTCCCTCTGCAAAAATTTAATGAGCACCTGCCACGTCAGGCATTGGGTCAGGGTCTGTGGGTCACGTAAGGCACATCGTGGTCTTTGAAGTCTCGCCACCATGAACTTGGGCAAGTGACCACCCTTTTCTGAATTCTAATTTTCTCCTTTATGAAATGGGGATGCTAATACCTTACCTCATAGGGTGAGGCTTTGATGAGGTAATGGACTTAAGGCACACAGCTCCCTGCTTTGGCACAAGGCAACTTCCAATGAAAGCTGCTCTCTAAGGGGTCGCCGTTCAGTTGGAGGGTGCCGTGTCCATGAGGCAGCATGGTCTAATGAAAAGCCTGGACGTCTGAAGACTGGACTTTGTGTCTCTGTCACTCCAGCTATCAAGTGATTATTTTTCGTAAGTGTGAAATGGTCCAATAATATACTTAACTCATTGTATGATAAATGAGACAAGTGAACATGGAAGTGCTCTCTAGAACAAAAAGTACTGGCTATGAAATGTACATGGTGGGGTGATGACTGTATGGGGAGCACTCCAGTTCTGGAATTTCCTCTAATTTGCTGTGTGGCCTGGAGCAGATCCCTTCCCCTCTCTGAGCTTCCTCATTTTACAGGTGGGCTCAGTGCTCTCTGAGAACCCTTCATTGGAGACATTGTGATTCTGCCTTTGGTTGATGGAAAATGAGTGGGGTCACCTGCAAGGGCTCCTCGGGGGAGTTCCCAAAAAGGAAGTGAGGGTGAGCGCTGAGGGTAGTCAGGTCTAGCAGCCAGACCACCTGGAAAGCTGCCCCTCCCCCAAGAGACCACCCCAGCATTCTGGCTAGGGACCCCTTGAGGCCCATGGAGCAGATCTTGGGGGTCAACATATCTTCTCTGGGTCCATGAAAATCTGCCTTATTTTCAGACTCTCAGACAAGAATCTCTCACACCCTCTCCCAATGTCAGGGCCAGATCACAGCCTGGAAAAGAGCTAGCTCTGGCTGAGCTCTTGGGAGCTTTAAGGCTAAGGGGACTGGAGGGCTATTCAGACAGACAGGAAATAGGAATTAGGAGGGAAAACAATGCTGAATTTGAAGCCAGAAGATGTGGATTCCCATGCTGGCTTTGCTCCTCAGCAGCTGCGTAGGCTGGGCAAGCTGCCTTACCTCCCCAGTGCTCAACATCCTCATCTGTAAAATGGGACTTCCCCTCAAAGGAGGGAAGTATGTGTAGTGATGCCGAGAAAGCTGTGAAGTGAGGCTTGCCTGTGGGATACGGGCGTGGGGGGAGAGGGATAGCACTGCAGAGAACCAGGAGAGTGGAAAAAGGGGTGGCTGAGCTGCCACGCTCTGAAAGGGGTGTGTCAGCCTCCAACAGATGGTCCCTGAGGAGGGATCAGGCTGAGAGGCAGTGACGTGAGCAGTGGTAACCCAATACCCCAGGAGACACATTATCCAGGCTGCGGGGACAAAGGCCGTGTTTCTTAGTAGACCTTGGCTCTTGTGGCTTGTCCAGACTGAAGCTTTGTAAACAAGCTGCCCTACAGATCTCAGGATCTGGCCATCTGAGCCCTGGATCTAGCTTGCTGACCCATCCCTCCCACAAGCTTTCGTAGGCCTCTTACATTCTTGTCCAGATGTTTGGATGGAGATATCCTTTTCCAGATGTAGCTAGATGAAGCCAGGGACATAGCAGTAGGTTTGACAAATGTTGATCTGGTCTCCCGTGCAACCTTATCTCTTTAAGCAGTTGATGAAAATGATCCAACCTCTAATGCCAGGAGGGTCGTCACGTGGGCTGGGACCCTCCCAGTCAGCCACATATGCCCCCATTCCACAAAGGCCTCAGACATAGATTTTTTTTTTTAATATTTTTTAATTTATTTGGCTGCGTCAGGTCTTAGTTGAGGCACGTGGGATCTTGGTTGAGGCATGCGGGTTCTTTCGTTGCAGCACACGGGCTTCTCTTTAGCTGTGGCATGCGGGTTTTTCCCTCTCTAGTTGTGTAGTGCGGGCTCCAGGATGCGTGGGCTCTGTAGTTTGCGGCGCATGGGCTCTCTCGTTGAGGCGCACAAGCTCAGTAGTTGCGGCGCGCAGGCTTAGTGGCCCCGAGGCATGTGGGATCTTAGTTCCCTGACCAGGGATCGAACCCGCATCCCCTGCATTGGAAGGCGGATTCTTTACCACTGCACCACCAGAGAAGTCCCAAGATATAGATTTTATGGTCTCACCTCTGTGTTCTCCGGTGATGCCAAAGATGAGGGCAGGAGGAGGAGCTCAACCACGAGCTCTGTCATGTCCCTTGCTGAGTACTGGGTACAACTGTGAATGAGACAGATATGGTTCATGGCCTCATGGAACTTACAGGCTTGATGGAGAGATAGACCTTAATCAAATAATCATATAAATATACAGCAACAAATGGGCACAAATGCTATGAATGCAGGATGCTAGGATAGTGTAAAGCAGGGGGTATCAAGTGGGAGGGGCGATGTCAGAAAAGGCTCCCCTGGAAATTGACATTTGAGTTGAGATCTGAAAGGTGGTAGAAGTTACTAGGCAAAGGGGCTGGGGCTTGGGGGCGGGGAGAGGGAGTGGACCAGAGAGTTCTGGGCTAGGGGAACAGTATGTGCCACCACAGGAAGGAGTTAGTGCATTCACAGGCTGGGGCGCACAGAGCAAAAGAGAATTGAGTCTAGGAGGTGACAGGGGCCAGCTGGGCTACCTCAAAGATGGTGGCCTTGATCCTAAAAGCATTGGGAAGGCCCTGTAAGAGAGTGGCATGATCAGATTTGCATTTAGATGATCACTCTGCCCGCTTGTAGGAGGCAGCGGGTGTAATAGACTCCTGCAGTCTAGAAAGATGATGGAGGCTTGGTCCCGAGATCGGCAGTGGAGATAAGGGGGACGGGTGTGAGATGTATTTTAGACATGGAATGGGCAGGTTTTGATGGGGTAGGTGAGGACAGAGGAGGAATCAAAGATGGTGGCCGGGTGTCCACCTTGCAGAAGTGGGATATGGGTGCCTTCGCTGAGATGAGAACCTAGGCAGAAGAGGAGAGGTGGAGGCAAGCTCTTGGGTTCCTGTTCAGATGTGTGGCATTTCGCGTTCTGAAATAGCAGGGGAGTCACCTTGTCTAAAGTTATTTGTGGCTGTGATGTCTACAATGGGAGCTGGGCTCTGGAGGGCTGGGGCCTGGCTGAGGGCATCCAGTCCAGCCCTCAGTCTGAGTGGGGCCTCTGGCATGTTGGCCAAGTGAATGATCCTAAGTGCAACCCAGAGAATCTCCTTCATTCCAAGAGAGCCTCTGAAGCGGGAAAACATTAAGAGGGCGAGCAGTTGGGCTGAGGAGGATTTGGTCAGTCTGGGCAGGAAAAGCCCTAGAGGGCTGCGCCTCCTCCTGGTGATGGGAACTCCTGGGTCGCCAGCAAACATACATCCTTCAGCCAAGCCCGGGGACCGGAGGCCTGACACGATGCAGGGCTGGGGCCTTCTGGGGAGGCTGGGGCCACGTCCCGAGAGTCCAGAGAGGGCCCTGTGACCCAGATGTCGCCTCCCCCTCGCCCCGGCCGCGCAGCGTGGGAGGAGGCGGCAGCTGCAGGCCGGGTGGAGGGCGGGCGACCGGCGGGCCCGGCCCGTGGGAAGCGGCGGCATCTGTTCTTTCCACGCTCGTTCCCAGCGGCTCCCTCTGAAACCTAACCCGCAGGCCCGGCCCCACCGCCGCCGCCCGTGCCCTCGCCCGCCCCGCCCGGGGGATCAGGTTGCAGGAGCCGGGCGGCCGGACTGCGGTTCCCCCGACGGCCGCGGCAGCGCAGCGAGGGCGAGGGGCGAGGGGCAGGAGGCAAGGCCGAGCGGTCAGGTCCGGGCGAGAGCCAAGGCCCCCCACCCATGGCCCCAGCCTCCGGCGACTCTGGGGCAGGAAGCTCTGTGCAGGGGAGGGCTTGGCCCCGGGGAGAAATGAGCCCCCGGGGAGAAGGGGAGAGAAGGCGTCCCCACCCACGCCTGCCCTGTGCCTCTTCCCGGCCTGGGAGACCTCGGCCGCCTGGGAGGGGTCTGTGCCCGCCCACAGCCGGCCTCCGAGGTCAGCCCAGGCCAGGGAGATGGTCCTCTGAAAAATCAGCCTTTCTTTTCCTCTCCAGCCAGATGGCCCGGCCGCTGTCCACCCCCAGCCCTTCACAAATGCAAGCCAGGAAGAAACGCAGAGGGGTGAGTGCGTATCTCAGCAGAGCTGTCAGACAAATGTTTGCCCTGAGTTCCCAGGGGCCTGGCGCAGAGAACCCTGGTCAGAAACACCACCGGGAAGCGGCCCTGCCTGGGTTCAAGTCCCAGCTTTGCCAGTAGCTAGCTGGGTGACTTTGTGCAAGCCACTTAATCTCTGTGTGCCTCATTTTTTCATCTGTGTAACTGAAATAATGATGGTACCTACCTCAAAGGGTTGTTTTGAAGTGAATTAATGTAATGCACTCAGAACAGAACCTGACGCACAATTAGCCATTATCATTTATTCCAGCCTTCCCCTGCTTCTCTCTGAGCTCAGAACTTTCCTTCCCTCTTAGTGTGCTGAGGGGTAGGGAAGGGGGACGGAAGAAGGGGGAGCCCGTCCTTGCTCTTGGCCCTACTTTTCCCCCAGGATGCAGCTGTGCTTCTGCCCTGGGAGTCCAGAGACCGGAATCTGGCAGAGACCAGAATCTGGCAGAGACCAGCCCTGCCACTCACTAACCAAAAGACCTTAAGCAGCCACGTCCACCCAGCCCTCGTTCTCTTTATCGGTAAAATGGGTGTTGCAATTTCTGTCCTGCTATCAGTATTCCGCTACCAGTATTGTGAGATGAGAGTGAGCTTGTGGGAATGAAAGGCCTTCCCAGCTGGAGAGAGCAATGCCTGGGACTCCTCAGACCTCATGACCCAGCACCTCAAGGGGTCTCCCTGGCCCAGGAGGGGCCTCCAGGACCTGCTCCAGTGCTGTGGCTGGTGTTCCTGTTCTAATTGGTTGGTGCCCTGCTGTATCAGTGGTTAAACGTTTTGAATACCACCCCTTAGATCAAGACAAGAGATCTGAGTTCTAGTCCCAACCTTGCACTTCCTTGCTGTGTGACCTTAAGCAAATCCTGCCCTTCTCTGAGCCTCGTTTTCCTCTTCCATAATGTAAGAATGGATTTATCTCCGTGACAGAAATATTGTGACGGAAGATATGAGCCAGTGCCCGTCAAGGTGTGTTGGAAACTGTGATGAAGTGCCTACTTGGTTTTTGTTTGTTTGTTTCATCATTGTTTTTTAGATCATAGAGAAACGGCGCCGGGACCGCATCAACAGCAGCCTTTCTGAACTGCGGCGCTTGGTCCCCACTGCCTTTGAGAAGCAGGTATGTGACATTGCTGAATGTGCTAGAGGAGATGCTGTGCGGGTGGCAGATAAGGTTCACTTCTCACGGCATCTCTTATCGATTGGTGGCAGCTGCCTGAAGTGCTGTGATATCATTTACTGATATCTGTTGATGGCCAAGAATAAGGGGGATAGAAATTCATATTTACTGAGGTGTCTCAGGGGTTGTGGCTTTATGTCCATCATCCGGTTGCACTGAATGCTCAGAATGATCCTGAAGGGTAGGGATTATTATGCTCATTGCACAGGTAAGGGAACTGAAGCACAGAGAGGTGAAGTAACTTATACCAGATCACACAGCTAGTAAGTAGCAGAGCGGAACTGGACACAGACTGTGTGATCCTAAAGTGCCCTATCCCTCTGCACGTTAGTAGAGCACTAATGCACTACTGACATTTCCAGAACTATCTGAAAGTAGAACAGGCCGCTTGGGGAGTGAAGTCTCTGTCATTGAACATGCTGGAGTGGAGGGACTCCAGTGGGGAGTCAGACAGTTGAATCAATCAGACAACCTCAAAGATTCTCACCGTGTGCGCCAAGGCACGGTCATAGGTCCTGTGTCTTCCTTTCTGCTGGGGAGAACAAGTCAGTCATTCCACAGACATTCACTAAAACCTTCACAAGTCCAGCCATGAACTAGACCTGGTACCTACCTTCAAGGGACTCACATGGAGAGTCTGACCCTCAGGTTTCACCTGGGAGACCAGGTGATGCTGGAGGCTTCGGAAATACTCCTCAAGAGAGAGAATGGAGGAAGAGCAGATGCTTTGGAATAAGACAGTGAGCCCGATCTTGGGTGTGTGTGGCGAGTGTGAAGTTGGATTCCCGGTAAAGCTGGTCTAGGAGGCAGGGGAGGATGCAGGAGTGACATTCTGGTGATGGTGCCTGAAGCCATGGAGGTAGAGGGGACCCTCCGAGGAGAGCGCACAGAGCGAGAAAAAAGTGAGCCATCACCCACTGGGAACACCACCGTCTTAAGGGACAGTTAGAGCAAGAAAGCAGGGGAGGAGGGCTTTCGAGAAGGATGGTCAGCAGTGTGGTGGACAGGTGGGCTAAAATGAGAACTGAAGAGGATGGGTTAGATTTGGTGGGCTTGGCTAAAGCAGAAGCCCGATTGCAGGCAGTGGTGGAGTGGGAGGAGGAGGAGGAAACTGAGGTCGTGAGTGCTGATGACGCCATGCGGGGGAGGTGGGCGACAGAGGTCAGCTGAAGGCTGCCACTCTTCTGTCTTCTGTACACACAGGGCTCCTCCAAGCTGGAGAAAGCCGAGGTCCTGCAGATGACGGTAGATCACTTGAAAATGCTCCACGCCACTGGCGGGACAGGTACTGATGCTCTACTTTCCTGGAACCATTCCTGCAGCCAATATTTGGGGGCTGGGCCCTGGGGATACTTTGGTGAGCAAAGTAGACGTGGTCCCTGCCCTCACGGAGCTCACAGTTCACAGAGGGGCTGAAGCAGATCCAGGTGGAACGTTCGCAAAGCTTGTCTTTCTTCTTCTTTTGGCATTGCCCTCTCCGCTTTTATTGTCTCCATGTGTCCTAGCCCTTTCATAAACTCCCCTCCTTCCAGCCTTGAACTTTGGAGGAGCTCTTCTACAACAGATTACTGATCCCCCTGCCCCCAGGGCCTTGTTAAGCATCAGCCTGAATGAGCTCATTCTTGCTGTGATCCCAGTGGGAGGGACACGCCTGAGGTTTTTAGCCACAGCGCTTCACTAGTGTGCCGACCCACTGGTCTACGCTTCTGAGCTCTTGTGTCCTTGGCAGTGCTGGGAGGATATGTCACGCTCACCGCTGAAGATCAGTCGTGGGATTTTAGTAGGATGCGAATGTTAACGCATTCTGTTATTTTGAGCTAGTCCACTACAAAAAAGTCACGGAACTGTGGCTTTTAAAAGACCTCTGGACAGATGGAAATTCTGTCTGCCTGAAGCCGCTCTGTGTGTTTTGGTAATTTCACAATTGGGAAACCTTGAAAGCTCCACTGACCTTGGCTCCAAAGACTTAAGTCTTGAAGCCTTAACTTGCTACCCCCTCAAGGGGATGGCTGCATGTTAAGCAGCCCAGCCTGGTGCCTCTCAAGCCTCGGCGGGCAGCAGTGTCATGTAGGGGCAGACAGCGTCACGGGTCACAGCCCGGAGACCCCGAGGCAGTAAGTCCGGATTGGAGTTTAGGAATCTGCCAGTTTAGCAAACACACCCGATGACCCTGCTGCAGGTGGTCACTTGGAGAACTTGTGCCAAAGGAATGCACAGCCAACAGTGGAAACTGTCTCTAATCAACCAATGGGGGAGGTATTTCAAGCTACATTTATATTTATCCAATTAAAAGAAAACTAGTGACTAATATTTGGGCAGCATTTTATAGTTTTCCAAATGCTTTTCTCTAATGTTATCTCATTTGATTCTCACAAGAACCTCGAGGGTGGGTGCTGTTATCCTCACTGTTTTCTGGCTAAGGGCTGATGGGAAGACAGAGAATTGGCTTAGAGCGCTGGCTTTGTATTTGAACACTGAGTTTACTACTTACTAGCTTTAGGACCTTGGACAAATGATTTAAGCTCTTTATTCCTCAGTTTCCTTATCTCTAAAATGGGAATAATGATAGGGTTTTTTTAAAATATAAATTTATTTATTTATGGCTACGTTGGGTCTTTGTTGCTGCGCGCGGGCTTTCTCTAGTTGCAGAGAGCAGGGGCTGCTCTTCGTTGCGGTGCGCGGGCTTCTCGTTGCGGTGGCTTCTCTTGTTGTGGAGCACGGGCTCTAGGCGTGCGGGCTTCAGTAGTTGTAGCACGCGGGCTCAGTAGTTGTGGCTCGCGGGCTCTAGAGCGCAGGCTCAGTGGTTGTGGTGCACGGGCTTAGTTGCTCTGTGGCATGTGGGATCTTCCTGGACCAGGGCTTGAACCCGTGTCCCCTGCATTGGCAGGAGGATTCTTAACCACTGCCCCATAATTGTTATAATGATAGGTTTTTATGAGGTTTAAATTAGCTAATGCAAATTAAGTGCTTAGGAAGAACTCAGCGAATGTTAGTGAAAAAAGAACAGTGAACAGAGAAAGGTGATGGGATTTGCTCAAAGTTGCACAACTAAGTAGACAGCAGAGCCAGGTCTCACCGCCTAGGAGGCCTGGCTCCAAACATCATCTCCTGCCAAGCTGTTCCTCTGTAGGGACCTCAGCCGTGAACCAGGGACCCGATATTTGCTACCATGATCATGAAGCCAGTGCTCACTGGGGCTGTTCTGTCTTTACCCAGAAGGTGGTCGAGAGACGGGCAAGTGTGGAGAAGCTGTGAGAATGTGAATACTTCTGCAGGCAGTCCCCCTGGTCATCCCACACTGAAGTCAAGCCAAAGCCATGGTCCCTGGCCTGAGGGCAGCAGCTGAGGACCAGAGTGGGGTCCTGCTTTCTAGACTGCCCTTTGGGCTGGGGAACAAACTCGAATGCTTATGGGGGCCAAACCAGTCATATAAATGATAGCTAACTTTTCATTTGTTAAGCATTTCTGTGCACCATTTCATTTCGCCCTCCCATCTGTACATGGCAGGGCCTGTTATATACCCATTTCACAGCTAAGGAAATCAAGGCATGGAGAGATTGAGACTTGTCCATAGTCAGGGCGCTAGTTAAGTCCATGGTCAAGCAGCTGGCCCCCAAAGACCTCATGCTTCATTGCTACCCTATGCTCTCCTCTCCAAGGAGTCTCCCAGCTCTGATGGCTGCTGCCGCCACCTCCCAGCATCTGCCCCCATCAGCAGGCAGGGTTGTTCTACACCTCCATGTGCACACATCTGGCAAGTGTCTATTTAAATGAAGTTATCTGGGCCGCCGATTTCCTTCTTTGGGTTCATCATGAATGGTGATGAAAATAACACTTTACATTTTATAATGCTTCATAGTTTAGTGAACTCAATTGGTCCGCACAGTCCACCCCCTCTACCCCAGTAGGGATGATTATTCCCACTTTAAGATGGTGAGACTGGGGCTCAGAGAGGTGAGGTGACATGCCCAAGGTCACCCAGGGGGTGAGTGGGGAAAGCAGGTCCAGAACTCAGACAGTCTGACCCCAGGCTCAGTGCTTGTCTCCTGCCTGGCATGCCCTCATCGTGCCTCACTTTGCAGGATTCTTTGATGCTCGAGCCCTGGCAGTCGACTTCCGGAGCATCGGTTTTCGGGAGTGCCTTACCGAGGTCATCAGGTACCTGGGGGTCCTGGAAGGGCCCAGCAGCCGTGCAGACCCGGTGCGGATTCGCCTTCTCTCCCACCTCAACAGCTATGCAGCCGAGATGGAACCTTCACCCACGCCCGCTGGCCCCCTGGCCTTTCCTGCCTGGCCCTGGTCCTTCTTCCATAGCTGTCCAGGGCTATCGGCCCCCAGCAGCCAGCTCGCCATCCTAGGGAGAGTGCCCGGCCCCATCCTCCCCAGCACCTCCTCTCTGGCTTACCCCATCCCGGCCTTCAGAACCACTCCCTTGCGCAGAGCCACTGGCGCCACCCTGCCAGCCCGGAGGAATTTGCTGCCCAGTCGAGGGGCATCTTCTACCCGGAGGGCCCGCCCCCTGGAGAGGCCAGCTGCACCCCTGCCCCCCAGTGGCAGGGCTGCCAGGGGCAGCCACATGGCACCCCTCCTGCGATCTTCTTCCCCCGCCCCTCCTGGCATTGTGGGCTCTCCTGCTTATGTGGCTGTTCCTGGGTCTTCCCAGGGGGCAGCTGGGAGGCCAGCAGGAGCTGTGCTCTGCCACTCCTGGGTCTCTGAAATCACTGAAGTTGGGGCTTTCTGAGCTGACTTTGCCCCCAGGAATGAGGAGAGTTCTTTTTCCAGGAGCTCTAAAAATGGCGTTGCCTATTCTGCTCTGCTTCCTGGACTGGTTCATATATGAAGGTGTCTTCTTCACCCGGCAGAGGCCCCCTTCTCCTTTGGCCCCTCTCCCCACCTCACTGCTTGTCCCCTCTCCCCTCCTCACTGCTTGTCCCAGCTTCTCCTGGGGCTATTCTGATCTCAGAAGCTTGGTCTCATTTTTTCCCTGGAGAGATGAGTCTCAGGAGAGCCCCCTAAGAGCTGTACCCAGACCCCTCTCCTGCTCCAGGACACATGGGCAGTAGGCATTAATCTCAGGTTGGGGAACAACGCTTTAACCTAAAAGGCACAATGACCTAAGGCACGCTGCTCCCCTAGAGATCAGACCCCAGCCAAGAGCAGTGACTTCCTGGCTGTAGCCTTCCCAGGCCCCCAGGGGCCGGAACATAGTGTCTGTCTCACTTCCTGAGACAGTAACCACACAGGGGCCGCAAAGAGGTCTCCTGGGAACCCTGTCGGCCCCAGCCCACCTGTCTCCCGCCCACTGCAATGAACCCAGAACAGACCTGCTGTCCGCCACGGCCAAGGCTGGGGACTGGGAGCCCAGCAGGGCCCGTTCCTGCCCTCTTGTCAGCTGCTGACACCTACCCTCCAGCTGACCAGCAGTTCCCTGCACACAGCTGGGAGGTCTCCGGGCTCCGTGACAGGGTGTACTCACCACCAGGCCTCGGACGGCGTCCCCAGACAGGAGCCAGGCTTGAGCCACAGAGAACCCAGCTCCCTGCCTACCACACGGCCAGCGTCCTCCAGGCCTGTGGTCCCGTCGGATGCACAGTGCGGAGGCCATGTTCCCACGTGATGGCGCCCCGAGAGGAATCCTCTTGGGATTCAGCACCAGACGTTTGTGCTGCCTGTTTTGCATCCGACTCACGGGGCCCAGACTGCTGGGACCGCCAAGGGCTGTCAGGCTGGACGAAAATAACTGCGAGGAGGGGCGAGAGGAAGGACAGTCAGAGGCAGCTCTGCCCTTCAAGGTCACACAGTGGGTCGAGGGCCTGAGATCCTGTTCACCCGGGATTCCACGCGGCTGGCTCTGCTCAAAGGCCATGCGTGGCGTTACCCAGCTTCAGCCCAGGTCACTTTCCCTCTAACAGAGGGAACAAATGGCCCAGGGACCTTTCCCAGTGGAACAGCAGGAACTGGACAAAACAGGGGCAGACCAGAAGCGACACACAGCCGGCCCAGTGCTGCCACATGGTTGTTAGAATGCAGAAACACTTCTGTGCTCATTGACAGACCTGCTTCCCTGAGTGTTCCCACCACATGGCTTTTCTCCCAGGACCCCGTGCTGGTTAATGCCCGGCCGACCCAAGGCCGTGGGGCCCTCCAGCTGGCAAGTCGTTGGTGCTTATTCTGCACTGGTTGTTAAATGCTTCTGAGGTCACCCCTGGAAGAGTCTCCCACTCCCATCCTTTAATGGAACTACCCTCCCCAGAGGCTGCATTGAGGAGACTCCACGAGCTCAAAAAGTAGAGTCTGCAAACGCCCTGGGGAAAAAGGGCCCTTTCAGAGAAGTGGGTAGGAGGGCAGAGATCATTTAAATGACCCAGAAAGCTCTTTTGAGAAGGCAAATTCCTCAAGGAGGGATAAAGAACTAAAGTAATTCTTTTACTCCTCAGTGTGAGGTAGTTGGATCAGATATTGCTCTCCTCCTGGACCCATCTGTGTGTACAGCAGTGACGAGGTGTCATTTCAGTGCGTGGGTCACCGGCCAGGAGTGCTCCTGAGGCAAACAGAGATAGAGGGAAATAGCGAGGGAGGGAAGGCAGTCAGCAGGCTCCCAGGAGTTGGGAGGGGGGGCAGAGGGTGGTGGCAGAAGGCAAAGACCAACTTCACCATTTTCACAAGGGGCGGGAAGAACGGCGGTCCCCACCCGCCCCCCCTCCTCCCCCTGCACTCTCCCCCTCCCCCTCCCCCTGCACTCTCCCCTCCCCCTCCCCCTGCACTCTCCCCCTCCCCCTCCCCCTGCACTCTCCCCTCCCCCTCCCCCTGCACTCTCCCCCTCCCCCTCCCCCTGCACTCTCCCCTCCCCCTCCCCCTGCACTCTCCCCTCCCCCTCCCCCTGCACTCTCCCCCTCCCCCTCCTCCCCTGCACTCTCCCCCTCCCCCTCCTCCCCTGCACCCTCCCCCTCCTCCCCTGCACTCTCCCCTCCCCCTCCTCCCCTGCACTCTCCCCCTCCCCCTCCTCCCCTGCACCCTCCCCCTCCTCCCCTGCACTCTCCCCCTCCCCTTCTCCCCTGCACTCTCCCCCTCCCCCTCCTCCCCTGCACTCTCCTCCTCCCTGGCCGCTGCAGGTGGTGGCTCACTGCTCCCAAGATACCAGTCAGTGCTCCAGTCCTGCAGTTTGACCACTTCCTAGCCCAAGAATCCAACATTTACTCATGGCGGGATGGTGGGAAACACACTTCCATGTTTCAAATGCCCAACTCCAAAAGAACCAGTTGACACCGTTGAATGAGGTGGAAATGGCCCAGAACTTTGAGCATCTTAGTTGCTCTTAGGTTCATTCTCCCTGAGAGATTGTGCGGGGAAAGGTGACTGTGTGTATTGGTTTCTGTGGTTGAGAACTCATATCTTTGTTTATATTCCCAAGCCTTTCTGGTGCCCCCGACTCCCACCCCATCACTGGGGTTGTCGCAGACATTCAATAAAGTTTTTTTTCTTTAGCTCTTCTGGAAACCTCTGCAAGCTTCTACTTCTTAAATATCTCTGGAGTCCATCTACTTCTCTCTGATCCCATAGCCTTCACCCTGGTCTGGCCACATCACTTCTCCCCATATCACTGCCCTCCAAAATGTCGCTTTGCTTCCTTCCTGCTTTGCCAATCAGTTCTCAACGCAACCAGAGAGAGCTTTAAACACGCAAACCATATCATATCAACTCTGGTTTAAAATCCTTACCCTATTACCCTATTATTCTAAGGATAAAATCCAAGCTCTTCCTCATCTGGTCCCAAACTCACTTCCAGCTTTTTTCTTGCCAATCCCAATCTTGTTCTTTCTTGCCAATCCCGATCTTGTTCCCTGTGCTTCTGCCACCCTGGCCTTCCTTCATTTCTTCCACATTCCAACCTCATTCCCATCTCCAGGACTTTGCACATGCTGTGCCCTTTGCCCAGAATGCTCTTCCTCTACCCTTTGCAGGCTGAGCTCTTCATACCCTCAGGCCTTGGCATAAATGCCACCTCCTCAGAGAGGCCTTCCCTGACTACTGGGCTTGAATCTATCTCAACGTCCTATATCTTTTTGTTGTTGTTCACGTTTGGAAATTACCATTGCACATCCATTTGTGTGTTTACTTGTTGGTTGCTCCCCCACCAGCACGTAAGCTCCGTGAGGCCAGGGACCATGCCTGGTTTGCACTCCACCCTGTATCCAGTGCCAACCACAGTACCTGGCTCAACGTCAGGGTTCAATAAATATTTGTTGAATAAATGAACTGGGGGAGGTGAGGAATCTTCTAGACTCATGTTGTTGGATGGTACACGCTCCTCTAGGGGTGAATCTCCTGCTGGCCAACTTTAGGGGGGGTGGCTGGAGAGCAAAGTGAGAGCCAGGGCCAGGGGACTGGAAGTTCTGGCAAATGGTGAAGGGACTCTGGCCAAAGAAAAGCACGAGCGTGCTTGCTCTGGAGTGCATGCTGACAGCTGAGAACGGGCGGGCCGTCCCTGCCAGAAGGTCTTGTTCTCCACTCTTGGCCCAGCTCTCTCCCATGCATTTGGCTTGCAACAAACCCAGGCAACCTTTGCAGAGGTCTGCTCCGTGCCAGGCCAGGCATGGCAGAGACAGAGGTGATGAGAACTCTGTCCCCCTGAGGGGATGCACCCTCTGTCTAAGTGACAGTTGGGTGGGATGAGAGTGGAGAGAGAGGTCTGTTGAGAAGGCTGAGGGGTATCAGCCTCTGCCTAGGGGGGGTCATGGGGGAAGAGAGTGCTGGAAGTAAGCCTTCCTGGAGGAGGACGAAGGGAGGCATTCTAACCGCGGGGGGAACGTCATCGAGGGCAGCCCTGGAAGTTGGCCTGAGGTGAGCACTGGCCTTCAGTGGCAGAGCGAAAGGCAGGCTAGTCTGGGCACTGAAGCCAGACTTCCTGGGTTGAGGCCCCATCTCTGTTCACTGATCAGGGCTGAGACCTTGGGCGAGTTACTTAACACCCCTGAACCTCAACCTTATCATCTTTAGAACAGGGATGATGCCGTAATAGCTACTGTTAACTGAGCAGTAACTGCATACCAGACACTGTGCTAAATGCTTTTCTTAGAATGTCCCCATTTTACAATAAGGAAACTGGGCCGAGACATATTCTCCTAAAGTTAGGTGACGAGTGAATGGGATACCACATATAAAACCCTTGGTACAATGCCTGGGTCAAGTGAAACACTCAGTCCATTTTAGCCATTAGTGTCATTAATGGAAAGGGGCTGGATCCAAATTGTGAGTGCCATGCAGAGTTTAGACTTCAGCCTGTAGGCAGTGAGAGCCATGGAAAGTGTTGCCAGGTGAATGCCAAGGTTAGACCTTGTTTAAGAAACTCCTGTTTGGGGTGGTGTGGACGACTGGGAGGAGCAGTATTCAGACTCAGTGCCACCTATTCATTGGAAACACCTAGATGCTTTGGAAACATATCAGTGTCCAGGCCCTAGAGCTGATGATTTAACTCACCTGCAGTGGGGCTCAGGCACCCCATAAGGAGGTGTGAAGAATCAGGATCTCTTTCCTAGTCAAGGTGAATTTCAGTTCCATTAGTGAACTGGACTCCAGCTTATGAGCCTGAAGAGGCTGCTGCTTTCTGAGAAGTGAAGCAGAACTTAATTTCCACAAGGGCATCTCTGTCCTCCAACCCCATCCTAGTTTGGGGCCTATAGTAGATACTTAAGAAAATTTATGTGTTGAAAGCTTTAGGGACTTGTACAGTTGGCCCTCTGTGTTTGTGGCTTCCGTATCCACAGATTGAACCAACCACGGATCAAAAAAAATTTTTTTAATTCCAGTAACTTCCAAAAAGCAAAACTTGAATTTGCCCCAGCCAGCAACTATTTACATAGCACTTACATTGTATTAGGTATTACAAGTAATCTAGAGATGATTTAAAGCACACAGAAGGATGCAGGAAGGTTATATACGACTATTACACCATTTTATATAAGGGACTTGAGCATCTATAGATTTTGGTATCTACGGGAGGTCCTGGAACCAATCCCCATGGTTATTGAGGGATGACTGTAATTCATTCAAGAGTCACTGAATATCTTATGACTTCGTGGAAAACTCAAGACATTAGCTTCCTTCCCTCCTTCCTGGGGAAAGAGGGCAGGAAAAATCAGGTCTGGATATCACCCAATCTCATTAATAGCAGCAAACATTTTCAAGCCCTTGACCTACATTATCTCATATAATCATATGAGATGATATATATTTCATATAATGGTAGGTTCTGTTATCCCCATTTTACAGAAGAAGAAATTGATACTCAATTTGTTGGTGGAAGCGCCCAAAGTTCATAACGCTAGTGAACGTCCTAGCCAAAATTAAAACCTAGGTCTCTCTGATTCCATCTTAACTAATACAGTACACAGCTTCCTTCCCCAGCTGCCTCTTGTAATACAAACCCAAAGCCATTCAGTGACAGGTCATACAGGGCTGGTGGACTGGACCCTCATGTTAGCCTGGGAAGCCTTCACCTTGGCCATGTTCTTCTCCCCTGTGCTAGTCAGAGTAAAGATCAGCTGCTGTAACAAAAGGGCCCAACAATAACTCAGTGGGTGAAAGAAAATAGAATTTTATTTATCTCTCATCTAACTGCCTGGTGTACATTCCAGGTCAGCCAGAAGCTCTAATCAATGCAGACATTCCAGATTCCTTCCGTCATGATTCCCTGCCATTCCCTAGAATATTGTCCCTGCACCGTTAAGCTAGGTCTCCATGGATTCAAGCCAGCAGGAAGGGAAAGAGGACTTGGTGGAGACATGGCCACAGACTTAAAGCCTTAAGGCCCCAAAGTAGCACATATATGTCCAATCCATCCACATTCCCCTGGTGAGATCTTTGATGAATGGCCACATCAAACTGCAAAAGAGGCTGGGAAATGCATTTCTGCCCTGTTCTCTGAAATGAGTGTGAATGGGTATTGGTAGATAGTCTCTATCACTTCACTCTTGCCTCCCAGCCTGGGAGGTTGAGAGGAATGTGGGAATCAGAGTCATCACACGGCTTGTGTGTGTGTGTGTGTGTGTGTGTGTGTGTGTGTGTGTACATGATCTGGAGGGCAATTTACTTTGAGTTGGAGGAACCAGGTATAGGGGCTCCACCTACCACTCTCTGATGCTACAGGGGTAGGTTGGATACTCCTGAATGGAGTTGTATCTACTGGACCCAGCTCCCTGGAGAATTCCCCCAGGGAACACAGTGTAAGAAAAGAGGGTTTGTTGCTCTAGGGTGGCCAGTGAGTCCCAAGCTGACTGATGATCAGCATTACCTGGAGGGATTGTGTACCACATGGTGCCCAGAGGGCCTTTCCCCATCTGGCTCCCACCTGGGGAGGCACTGACAGATGCTCACACCTTCCCTGACCCAGACGGCTGTCACGCTTTCTTGTCTTCCCAGCTGCCAGGGACACAACCAGCCCAGGAGCTCTGGGCCTCACAGGGCTGTGGGTTCTGTTTGTCAAAGTTGAGCCTCTCATGAATAGGGCTGCTGAGATGCCCTTGTTAGTTACTTGACAGTGGCAGGTGAAAAGGGGCCAGGTGTTAGGTCTTCAAAGACAGACACCCAGGCTCCCTGGACTCTTTTTCTTTGCTTCACCTAAGAGTGAAAAGAAGTAAGACTGTCATTCAGGCCATCAGTCTCAGAAAGCTGGCTGGCTGACCAATGCTGCCCAGAGCCCAAGGGCCATTTAAATTCAGGTTTGGCTCAGGCCTTTGGGCAAAATCTGGATTCCATTGCTCTGTTCAAGGAAGTCCAGTGTGGCAACACCCCATCCCGGGCACCCCAGATGTTCTGTTGGAGCCTCTGACAATTAACAAACCACTCGTTGCCTACAACTCCAGCAACCCTGAAAGGAACCAGTCAACAAGCACGAGAAGTGATGGTGCTTTACATCGTACAGCAACATAACATTTCAAAGTGCTTTCACATGCATCACCTCGCTTACAGCTCTCAACAGCTTGGTCAAGGGAGTCAAGGGCAGGAATTATTATCTCCATTATGCAGATGAGAAACTGAATCTTGTTTCAGGTAAAATGATCTGCCCCAGATCAGAATAATAGTAAATGGCAAAGCTTGTTTGGACAGTAGTGGAAAGTCACAGATTGTAAGCAGGCACAGAGAAGTAATATAACATTATCCAATCACTACTAAGCATGCACTATATGCAGGCCCTGTACCATGTGCTTTACATGTAGAGTGTGGGTTTATCTGTGTAACTGCATGGTTTATATTTTGGTTCTATCATTATCTCCATTTTACAGGTGAGGAAACAGCCTCAGAGAAATTAAGTAACTCGCCCAAGGTAACACAGCTATTAAGCGGCATAGCTCTTAACTGCCAAGTTCTACAGCCTACCAAGCGCTGTATCTTCTGTGTCACACCTTCCAGACATCAGATGGGGTATCCAGGCCTCTACCACAGCTCCTGGCTTACACCTCAAGGCTTTGGCCTCAGACCCATCAGTATTAACTCAGCCACCCCTCAGGACACAGAAACCAGCTCTGTCTGGCTTTATAACAACACTTAGGGAGCTCTGACCATGTGCCCAGCACTCATCTAGGTGCTGGAATTCAGCAGTGAATAAAACAAACCCCCAGATTCCTGGAGCTGACATTCTCATTGAGGGAGATAGACGATAAACACCTAGACAAAGACATACATGAAATGCTTGATGGGGAAGTAGGATAAGGTGGCTGAGAGGACAGACAATGATGGGGGAGAGGTACTATTTTACATAGGAAGGACAGGGAAGGCCAGAGGGAGCAGTTTGAACAGACACTAGAGGGAGGGAGGGAGCCATGAGGCCATCAGTGAGCAGGGCGTTCCAGGCCAGGAGCAACAAGGGCTGGTCCCAGAGGCCAGTGTAGCTGGAGTGTGGACAGCAGGGGGAGAGTGGTAAGAGATAAAAGTCTGAGGGAGGTGGGGGGCAGCTCATGGGAGAGTGTTAGATTTTACTCTGAGTGAGGCAGGAAGGCGTGGAGGGTTAAGTGTGGAAGAGACTCGTGATCTGATGTACACATTAGGAGTCATGGAGTGAAGAATAGACCTCAAGAGGGCCAGGGTGGGAGCAGGGAGACCATCTAGACCTCCCCAATTCCAGGGACCTCCTTGACACCACCTAACTGCCCACTCCCACAGAACTTACCATCCCCCAAAATGGCTCCTCTAGGAAATCCTGATTTCACACATCCCATTCTCCAGACACTACATACTCTCCTCCAACCTCCCTCTCCTCAACCTTCCCATGGCAAAAACTCTCAAACTTAAGAAGATCTTCAAATCACCCCACGACTCCCTCCCCAGCCCTTGGTCATTTACTGGCTTGGCTTCACTTCTTACCTAGCTAAGGGCCCACGGACCCTCATGTCCAAAATCACCCCTTCAAACGCCCTTACTCCTTGTCCCATCCCTGTCTCCATTGCAGTCACCAGGTGTGGGGACAGACTTTAGGGTGGACCCCGTGACCCCACCTCCTGGTGTCCACACTCCTGTATAATCCCCTCCCCTTGAGAGTGGGCAGAAACTGCAACTTGCTTCTAATCAATAGAATATGGCAAGTGTGAGAACTGTCACCCCTTGTTTTACATCATGTGGCAAAAGTGGTGGTCGGTCACTCCCATGATTACCTTACCTTATATAAGACTGTGTCTTTTTTTTCACTCTTTAAAAACTTTTTAATTGAAGTATAGTTGATTTACAATGTTGTGTTAGTTTCTGGTGTACAGCAAAGTGATTCAGATATATTTATATATATATATATATATCTTTTTCAGATTTGTTTGCATTATAGTTTGTTACAAGATATTGAATGTAGTTCCCTGTGCAATACAGTAGGACCTTGTTGTTTATCTATTTTATATGCAGTAGTTTGTATCTGCCAATCCCAAACTCCTAAATTATCCCTCCTGCCCCCTCCTTTCCCCCTTGGCAACCATAAGTTTGTTTTCTTATGGTTGTCTGTGAGTCTGTTTCTATTTTGTAAATGAGTTCATTTGTATCATTTTTTAAAATTCCACATATAAGCGGTATCATATGAAATTTGTCTTTCTCTGTCTGACTTACTTCACTTAATATGATAATCTCTAGGTCCATGCATGTTGCTGCAAATGGCATTATTCCATTCTTTTTTATGGCTGAGTAATATTCCATTGCATATATATATATCCATTTACCCATTCATCTGTATATGACTGTGTCTTATGTGAAGATCAATGACAATTCTGCATGCCCAGAAAGTAGAGGGTGCTCACTATTATTATTGGCATTGTTTTGTCTACACTGGCTAAATATTACTCAAAATGGCAGAATATTGGTCAATATTAAGGAGAGTGTTTGCTCATGTTATGAATCGTGTGTAATGACTGGTTATCATTCTCACTTAAACAATGAAGCAAATACAGGAAGTAGCTTGGTGTGGTTAAAAAGATCCCTGGACTAGGAATCAATTAATTTAAATTCTAATTTCAGTTTTGCTACCAATGGTTAAATATGTTAACTTTTGTGGACCTCAATTTCCTTGAGCTTAAACTGGATGATCACTGCAGGACTTTCCAGCTGTAAAACAATGCTCATGGTCAGATACAACTTACTGAAAAAAAAAAAGGAGTCTGTCTTAGCCGACTGGTGGGAGAGGCTCTCCCCCCAGGCTTGATGAAGTAAGTAGCCACTTTGGAGCTGTGAGTGGTCTCTAGGGCCTCAGGGGCGGCCTCCAGCCGACAGCCAGCAAATAACCAGGGCCCCATCATCCTTCACAGGATGAATTCTGCCAACAGCTTGAATGAGGTTGAAAGTGCATTTTCCCTCAGGAGAGCCTCCAGATGAGCCTGGCCAACACCATGATTGCAGCTTCCTAAGACACAGAGCAGAGGACCCAGTTAAGCCGTGCCAGGATTCCTGACCCACAGAACCATGAGGTAATAAGTGTGTACTGTTTAGTGTGCTAAGTTTGTGGTCACTGTTACACAGCAATAGATAATTAACACATCAGGCAAAACCTGAATCTTGGTTACAACCAACTTCCTGCCTGTCCTACACCTGCTAGAAAAGAGTCAGTCAACCGACTAGAAAAGTCAATGGTTTGATTTATTTCATAATCAGAAACCTCAAATGAGGGGGCACCCTGCTCCTCCACCAGGCTGGCTCTCCAGCTTTTCAAGATAACTACATTATTACTTGGCCTCTCTCCTCACAACCCCATTCCCCTTCCCATATCATTCCAGAAGGTGATCTGCAAAAAGCAAAACAAACAAAATAAACAAAAAACCAAAAACAGAAGAGAATGATCCTGCTTCATTCCTCACATTGAATATGGAGGTTTGGGGTGACCTTGAGAATAGTATTATTATTATTATTATTTTTGGCTGTGCTGTGCGGCATGCAGGATCCCAGTTCCCTGACCAGGGTTGAAACCCGTGTCCCCTGCAGTGGAAGTGCGGAGTCTCAACCGCTGGACCTCCAGGGAAGTCCCGAGAATAGTATTACTTTCTAAAATCAACAGTATTGAGGTGTAATTTACATACAATAAAATTCACCAATTTAAAATGTACAATTCGGGACTTCCCTGGTGGTCCAGTGGTAAAGAATCTGTCTTCCAACGCAGGGAACGCGGGTTCAATCCCTAGTCAGGGAACTAAGATCCCACATGCCGCGGGGCAACTAAGCCCGCCCGCCTCAACTAGAGAGAGAAGACCGCGCGCGGCAACGGAAGATCCCGCTAGCCGCAAGGAAGATCCCGCGTGCCGCAACTAAGACACGACGCAGCCAAAAATAAATAATAAATAAATATTTTAAAAAATAAAATGTGCAATTCGATGAGTCTTGATAATGTATACATGCAGGTAATCACCATAATTGCGATGCAGACCATTTCTGTCACCCAAAAATTTCCCTTCTACCGCTTTGGAGTCAATCACCTCCTCCTACCCCAGCCCCTGGCCATCATTGATCTGCTTTCTGTCACTACAGTTTTGCCTTTTTAAGAATTTTCATATAGATGGAATCATACAGTGTATAACCTTTTGAGTCTGGCTTCCTTTACTTCCCCTCATGCTTTAGAGATCCATCAAGTTCTGTCAATCAGGTGTTCCTTCCTCTTTACAGCTGAGTAGTATTCCACTGCATGGATGGAGCACAATTTGTTGATTCGTTCATCTGTTGATGATCATTTGGGTTGTTTCCTGAGGATGGTTTTTGAACACAGAAAGACTATTTACAAGTTTATTTTGAGAGTACACAATTCGTTTCTATTCATTAACGTTACTAATTCAAAGCACTAGTTCTTTCTTAACCTTTAAAACTTAGCCTACAAATCATGTTTGAGAATCTAGCAGATTTTAGCAAATGCTCCTAAAGGGACTTTTTACAGACTTGCTTCTTCAAACATTTTTAAGTGCATTTGTAAATGAATAGCTTTGATTTCCTTTTTCAGTACCTCACTTATCTGATAGAAACAAAACCTTCCTGAAGTTTCATTCTTATAAATCTAATAAACCCAACTTATAAAAATTGTGAACCTTAAGTTCTCTTAAAATTATATTTATATAAAAAGCTCAATGTATGGAGATTTTTTCTTTAAACTCAAGACGGTGAGTTAATACTCAAGTTTTAATTCTTGGTTTAGCATGATATACTTAATCCTAAATCGTCTGAGGTTAAGTTGTCTATCAGGTACTCTCTAAGGAAGAAAATTCCATCCAGGTAGCAGAAGTTAGTTAATTCTTCATCTTCCTAGGGCTGAAAGATGTATTTCTGCTTTAAAAAAAAAAACACAGCCCTCTCATTCATTGAAGTCACCTGTCCACTGAGAAAGACATCTGTGGGGCTGTGGTCACCAGACACATCCTCACCGGGGCCCCAAACTCTGTTTGTGAAGTTGAATCGCTGATTCAACCAAAAGGGCTACTGAGAGGCACTCATTATATAGCTGGTGGGATGAGTGAAACAGTGACAAGTATTGGCTGTGGGGGCTCTTTCTGTTTGATTCAAAAAGGACTGAAAGCTTCTCACTCAACCTGAGAATCTCAGGAAGCTGGCTGACTGACCGCACTGCACGGTGGCCCAACAGGCCCTTTCAAGCAAAAGCCTATGAGTATTTGCAGCTCGATTAGGAATAACCAATATCTGGTACATGAGCAACCACTCCCCCACCCTGACCCCATGGCAGACATTGCTAATCAATCACTGCTCCCCTTCCCTGCTGTTAAGACGGCCCTACCCAGGGCCAAACCTAATTAATTGAGGTTGGCATGTAAGGTGCCTTCCCTGGACTAGCCAGCTTTGATGAGAAAGTGAGACCTGCCCACTTGGCTCTTACTCAGGGCTGGGTTAATGGGTAACTGGGTTTGGGGTTTGTTCCTGTCTTCTGTGAATAACCGTGGCCTGCAGTGCAATGACCTGTGAACAGCGGGGAGGAGGCCTGGTGTTACCCACCCCGCCTCGGGCATAGAGGTCGGTGCTTCTGTTGGGAACCCCCGTGTGGGGAGCTGGGGGTGCTGCGGCAGCCTCCCTAGGACACAGGCCACGCTTGAGGTGCTGAGTGGAGAACTCAGGCCCTGGTCCTGGGCAGAGCTCCGCGGCCTCCCTGTGTGGTCATGGATAAGGTCGGCTCAAAGCTGCCAGAGTTACATCTCCAGCCCAGACTGCTGAAGTCCAGATCCGGAAACCCAACAGCCAAATGTCTCAGAGGCATCCAAAACTAACAGGTCCAAAAGCGAACTCCTGATTCCCGTCCCGCTCCCCTCCCTGACACTCTCCTCCCCGGATCCTCAAGGTCTCAGGAAATGACAGCTCTGTCCTGCAAGCTGCTCAGGCTAAAAGCCCTGGAGTTGTCTTTGACACCTCTTTTCTCTCACAGCCCACATCGGGTCTGTCAGCAAATACTATCAGCTGTGTCTTCAAAATAGCTTCAGAATCTGGCCACTTCTCGCCGTCGGCACCTTTATCCTCCAGCCCAAGCCCTCAGCACGTCTGCATCTCCCCTCCGGATTCCATCAGCGGCCTCCTCCCTGGGCTCCCTGCCTCACCCTGCCCTGCAGTCCATTCACCTCACAGCAGCCGCAGGGGGCTTGGAATACAGAAGTCAGATGAGGTCACCCATTTGCTCAGAACCTTCCAATGACTTATCAGCTCACATAAAGACCAAGGCCCTCCCCAGGCTACAAGGCCCCCCACAGCTGTCTACCTATTTCCACATCTCACCTCTGGCCCCATTTCATAGTATTCGTCCCATTGCCCACCGTCTTCTGCTACCCTGGCCTCTTTGCCATTCCTTGAAGGCAGGCATCATCCCATCTCTGGGTCTTTACCCTTACTCTTCTCTCTGCCCAAATGCTTGACTTCCAGACATCCACATGGCTTCTAGATATCCAGAAGGTGGCTTCCTCTCCTCCTCTGGTTTTTGCTGGATGTCACTTCAATGAAGGCTTCTCTGACAGCCCCCATTTTATTTTATTTCTTTTTAAAGATTTTTATTTTGATGGGGAAAGTCTTTATTGAGTTTGTTACAATATTGCTTCTGTTTTATGTTTTGGTTTTTTGGCCCCAAGGCATGTGGAATCTTAGCTCCCCACCAGGGATCAAACCTGCACCCCCTGCATTGGAAGGCGAAGTCTTAACCACTGGACCGCCAGGGAAGTCCCTGACAGCCCCGTTTTAAACTGCAAGTCCTCCTTCAGTCCCAGCTCTCCCTGTCTCCCTTCCATGCTCTAGTTTTGGCCATCCTCATTACTTATACTAAGACAAATACAAACTTTTTCTTATTGTATTAGTTGTCGATTTCCCTCCATAGAATGTAAGCTGCAGGAGGCAGGGAGGTGTGTGTGTGTGTGTGGGACGGGGTTGGGGGGGGGGTTGCTCCAACCCTGGTAACCTACAATGGTGGTGGTATTAGAACACAGAAGCCACTTAAGAAATATTGGTTGAGTAAATAATAACAATAACTGAAATGCGTTAAGTACTTACTAAGTGCCAGACGCTGTTCCAAAGATACTTTTCATGTATCATCTCATTTCACTTTTGCAATAGTTTCACGAGGTGAATCCTAATATCCCCATAGACAGGCAAGGAAACTGAAGCACAGAGCTCTTATGGTGCTTGCTAGTATGTGATGGGGCCAGAATTTTAATCCAGATGGCTGACTCCAGATATTAAATTCTTAGCCACTCTGCTATATTGATCTCAAATGCATGAATGAATAAATGAATGCATGAATGAAAAAAATGAATGAAAGAAGAGTAATTATTTATTGTACCTGCACCAGAAACAATGAAGTTTAGAATTAGACAGAAGTAGGGTAAAATTCTAGATTTTCTATGTACTAGAATACAAGATTTGGATAGGTTTCTTAGCTTCTCTAAATCCCGGGGTCCTTATGGGCCAAAAGGGGAAAATCTACCTTTTTATCTACCAAGTGTTAGCTGTTTCATCCAGTGTAGAGTACCTGTTTTTGGTCAATTACTGCCCTCTAGTGGTCGGTTAAAATAACTCATACCTGCTATGTGAAATACGGAATCCCTAAATGGTGTAGCCCCAAAGCCAATAGTTTCTGCAAATAAAATTGTTCAGGATTCTTGGTTCCTTTAGTCTCCTGGATCCTATTAGTCTTCAGGGGCTAAATGAGGATAAGGCCTCCTCAAAGGGAAACAGGAAGGACTAGCCCAGGTGGGTCCCTGAAGGGCAGAATGGCTGTAGGGAAATGATCCTCATGAAAAATAAGTTACCCAACCTCCCTGCCCAAACAAACACACACAAAAATGATGACAGGTTAAGTAGGTTTCACAGTTGAGTTTTCCACACCTGCCAAGAACACATTCTCCTTATGTGACAGTTACTTTTATGTGTTTACTTGACTGGGCTACAGGATACCCAGACATTTGGTCAAACATTATTCTGGGTGTGTCTATGAATTTTTGGGTGACATTAACATTTGAGTTGGTAGACCGAGTCAGCAGATTGCTCTGCATAATGTGGGTGGGCCTGATCCAATCAGTTGAAGGCCTGACTAGAGCAAAAAGTCTGAGTAAGGAGAAACTTGGCCTGCCTGACAGTTGGGCTGGGACATAGGCATTTTTCAGCGTCCAGACTCAAACTAAAACATCAGATCTTTCTGGGTCTCGAGCCTGCTGGCTTTTGGACTGGAACTTATACTCTTGGTTGTTCTGGTTCTCAGGCCTTCAGTCTCAGAGTAGAACTACCCCAGCAGCACTCCTGGGTCTCCTGCCTGCCAACTGCAGGTCTTAGGACTTCTCAGCCTCCATGATCACATGAGCCAATTCCTAATAATAAATCTCTCTTTCTCTCTTTCCCTACAGATAGATAGATAGATAGATAGATAGATAGATAGATAGATAGAGATATAGACGTAGATATAGACACACACACACTCACATACATCCTATTGGTTCTGTTTCTATTTCTCTGGAGAACCCTGACTCTTTTATACAAACTGTTTTAGGAGATGGAAAAAAGGGAAAGCTACCTAACTCATTTTCTAGTATTAGTATGACCTTGACATCAGACCCAGGCAAGGGCAGCTAGAGGTAAGAACATTATAGAGCAAGCCTAATTGTAATTATGATGCAAACATCCTATATAATAAAACAGAAAACAGAATCCGTATTGTATAGAAATATAAAAACAGTGAATTCCCTGGTGGTCCAGTGGTTAAGACTCTGTGCTCCCAGTGTAGGGGGCCTGGGTTCAATCCCTGGTCAGGGAACTAGATCCCACATGCCGCAATTAAAAATCCTGTGTGCCGCAACTAAGAGCCAGCGCAGCCAAATAAATAAATAAAAATTTTAAAATGTATATAAAAACGCAGAAATATATAGTAGAGTTTAGCCAAAAATGCAAGGATAGTTTAACACCAGGTAACAACTCCTGTATTCTGAACCTTAATATATTAAGAGATAAAAAGCATATGATCACTTTAATAAATGTGTAAAAGTCATTTGATGAAATTAAACACTCATTTTTTTTTAGTTTTAGCAAATTAGGATTAGCATGGTAATACATCAACCTGATAAGGATATTTACTAAATGCCTAGACATCATACCTAAGGGTGAAACTCTAGCATTCTAGCATAAAAATTGAAAATAAGGTAAGAATGCTCTCTAGTCTCAACTTTACTGGCACTTCTAGCTAATGTAATAAAAGAAAAAAAAAGAGGTTTAGGAAATAGAAAGGAAGAATTACACCATCCTTATATGCATGTGATTTATTTTCTTCCCAGTAAATAAAGGAATCTACCTGCAAAGTATTAGAACTAATAAGAGTATTTAGCAGGATTGCTGAATACTAGAGCATCCTACATAAATCAGTGACATTCTTATTGAATGCTTACTGGATTAGCAACAGGAAACAAGAAAGTATAATCAAGATGTAATCAAAAGTTATTGTTCCAATAGCAACAAAAATTTTAAGGGACCTAGGAATATATGTACAAAAGATTTCTAGATGTTTCGGGAAACTGTAAAACATTTTTTAAATGTAAAGGAATACAAACCAAACATACTCTTTTTTTTTTTGGCTGCACTGGGTCTTTGTTGCTGCACCCAGGCTTTTCTCTAGTTGAGGTGAGCGGGGGCTACTCTTTGCTGCGGTGCACTGACTTCTCATTGCGGTGGCTTCTCTTGTTGCAGAGCGCAGGCTCTAGAGTGCAGGCTCAGTAGTTGTGGCGCACGGACTTAGTTGTTCCGTGGCATGTGGGATCTTCCCAGACTAGGGCTCGAACCCGTGTCCCCTGCATTGGCAGGTGGATTCTTAACCACTGCGCCACCAGGGAAGCCCCCAAATGTACTCTTACCATACGATTTAACAATTGTGCTCCTTGGTATTTACCCACGTGAGTTGAAAAGACGTCCATACAAAAACCTGCACCCAGGTGTTTATAGTAGCTTTTTTCATAATTGCCGAAACTTGGAAATGACCAAGATGTCCTTCAGTAGGTGAATGGGTAAACTGTGGTACATCGAGACAATGGAATATTATTTAGCTCTAAAAAGAAATGAGCTGTTGAGCCTTGAAAAGATATGGAGAAAACTTAAATGCATAGTATTACTAAGTGAAAAATGTTAATTTGGCTACATACTGCATGATTCTAACTATATGATGCTCTGGAAGAGGTAAAACTATGAAGACGGTGAAAGACCAGTGGTTGTAAGGGTTTGCGGGGAGGAGGGTATAGGGAAAGGCAGAGCACAGAGGATTTTTAGGGCAGTGGAACTATTCTATAGGATACTATCATGGTGGATACATGCCATTAATACATTTGTCAAAGTCCATAAACCGTACAAGACCAAGAGTGAACCCTAATGTAAATGATTTTGGATGATAATGACGTGTCAGGGCAGGTCCATCGATTGTAACAAATGTACCACTCTGGTGTGGGGTGTGCAGACATGCAGGATGTTGGCACTGGAGGAAGCTGTGCATCTAGCGGGAAAGGAGCCTATGACAGCCCTCTGCACTTTCCACTCAATTTTGCAGTGAACCTAAAATTGGTTTTAAAAATAAAGTCTATTTTTGGACTTCTCTGGTGGCACACTGGTTAAGAATCCTCCTGCCAATGCAGGGGGCATGGGTTCAAGCCCTGGTCCGGGAAGATCCCACATGCTGCAGAGCAACGAAGCCTGTGCGCCACAACTACTGAGCCTGTGCTCTAGAGCCTGTGAGCCACAACTACTGAGCCCACGTGCCACAACTGCTGAGCCCACAAGCCGCAACTACTGAGCCCGCGTGCTTAGAGCCTGTACGTGCAACAAGAAAAGCCATCGCAAAGAGAAGCCCGCACACCACAACAAAGAGTAGCCCCTGCTTGCTGCAACTAGAGAAAGCAAGCACGCAGCAACGAAGACCCAACGCAGCCAAAAATAAAATAAATAAATAAATAATCTATTTTTAAAAGTAAAGGAAGATTTATAAAAGTGGAAATATATTATTTGTTAATGGATGGGAATACTCATATAGTAATGATGCCAGGTAACCTGCAAGTAAATCTATGATCTCAGAACTATTCCAATCAAAAATCCAACAAGGTTTTTCATGGAACTAGACAAAGTGATTCCAAATCCATATGGAAGTGTAAAGATCCAAGAACAGTCAAGAAAACATCAAAAAGGAAAGGAAAGAAGGAATGAAGAGAAGAAAGGAGGGAAGGGAAACAAAAGAAAATATAACTAGAAATAAAGGAAACACCATTGCAAATTAAAACGGCACAACCATCAGATAGGTAAAAATCAAAGTCGGATAATAACAAGTGTCAGTGGTAAGAACCTGTGGAAACTCACAAGCTGCTTATGAGAGTGTAATTGATACCACTGACAATATTGTGAAAAGTTGTATTCCCTACAACCCAGCAATTGTATACCCTAGAGAAATTTTCCCCAGATGTGCCCCAAGAGACTGTCAAGGCCATTCATGGGAGCACTGCTGACAGGAAAACTGTATCACTGATAATGCCCACTAGTAGAAAAATAAACTATGGCATATTCCTCCAATAAAAGATAATTGAGCAGTTAAAATAAATGAGCCAGATTTACACGTATCAATATCATGCTGAGAGAGTAAACAAGGTGCAGAAATGTATCTGCAGTGTGAAAGCACTTAGGAAAATATTTGAAAGTCACATTCCATTTTTCTTATTATTGAGATAAAATTCACATAACAAAATTCACCATTTTAACCATTTTAAAGTGAACATTCAGTGGGTTTTATTCTATTTGCAGAGTTATGCAACCATTGCCACCATCTAATTCCAATACATTTTTATCACCCCAAAAAGAAGCTCCGTACCCACTAAGAAGTCACTTGTCACTCCTCCTTCCTTCCCAGCCAGCCTCCGGCAATCATTCATCTCTTTTCTGTGTCTATGGATTTGCCTGTAGATATGGACTCACACAATATTTGGCCTTTGGTGTCTGGCTTCTTTCACTGATAATGTTTTCAAGGCTGGTCCGTGTTAGCATGGTAGCACTGTGTTTCTTTTTATTGCTTATTCCGTTATACAGACATACCACATTTGTTTATTTGTTCATCAGCTCATGGATATTTACGTTGTTTCCACTTTGGGGCTATTGCGAACAGTGCTACTCTAAACTGCACATTCTGTTTTGTGCCAGAAATAGATTAGAAGGAAACACATCAGATTAATAATAACAACTGTGCCTAGGAATGAAAGGGAGGGAGAGGAATTGGACTGGGGAGAGGAACGGAGTGACCTTCAGCTTTATCTGCGATGTTCTATTTATTTTATATAAAAAAGTCTATCTGAAGCAAAAATGTTAATAGTTGGTTACACTGGGCGATGAGCACATGGGTGTTTGGAATATTATTCTCTGGGATTTTCTGGAATATTCTTAAATGCTTTAAACTGAAAGACATATTCTGGACCTAAACCCTCCTGCAGCAAAGGTCTGGCATCTGGGGGCCGTGGGGGCAAGCACTGGGGGGTGGGGAGAGGCCCGGAGGAAGAGGCCCGGCCCAGGCCCAGGGAGGAGTGTCTGGAGGCCCACGGAAGCCTGGCTCAGAAGCCCCCGACCCTCCCAAATGTCTCTCCTGGGCCCCCCGGGAAGAGGGCTTAGATCTGCTCTCCAAGACCTCTCCCTGGTGGCAGAGCCAGGACCAGGGAGGGAGAGAGGGAGGCTGAAATCCAATCTCTCCTTCCTTCTTAGCCATGCTTCTGGAAGGAGTCCCCACGCCCCCCCATCCCATCCCCCATGTCCCCACTTCCCAATCTCCTCCACTCTCCGCTCAGGACCAGCTCATCTGTGAGGCCCGGTGCACAGTGGGAATGTGGAGTCCCTTGTTCAAAGACTGGTGAGGGGCAATGCCTAACTCCACAGAGGCAGCCCCAGCTGGGCGGTGTTAGCATGCAGGAGCCTCTAGGTCACTGGGTTCATTCATTCTCTCGTGCATTCATTCATTCAGATGGGTGCTTAGTATGAGCCTGGCGTTGTGTTAGGTGCTGGGCTTACAGTGGTGAGCCAGACACATCCAGCTTCAAGAAGCTTACCTTCTGGCGGGGGGCCTCAGGTTTAATCCCAGACACAATATAGATCATCGTCACAAACAGCAGTTCGGAAACTCTATGAAGGACAAGGAGGTGGGCCTGACCACGAGATGCCCCCCACGAGAGAGTGACACTGGAGTGGAGATCTGGAGGATGAGTGGAGTTATCTTAGCAAAAGGTGGGGGCAGTGGTGCGGGGCTGAGGCTGGGGAGAACATTTCAGAACATTCCTGGCAGATGAGGGGGTGACATCTTCAAGGACCTGCAGGGCGGTACAGCTAGAGCCAGGGAGGGAGGAGCGAGAGGACCAGATGAGATTGAAGAGGGGCCTTGAGATCGAGCACCCCCTTCATGGGCCTCCAACTGTACTCTCATTGCCTTAATTTTTTGCTTTAAATTGGCTTCCTTTGTATCCTTACCCTAAGCACAAATATTCGTGACATCAAAGAATTGGCATACCACATATTTTTCCTAATACACAGTTGAAATAGAAAAATGTTCCTCCATGCCCTACCTAACATCATCCGCCTTCCCACCTCAGTTTGGAAAACACCATTTTATCACCAACTCTATCTTAAAAGCCATGGGAAACCTTTAACAGGATTTCAGCTGTGTGAGGCCGGTGACATGGTCTCATTTACACTTTTTTTTTTTTAATCAGTCATCAATTTTATACACATCAGTGTATACATGTCAATCCCAATCGCCCAATTCAGCACACCATCATCCCCACCCCACCGCGGTTTTCCCCCCTTGGTGTCCATACGTTTGTTCTCTACATCTGTGTCTCAACTTCTGCCCTGCAAACCGGTTCATCTGTACCATTTTTCTAGGTTCCACATACATGCGTTAATATACGATATTTGTTTTTCTCTTTCTGACTTACTTCACTCTGTATGACAGTCTCTAGATCCATCCACGTCATTTACATTTTTTAAAATGAATTCTGGCTGCCCAGTGCAGGGTGTATGGCAGGGGCTCCTGAAGGAGACGTATGAGGAGGCCATTGCCAGCCTCCAGGGATGAGCCATGGGGACCTGAGGGGAAAGGGAACCAGCCCTTCCCACCGGCACTCACACGAGCCCCACCCTCCACCCAACCCAAAATCTCCTTTCTTTTATCTCCCTGTGCTGATTCATGGCCTTTCCAGATAAGTAGATTCTTCTGTGATCCTCCCATCTCAGTATCAGCCCCAGGATTCCGGACTATGTGTCCGGTGCACTCGTGAGAGTCCAGCTTCCTGGGCCAGTTCAGGCTGATCACAGTTAGGACTTTTGGGTCGCATCTCATCAGGTCCTGTGGCCTCCAATCCAGCAACAAGGGCTCCCGTGACTGACCACTCTGCTCATGTTCAGGAACTAAGCGGGTTCCAGGAAGGTGGGTTTCTATCACCTATATCCTGATGACTCAGACCCCACCCTTAACCACTGGGCCACACTGCTTCATTCATCCTCATGACCCACCCTCCGTAGACTGCCTCACTCGAAAGCTTTCTACCTACTGGAAGTCTTGACTCCCTGTGCTGCTACCTCCCCGAGGGCGTCTGCTCATCCTCCCACCCCCACTGGGTGTGGCCCTTCCCCACTGCTGCTGGAAAACCATTACTCCCCCACTCTCCTGCAGAACAAAACTGCCCTCCATGCCTCCAGTTCATTAGCTATTTGATGAAGGGGTTGGGGAGGGAGGATGCCCTGTGCCGCCTTGTGCTAAATACCAGGGGTATGATGGTGAGCAAGATGGACAACCTGGCACCCCCAGGCGGTGGGGGAGGAGCCCTTTCCAGTACAGCCACGTGAGGAAGGAAAGGGACAGAGTTCTGAGCTGGATTTCGAAAAGGCTGGAGCTATACTGGAAGGTAGAGGGCAGGGCTATGGGGCAGGAGGAGAGGAGAGCAGAGGCAAGACTCTGGGAAAGTTTTAAGGCATTTAAAGTGTATTCCAAAGGCAAAGAAGAGTTCCTGAAGGGGTTGAACAAGGGAGGGGCAGGGCAGGATTTGCACTTTGGAAAGACAGCTCTGAGCTGAGAATGGGAGGGGTGAGGAGGAGCCCCGGGCTGAGAGCCCAGCAGGAGTGGAAGGGAGGGTTGGTAGGTCTGGAGGTTCTAGTAGGTGGGACCAGGGTCCATGGCTTGGTGTTTGGCTGGAGGTGGTTGGGGCAATGGGGTGCGAAGAGACACCGGCTGATGCCCGTGTCCTTCTGGTTTGTGCAACTAGATGAGCGGGAAGCGGCGGGGTGGGGGGTGGGGTGTTGGGCACCTGCTGTGTGCAAGGAACTGAAGATACAGGCTTGCGCAAGACCTCCGGGCCTGCCCCACGGAGCTCACAGTCCCGATGAATGGTGCCTTCTAGACCTTCATGCATTCTGGGAAGGAAGAGTGCCAGGATAGAGAATTGCAGAGGCACCTCCTAGCAAAGGTGGTCTCTTGGAGGAGGAGATACCTGAGCTGAGACCAGGAGAATGAGAAAGATGCCTGCCAGGAGAAGTTGCAGCTAATGCAAAGGTCCTAAAGGACCAAGAGGCCAGTGCAGCTGGGGTGTATGTAGGAAACTAGGGAGGAGTGCTTCCAGAAGAGTCTGAACAGGAACCCTGTCCTCTCCTCCTAAGGAGGGGCCACGGAGGGGAGTGCCATTTCTCTGTCCCAGGCTAATCCCTACACCAGAGCCCCAGGCCGCACCCCCTTCTCATGCCATGGGGACCTTGTCTCGTGATTCTTCGCTCCACCTGGGATCTTCTATTTCTTCCATTGGCTCTTCTTCAGTAATGAACACCTCCAGTTACCACCATCTTAGGAAGCCTCCCTGGATGGATTTACGGTTTGAAATCCCATCCAGCGAGACCACCATCACTGTTCTCACCTCTCTGGATCCTCCTTAGTCTCCTTCACTGCCCCTTCAAAGTGGACGCTCCCCAGGGTTTCAACGTCCTACCTTCTCCCCTCCACTGACTTCCTCCGTCATACTTATGCTGATGAGTCACAATCCTATATGGCCGTTCGTTCACTCAACCAAAATGTATGGAAACCTACTCCAAGCCAGACATTGTGCCAGGCATTGGGGATACGAGGGTGGACAAGACAGACATGGTTCCTTGACTTGGTGCAGATTATAGTCTAGTAAGATGGCCTTACTAGAACTGACAGACAGTGATATGGGATGTGAAGGAAATTGACAGAGTAAAGTGGAGGCCATGCTGCCTTAGACAGGATGGTCATGAAGGGCCTTTTGGGGGAGGTGGTATTTAGGGTGGCACCTAAAGAACGTGAATAAGCCAGGCAGGGAGGCACTGGGGGAAGAGCCTTCCAAGCCCGGGGAGAGCATGTGCAAAGGCCCTGAAATGGGAAGGGTTCAAGGAACGAAAAGAAGGGCTGTGTGGCTGGAGCAGCTTAAACAAGGCATGAGGTGAAATGAGATTGGGGAGAAGGGTGTCAATTAGCTCGGTGCAGGGCTTTGTAAGTTACAGCAAAGAGTCTGGTATTATTTTAAGAGCAATGAGAAAACTTGAAGGGTTTTATACAGGGGAAAAGATTTTCAAAAGTCTACTCTGGCCGCTGTATGAAAAGTGGATTGGAAAAGCAACAAAAACTGGAGCAGACAGCCAACTAAGAAGCTATGGCATTGGTCCAGGTGAGAAATATTGGCCTGCAACCTCTCTTCTGCAGCGCCACCTGGGCTTGTATACCTAGCTCTTTGCTGGGCATCCTCCCTCCCCACTGAGTCCCCATCTATCCAATACCCTAAGCTGGATGTCTGGAAGTGTCTTTTTCTCCCTCACCTTCCCTTACATTTGTAGGGGAAGAAAAATAATTTTCTCTCTATCCTACCGAATTCTGGGCTGAGACCCCTGTAATAAAAGACAAGTTAAAAAGGGAAAAACAAACAAGTTTATTAACATGTATACCTCATGTACACATGGGAGACACCCAGGGAAAAATGAGTAACTCCCTGAAGTGGTTTAGAGTTCAGGCTTAAATACCATCTTAACAGAGAAAGAAGAGGGGAGATCTAGGCCATTTAGAAGAGAGAAAATGATTTCTAGGAAAGTGAACGGGCCCTTAGAAGATGGGAGATATAACAGTTTGCGATGAAGTTGGTCTGGGTGTGGTGTTGATGTCTAGTCTCTTTCATGATGAGAATCAATCTTTCCTGGGTGATGAAATGCCCAGGGAGTGGATTTTTGACAATTCAGTTCCTTCTGGAAGATCTGTCTTTAGGCAGATAAGGGGAGTTCAGAGAAAACCTCTCCCTGCATTTACTGTTTTTCAGGTGACTACAGATCAAAATAACCAATATGCCAAAGTAGCATATTCTGCCACCCTTCACATTCCATCACCAGCTCCTGTTGATTCTACTTCCTAAATTTCTCTGGGGTGTGTCCTTTTTTGTCTGTCCTTGCTTTCACTGTCCTTATTTGAGCTCCATTAAATAGCCTCTTTATGAGTACCCTTTTCCCATCCTTATCGGTTGATTCGAGTACCCCCCTCCCCTGCAAAAAGCTATGTTGAAGTCATTCCCCAGTCATTTCAGAATGTGATCTTGTTTGGAAATAGTTTCATTGCAGATGGAATTAGTTAAGATGAGGTCATGCTGGAATAGGGTGGGCCCCTGATCCAGTATAGTTGGTGTCCTTATAAGAAGAGGGAAGATGATGTGAAGATGGAAACAGAGGGAGAACGCCATGTGAGGACAGATTTGGAGTGATGCATCTACAAGCCAAGGAAACCAAAGACTGTAGGTACCACCAGCAGCCAGGAAGAGGCAAAGATAGATTCCCCTACAGGTTTCAGAGGGAGCCTCCAGAGCTGTGAGACAAAAAATGTCTGTTTTTTCAAGCCACCCGATTTGTGGTACTTTGTTATGGCAGCCCTAGGACACTAATGTACTCACTATTTCAAACTCCATACCAGCCACCCAGGTAGAGGTGGCTCTACCACCTAGGGGATAAAGTCTAGGGATTCTAGGGGTATGGCATGAAGACACTTTAAGATCTGGCCCTCTATCCACATATCCAGTTTTATTTCCTGCCATTCTCATCATCCTGCAAAGTTATCAGCATTAAACCACTTATAATTCTCTCAACAGATTTCCTCCTCTGGGCTCTTTGCACAGACTCTACGCAGAATGTCTTCTGCTAAGGGTCTCATTTGCTTTGTAAATGCCATTTGCTTGTTTCAAACCCAGGCTCAGTCAACTCACAAATAAAGACAAGGAAATGCCAATAACCATATGAAAAGACAGTCACCCTATTAGCACCAACAGCACAACAACAACAAAATACCATTTTTACCTATTAGATTGAGGAAAATATTTAAAATTGATAACATTCAGAGCTGGCAAAGATGCAGGGAACTGGGCCTTTTCATACATTTCTCTTGGGAGACTGAATTACAACAAACTTTTGGAAAACTCTGGTAGGGCCTGTTAAAATTTAAAATACATGTACCCTTTGACCCTTGTAATCCCATTTTTGAGACTCTATCCAGCCAAATTAAAGGCCCTGGTAATTAAGGTCAAGATGTTCATGGCAATATTTTATCACGGCTTCAACCTGAAAACAATGTGTGTCTGTGGGTAGAAAATGTTTCAGCAAATTATGGTTCACCCTCACTGGCAAGGAACAAGTTAGATCTACCTGGGTTGACCTGAGTGCATGCCAGATCACACATGACACAGTGCTAAGTAGATGTACATTTCTATGACCACAGAGAGAAGTATAAAAGAAATCCACAAAACAGTGATTCCGTTGGGGAGAGGGAAATTTGCCTTTATCTTTATTCTCTTCCTCAGAGTTTAGTTTGTTTCAATAAGCAAACATTGTTCTTTAGTTTGAAAGGAAAAGTAGGTTAGATCAGAAAAAAAGAGAAGGGCCCAGCTGTCCCCTTTTGGAGAGACCCTTTCTGGCCTTTTTAGTTAGTTAATTACACCCTCCCTTGGACTTACACTATGTCCTCTCCAAGGCATTTATCATGCTGTGATGGAACTTATATGTTTGCATGACTGCCTCTCATCTATTCATCTCTGCTCCCTATATCCAGCATATAGTAGGTGTCAGGCAATTACTGGATAGATGAATAGATGGATGGATGGATGGATGGATGGGTGGATGGATGGATGGATGAATAATCAAGTTACTTCTCTCTCTTATGATCTGCCCAACATGTTATCTGTACCTAATTTAGAGATCATTATCCATTCATTTCTGGATTTTTGGTTTCTTATGCCTGTGTCATTTCTTTCACTAGACTGCGAGCTACTCAAAGGTAGGGTCTGTGCCTGCTCCATGGTAGCTATTCTTGCAGAACCAAAGCTCTACACGCATGGTTTTATTGAGCTCTCACAACAATTCTTTGAGGAAGACCCTTTTATATATATCCCAGTTTCACTGAGCTATAATTCACAAGTCATAAAATTCACCCACTTAAAGTGTGCAATTCAGTTGTCTTGAGTGTATACACAGAGTTGTACAACCATAATCACAATCAATTCTAGAACATTTTCATCAACCCAGAATGAAACCCCCCATCTGTTAGCAGTCACTCCCCATTTCCTTCCAGGGTCCTCCCATCTCCAGCCCTAGGAACAACCAATTTACTTTCTGTCTGTATGGATTTGCCTCTTCCGGACATTTCATGTAAATGGAATCCTACAATATGCTGTATTTTGTGGCTCTTTCATTTAGCATGATGTTTTCAAGGTTCATTCATGTTGTAGCATGTACCAGTACACTATTATTATTACTATTATTATTATTATTAGCTGAATAATATTGCATTGTATGGATATCGTAAGTGCCTGGGGTCTGGGCAGAGCAGAGTGGTGGTGGGTAGGACACAACAGTATGGAGCTTCTACAACTTTATTGGGGATCTTGATAAAATGCAGATTCTCATTCAGTAGGCAGGGGGTGGGGCCTGAGATGCTGCATTGCTAAGAAGCTCCCAGGTGATATCGAGAGATGCAGAGGATTTCTACCAGAAAGGCAGGGAATTTGGGCTCTTTCTTGTACACGGCATCCACATGGCTTTAACCCTGCTAGCCACCAAGATCACCCCTTTCTGGGTGGGTGGTCTTCCCCGATATCAGAGATTTCACATGAGGAGTCAGCATGGTGAGTGAATTAGAG
The DNA here is from genome assembly GCF_949987535.1 of Balaenoptera acutorostrata. Taxonomy (NCBI): domain Eukaryota; kingdom Metazoa; phylum Chordata; class Mammalia; order Artiodactyla; family Balaenopteridae; genus Balaenoptera; species Balaenoptera acutorostrata. Next base: position 32,424,893 of record NC_080064.1, on the reverse strand, counting down.
CAAGGGCAGCTGGCTACTTTTGAGGGATGATTTCGTCCAGCTATGAGTGGAGCCTGCTGAGGCTTCCTTCTTTTCTCTGGACCTATTTCTGTGTCAAAGCCAGACTATGGGTCAGGAAGCCAAGCTGCAGCCTGAAGAGCTACCCTGGGCAGCACACACATCCATATTCCTCCTGGGTGCCCATTTCCCTGCTTATGGCCACCGGAATTTCATGACAGCTTCCTGTTCACTGGTGCTCAGACACAGGGTTGCTGAACATACTTCTTGTAGACATGAAAGGATTAGTGTGTGTGAACTGCTTTGTCAACCTCAGGGGTCACCCGCAAGAGGCAGGATTGTTAAGAGTCTGTAGCACATGGTCGGTGTGTTAGTACTTCGAGAAACAGACAGCAAGATGGGATTAGGTGTGCAAGAGATTTATCAGGAAAATGCCAATGAAAGATAAAGGAAGGAGATGGGAGTAGAAGCAGGCAGGGAGAGCCTTCAGACCATGATGTAGATCTGACACCTGCTGGGAGAGTGGGAAGGAAGGATTGGGTAGGAAAATCTTCACACTACAGTGTAGCTTTGAGAGAATCTTGGCCAGGTAGATGGGGAGTCCTAAAGCTGAGGATAGCCTGTAGGAGAGACTCATGCTAGGCAGGAATAGGCCGGCACTCATACCTCCTCCATGCTCGTCATTGGCTGTGGCCCCTGCGTGAACACGATGGCGGAGCCAGAGGGGCAGCAGCTGTCAATCAAATACACCCCTACAGCAGGCTTTCTGGAAGGAGTTAGGATGGCACATTTCCACGGCTCCCAATGTCCCACCAGCTACCAGGGGTCAAGGCGCGGACAAGTCACTCAACCTCCCAAGCCTCAGTTCCCTCATTTGCAAAGTGATGGATGATAGCACTGACTTTCTATGACTGCTGTGAGCATTAAATGAAATGATGTGTGTAAGCCTTGATACACATTAGTTATCATTATTAGTACAGGCAGACCTTGGAGATACTGCAGGTTGGGTTTCAGAGCACTGCAATAGGGCAAATATCCCAATAAAGCCAGTCACATGAATTTTTTGGTTTCCCAGTGCATATAAAAGTTATGTTTACACTATACTGTAGTCAAATGTGCAGTAGCATAATGTCTAAAAGAACAGCGTAGGGAGTTCCCTGGTGGGCTAGTGGTTAGGATTCCGGGCTTTCGCTGCCGTGGCCCGGGGTTTGATTCCTGGTTGGGGAACTGAGATCCTGCAAGCCACGTGGCACGGGCAAAAATTAAAATAAATAGATAAATAAATAAAAGAACAATGTACATACCTTAATTGAACAGTACTTTATTGCTAAAAAATGCTGACCATCATCTGAGCCTTCAGCACGTCATAATCTTTTGGCTGTCATAACATCAAAGATCACTGATCACAGGTCACCATAACAAATACAGTAATGATGAAAAAGTTTGAAATATTGTGAGAATTGCCAAAACGTGACACAGAGACACCAAGTGAGCAAATGCTGTTGGAAAAATGGCACCAATGGGCTTGCTTGACACAGGGTTGCCACACACTTTCAGTTTGTAAAAAACACAGTATCTGTGAAAGCGAAGCGCAATAAAACAAGGTCTGCCTGTATTATTTTAGACAGCATGAGATTTAGAGCAAGAAAAAACTTAAGCCTCAATCCACTCTTGCCAGCTTTTTGATCTTGGCCAGTTACTCTACAGAGCTTGGAATACTGCCTGGGCTGTAGGAAGTACTGTGCAGTGTTAGCTATTAATGTCATTATTTCCAAATAATAGTATTTATTGGATCAATTACTCCTGGGAAATGCCACACTCTAGAATGGCATTCAAGGACCTCTGCAAGATTTAAATTCTGTTTTGCAGTTTCCTTCCCCACTACACGCACACACACACACTCACACACACACACACACACCTACGTTCTAGCCTCATTGGGCTACTCATGGCAACCTTGAAAATGTCATGTTGTAATAATACAGTATTATATTATCCACTGTCTACCAAATACTTTTGTATGCCTGGCACTGTGTAAAGGTATACGTATACTATCTCATATCATATCTATTCTACCAACGAGGAAACTAAGCCCAAAGAGTGTAAAATGACTTACTAAGCTAACAAATGGTTTATCCGTCTCTGTACTTCTGTCTGTAGAATGATCTCCCTGCCTCCATCCATTTCTACCTTCCAAAACACGACCTTCTTTTAAAGGTCCAGCTTCATTGCTACCTCCTCCAGGAAGCTTTCCTTGGAGGATAAGAAGGGAAGAACATCTTCCCTCTAGTGGGCAGATACTGGGCCCCTCTTCCTTAAAGGGCTGACTGAGCCCATCATACAGATGGAGGAGGCCCAGAGATGTGACAATGGTCCAAAGTTGTGCTGTCTTTTGCCTGGACCAAACCTCCAAGATCTCAAAGACCCTGTCTGTGGACAAGGAAGGGTCTTCCTTCCTGAGGGGCAGAGCCATTGTTGCTTATAGGAAATAGAGCTTTTGTAGGTGGAACTGACCTCCTGCTGGGAGGATGGGGCTGGGTTTCCCCTGCTCTTACACTCAAAAAGTCTCTAGATTCAAAGCCCTTTTCACAAGTTCTATACACACCCATGTTTGCTTGCTTTTCGTCTCTCTCCTTCATAAGGGCAGGATGGTCTGTGAATGTTTAGCTCACATGTCTTCCCCAGCACTTGGAACAGAGCAAGGCTGGCTCTTAGAAATGCCACATAAAGTTTGTTGAATGACAAATGAATGAATCCAGAAAGTAAAGCTCTGACATTCCTGCTATACTACAGAATCCTCAGCTGCAGAGACCTCACCTGCAGCCATGTCCTCACCATGAAGTTTTTTTTCCTTCCTCTTCCCAACCCTGGACTCATTCTTTCTCTTGACAGATCATACTATCTATCCAGTACAGACCCATTGTGCTGGGATGAACAGTGCTGGCAGGCTTTAAACCACTGGGTGGTCTAGGAAGTCTTCCCTGAGGAGGGGATCTACCTACAGATGGAGTGCTCCCTAAATGTTTCTTGATTTAATACACTAACTAGAATATAAACTTCATGAGGGAGAGAGGGACTTCCTCTGCCTTGTCCATCATGGTATCCCCCAGCACCTTTATCCGGTGTTGACAGAGAGTGAGCCCATTTCTTTGAATGAATATATAAATACTAATATTTCTTCATTCATTTAATCAAATCAATGCTTTTCAATGGGAGTGTCTGTGTGCTTTTAGTAATTTCCATTTTTGGTCATCACAGTGATGATGAGGGTGGTTCCTGGCATTTATGGAAGAAGAGATGCTGTCTCTATCATATCTTGCAATGCACGGCGACAGTGCCACATGGAGTAGACTTGTCCCATGTACCACATGACTTTCAAATGACCTGCCAGATCCTCATGCAGATGAAAAATCTTTTCATAACTATCAGAGCTTAGACCCTGACTCCCTTTTACATGGGAACAGAACATATTTTGTGCCCTTAAATATCAACTAAATTTCCAGGAACACCTCTACCTTGTAAATAGAAAGATGATTGTATTTTGTTTTATTGAAGCTTTCCCCAAATTTGTTCATCTTTCCAGAGAATCCCGTCACCCACGGGCACTACTGCATTAGTAGCTGTCGTGTTCCCAATGATTCTACCTTTAGGTCCCAGTATTCTAAAAACTTCAGAACATCTTCTCCGTTATTTGGGCCCAGTCATTTACATAGCGGAGCACCTGTTATGTAACTATAATTTATTTTATGTCATCTTTATTTTACAGTTAGGCAAGACATCGATTATAAACATGATGCGTGCCGGTGGGTAACTTTATCCCTCGGTTCTAGTCCCGGAGGGGCGGGTGATTTACTCTCTACCCACTCGTAGGGAAAGCGGCCCTTGGGTTCGGCGGAGGCCCCAGCGGAGCGGTCCTCCGAGCGCCAGGGGTCGCTGTGGCGCCGCGCGGCCGTGCCGGGACGCTCTCGCGTGGCCGCCCCGCCTCGGGCCCCCGGGCCGAGTGGGCGGGCACGACTGCGCCCAGGTCGCGAGGCGCCCTTCGACCAGCAGCGCCCGGGGCGGGCGGGTATAAATGGAGCGGTGGCTCCCCCAGCCGCCTCTCTCCGCCCCGGGTCGCCGCAGCCTCCGCCGCTTTCGGGCCTAGCAGCCTGAAGAAAAAAAAAAAAGAGAAAAAGATAAAAAAAACCCGAAAACGCTTTAAAATCTTAAAAAAAAAGAAAGAAAGAAAGAAAAAAAAAAAGAGCGAATCCTCCTCGGAGAACCCGCGGGGAAGTCACTTTTGCACGCTTCCGGCCTGCCCGACGCCGCCGCCGCCGCCGCACCTGGGCGTCCGTCGGTCCCCGTCCGTCGGTCCGGTGGTGAGCCGCTCGCGCGCCCGCGTCCACGCGCCTCCGCCCGCCGCCCGGCCGCGCCGCGTGGCAACCCCGCGCCCGCCGCCCTCGCCCCCCGCGCGCCGGCCTCCGCGCTCCACGTGTCCGCGCTGCCCTTCGCCGGCCCGGCGTGGGAGGCGGCTGCGCGCTCCGGCCGCCTGGGGGTTGCCGAGTCGGCACCGACAAATATTTGGTTTCCCTCTTCCCCGGGCTGCTGTAATCTTAAACCGCCGGGAGCCCGAGGCCTATATTTATAGAGAAACGCACGTTCCGGAGGCCGCCGTGGGCACCACTGGGTTGCCTCGGGAAGAATTTTTGTAATTTGGAGGACAGTCCGCGTTTTCATTGTTTCCATTTTTTTGAAATTGGGAGCTTCCAGACCAGGACAGCTGAAAATTAACAAACTCCCAGGGAGGGAGGGCCATATTGTTTTTGAGAGCCTTTTGTCTGCGGTTGGGCAGTCTCGTCCGAGTCGTCCCCGCACTCCTCTCCGGCCTTCGGAGCCGACTCCAGCTTCTCTGAGCTTCGCTGCCACCTGTGGGCCGCGGCTCGGAGCGGAGCCCCCTTTGTCCTGTGTGGCCCCCCCTAAGAAGTCCTCCTGGCGGGGCTCGGGGTGCTGGGGGCTGGGGAGATGAACGCTGCGGCCAGCAGCTACCCCATGGCCTCCCTGTACGTGGGTGACCTGCACTCGGACGTCACCGAGGCCATGCTGTACGAAAAGTTCAGTCCTGCGGGGCCTGTGCTGTCCATCCGGGTCTGCCGCGACATGATCACCCGCCGCTCCCTGGGTTATGCCTACGTCAACTTCCAGCAGCCGGCTGACGGTGAGTACAAGCAGTGGCCACACGTCCCTGGGCTTTCTGGGGACCCTAAGATTCCTTCTCCGGGCAGGTCCCCACCCCCGTGGAGGGAGCATCGCGACAGCACGTTGCCGCAGAAGCCCTAGTCGGGGACGGGCCATGGGGGTTGAGAACGCGGGATCCTGGCATCAGAGGACCAGAGTTTCAGTCTTGCTTCCACAACACTTGCTAACCGGGTGACCTTGGGCTGATGGGTGCTGGTGGGGTTGGAGCCCAAGGAGGCTGTAAAATGGGACCAGAAGGAAGTCGCTGTCATTCTGTATGTGGGCGGTTTGCTCTGTGAGCCTTACCTGGTCAGTGGCCAGGGGTTCGGGCCCCTCACAGGCCTGTGGAAAAGGCAGGATGATTGAAACACAATTCCTTCAAAAATTTTACTAGGCAAAGCTGTTGCCCCCTCCCCTTACTGTACCCTGGGCTAAGAGTCTTTGACTTTGTGCTGATAAAGGGGCTTTTCCGGGCAGGTAGGAAGCAAGGGAACAATGTTGTGTGTTGAACTTGAGCAGGCACTTGTGTTAACACCACCAGAGTGTGTGTCGTGCCGGGCCAGCTCCCTCGTCTGTGTGTTTGCCACCGGGGCGGAGGAGTTCTTTCTCTGGACAAGCCCTGGGCTGTGGAGCGTGGTACGCAGGTAGTCTGGGGAAGCGCCTCTTGGAAATCCGCTAGGCTGGTGGGGATTATCGCCTCACCTGTGCACAGTGCTTTATACTTGTCAAAACCCTTTTACTTCATCCCATCTGAAGAAAATAGGACTTCTGAGGGAGAAAAGCAGCTGCAAAAGGTGGGAGGCTAAGCTGGGACTGTGGGTGCAGTGCTCTGCCAGCCCTGTCTGGGGCCATAGCCTGGAGCATGGAGAGGTATGCTGCAGGCCTGGCCCGAGTGAGGCCAGAAGAAACCTAATCAGGGGCTGCACGTGACTCCAGAATAAAAGGGAACAACTGTAGAGACCATTACTGGGAGAAACAAGCCATTCTGTGGCCAAGGATCTCCGGGTCCCTGTTTTTGTCGCCACTTTGTTCAGTGTCCGTGAAGCACAGAGAATGTCACTTGACCAGGATGCAGCTGAGACCAGAGAATTGGACTTGTTGAGAGACACAAGGTACTGCTACCGTCAGTTCAGTGTACTCTGAGTTGTGTCTGGCCACAGAGCACAAAGAAGGTAGCTGAGTGTGGCCTTTTTCGGGGGGAGTAGTGGGCACATTGGCTGTTGTCTGCCTCCTTGACTCTTCTGAGCAAAAGTCCTGTCACTTAGAGATAGTAGCAGAAGCCATTGGTTAGTGTGTCTGCCAACACATACCTCTGCAGGACCTCTCCCTGCTATAAATAAGTGCAGCCAGATTTGTCAGACTAAGCCGAGTTGCCTTGTGCAGCCCTCTCTGGAAATAGATAGGAGCTGTGTTGAAATGGGCTCCTTCGTTGCTAATTCACGCAACACAGTTAGGGGTCCCAGGCTGTGGATCACAGAGTCGTCACAGACGAGCCCTTCTTTCTGTCCCGGACTTGCACTGACTTGGATCTGCCGTCCCCCCTTTCCCTGATCTCCTCCCCTCTCATGCTGAACCAGCCCACCTCAGGAAAGTGGGAAAGATGGTTGGAAATAGGGAAAAGGAGATACCTTGCTGGCTGACCGGACAGCTGAGCCTGTGGAGGGGCATAGTTAGGGATTGTGTTCCTGTTTTAAGTGAGATGGTGCCTTGAGGCAGGAGAAACACCCTCTACCCCCATCCCTTCGCGGAGGAGGAGATTCTGGGAGATGTCAGTGCACAAGTCAGGGGAAGTGGGTCTGCGTCCTTGTTACTACCAGTAAAGAGAAGTGTTCTGCTGACAGGTGAGGGTTATTTTGGCCTCTAGTTCTTTAAATGGTCTCCATGGTGTATGCATGGATTTGGTTGGGAAGCTAAGGAAGCATCCCCAAGCACTGGGTTGAGAACTTTGTTGGGCACCAAGGCATTTGAAAGTCCTGGAATTCCGTAGAATGCAGATGAAGGCTTCTAGATAGCCTAGAAACTACTAGGTACAGGGCCTGCCTCCACTGTCAACTTAGGCAGAAAGGGGTTGCAGTTTCATCCTTCTTGTCCTGATACAAAGAACATTTCCATATGTGGCCATCATTTTGATGATTGAGGCTTTTTTGTCTGAATCAATTTCTGTTTGCAGAAATTGAAAATATAAGAAACTGGGCTGAATTTGGAGATAGCACATTTTCCCCAATCGAACGCTCACAGGTTTTTTTAGTCATTTGTCTCATAGACAGGTTGTAAATTAAGTGACAGCTAGTTGATAACGCTGATGCAATACCTTACTGAAAAATAATCAGAAAGTCTGCCATTAGTTTCTTAGTCAGTAGTTAGCTATACCGTTTAGCCATCCTGAACGTAAGTTTGTCCATTTTATAAGAGGGATCATTTCACCTCTTCCACCTCCATCCCGGTGGGTAGTAGGCTGCAAAGTCGTTTATAAATGATAAAGCTTAGTCAAATGTGAGGTGTTACTTGATCCTGGGTAACCTCCTTACCCCAGAGGGGTTGAGACTTCTACCATGAAGGAGGACGATTAGCTAGAACTTAGCCCCAGTAGCACTGCAGGCTAGAGGAATCTGATGTCCTTTAATTTTGATAGAGTTGCATTTCATCAGAGTGCTTACCTTGAAAGTTCTGGAGTTATCTGTTCCTGGGATGGTGGCAGGTAACATTCTATACCCTTGACTGAAATATGTTTCTCTCTTGCAGCTGAGCGGGCCTTGGATACCATGAACTTTGATGTGATTAAGGGAAAGCCAATCCGTATCATGTGGTCTCAGAGGGATCCCTCTTTGAGAAAATCTGGCGTGGGAAATGTCTTCATCAAGAACCTGGACAAATCTATAGATAACAAGGCACTTTATGATACTTTTTCTGCTTTTGGAAACATTCTGTCCTGCAAGGTAAACACTGATTAAATGATTTCAGCAGAATAGTTACAGAATCATGAGAACAAATACCAAATGAGGAATTGCTTGGAATTAGGCGACCGGGTATGATAATTTTCAAAATGCTGGAAATGGCTCTGAAGTCTAAAAGTTCACTGCAGCAAATCTCGATGCCACAGCCCAGCATAAACCAGCAGGCACTTTCGTGTCTTTGTTTATTCTTCCCTCTGCCTGAAATATCCTTCCTGTTTTCTAGTTTTGGAAGGCATCAAAAGGTTTCTCCTGGGGAGTGGGGGGCTGGCAAGTACCAGAGCAATGCCTCTGGTCTCCAGGAAGCTGTACTTAGTCATTTTAGAAGCATGAATTCACCCTCTTCCTTCTCCACACACCTGTTTATGTGGAGCATTTTGTACAACTTGTGTGGTGGTGGTTTACATGTCTGACTCCACACTAGACTGAAATTCTGTTGTGGGCTTGGAAAATGGTTCATCATTCTGTAGCCCTGTGGTTTTGCACCCAGATCTTAATATATTTTAAATGGAGTAAGAAAACATTTGGAATAGAAGCAGCTTAATGGTGGCTACCATTTGTAAATGGAACATTATTGGGTACCTGCTGTAGTCTCCTGCCTTTTGAACATGGATGGGCTACAGGCCTCTCAGACCCAGGAACCCACACGGTTCTCGAGTCTCTGCAGCTGGGTAGTGGCGCTGAAGTGGCCCGCCTTGTCTTTGACAGGTGGTGTGTGATGAGAACGGCTCTAAGGGTTATGCCTTTGTCCACTTCGAGACCCAGGAGGCTGCCGACAAGGCCATCGAGAAGATGAATGGCATGCTCCTCAATGACCGCAAAGTGTGAGTGTCCCAGTCCGGAGCAACAGCCGTCGCATGAGCCAGCCGTGGCCCCACCTCGGTATTAACTGGCACACACAAGGCGGCTACTGGTTCTCGGCCCAAGTGTGGCCTGCTCCTACCTCTCCACTCCAGGGCTGGTGAGTCTCCCTGCCCGAGCTGTGGCAGCCCTTTTGACTCGCCAAGGTGGGCTTTCTGCCCAAGCCATGGCTGGCCTGCCGCCTCTCCCTTAAAAGCATCCGTCTGTGGGTTTTGTGAGCGTCGGCAACAGGGGCTGGCTGGAAGGCAGCTCTTAAGCCCACTCTGAGCAGGGGTCTTGGCCAGCGGCAGAGTGGAGAGGGCCCTGGACTGACCAGGAGCTGTGTACTAGCCATGTGACCTTGGCCTTCTGTGATTCAGGTCTGTCCGTGGGGTCACTCGCTAGGGGTTGATGCAAATTGTCCCCTCCACTTGGCTAACTTATGACTCGGTGGCCTTCAAATACAAGGCTGGCTCCACAGCAATAATTAATTTGGTTACACGAAAAGTTTTATCCCATTGCAGAAGACTGTTCATAATAGACCTTGTTGCTTTGGTGTGGTTATTTCAGAATGGAGAGATGGGGATCTTAGTTAAGCCATGCAGGGAGAGAAGGGACAATAAATCTTGGTTATGACAAGCAAAAGTCATTTCTGTCCTTTGTGTTACTGAACAGACCAGGGGATGGCTTGCGTTAATGATGTGCATGTGCCCAGTGGTCTTCTAAAGGTATCACTGGAAAGAAGCCTAAAAATTTTTCATGTATGGATACCTTTCTTATTAAGTGTAAACAGCACCAAAACAAATAAAGTAAAAAAAGCAAAGGCTACCTCTTAGTTCACTCCAACAATCTCACTCCTAGGATTAACCACTGTTAACAGTTTGGTTTGTATCCTTCCAGACCTTTTCTATGCATTTACATAGATGCACAGAAATGAACGTTTTAAAAACATGGTCATCAGGTTTCTTCACGAAGGCAGTGTGATGTGGTAGGAGGAGCCCTGGCCTGAGCCAGGAGCCCTGGGGCTGGTCCTTGTAGGACAGTCCTGCCTCTTTCTCTTTCTGCTGGGGAGTTGGGACGTCTCTGAGCTTGCTCTCTTGGTGGTTGGATGGGAACTCGTGTGTTTTAACCTCTCCTTTCAGCCTTTAATCTGCATTCCTTTGGGCCCCTGGAAATCATGTTTTGTTCCTCTGACTGATCACAGTTTTTCACGGTTTCTTTTTAGGTTTGTGGGCAGATTCAAGTCTCGAAAAGAGCGGGAAGCTGAGCTTGGAGCCAAAGCTAAGGAATTCACCAATGTTTATATCAAAAACTTTGGGGAAGAGGTGGATGATGAGAGTCTGAAAGAGCTATTCAGCCAGTTTGGTAAGTCACGGTCCTTTGCCCCATGTGTCCCCTTTCACAGTCCACCAGACCTGGAATTCATCTCTTTTTACTTAACAGATGAGTCCACCTAGACCCAGAAGTAAAATGCCTTGTATGACAAAGGCCACAGGGTAGATAGGAATAGACTCCAGGCCTCGGCTCTTGGCTTCATCCTACTTTGTCCCATCCCCAAGGTCATCTCAGCAGCTTGGTCAGAAGTAGAAGGCCAGGCATGGTGCCTCTTGTTTAGAGTCCATCTGGGCTCAGCAGGAGGTTGCTTCAAGTGGGCTCCTAGAGAAGAAGCCTTCTCTCCTTGAGCTGTGATAGAGATGCTGTTACTAATAGTTCTGTCTTTGGTAATAGGTAAGACTCTAAGTGTCAAGGTGATGAGAGATCCCAGTGGGAAATCCAAAGGCTTTGGCTTTGTGAGTTACGAAAAACACGAGGATGCCAATAAGGTGAGAGCACCATGAGGGCCGGGGAGGATTTGTAGGGAGTGGCCCTAGTGTGTGGGCATGGCCTTGCCAGCACATAGTAGAGCGGAGCTGTAATTGTCTTAGTACCTAGTAGTGATGCCTGGTCACTGAGCTCTGGAATTGTCTTCCCGAGGGATCTCACAGAACTGTTTTCAAAGCACTTGGCATGTGCCCATCACCTCAGCTCTTCAGCCCTGTAGGTTGAAAGAGTAGGGCAGGCGTTTGTTCCCATTCATAGGTGAGGGAACCAAGGGACCCGAGTTGCTGATCTGATAAAAGAACAGTAGCCGCTTGCGGGAGAAGCATTGTGCTAGGCCCTCAACTTGTATCACTCAGTACCCTGAAAGAACCTAAGAAATTTAGTGACAGCCAGATTATCAATCTAGGCTCATGTCTACCATGCTTGTATTTATACAGCTGTACAGTTTTTTCACTGAATTATCTGGACCAGTGACCCATTTAAATATTAACCCCATTTTACTGATGAGGAAGTTTGGATTGGCTTAGCTGACTTCAGAGTGAAATTAATTTTTAGCCCTGTAGGGAAGATTTTTCTCTCAGAATATTTGGTGGGACTTAACAGACCTCCAGAGCAAGGTCCCTGCCTCTGCATCTTGATTTAAAGTCATGTATTTCCTCTTCAGGCCGTGGAGGAGATGAATGGGAAAGAAATCAGCGGGAAAGTCATTTTCGTCGGCCGTGCACAGAAGAAAGTGGAACGGCAGGCCGAGTTAAAGCGAAAATTTGAACAGCTGAAACAGGAGAGAATTAGTCGGTATCAGGTAAGAGGTGGTCTCAGCCCAGCCTACCAGCAGGGGATGTACCACGAGATGTTGGCAAAAGCATCCTTAGTTTGGCAGGCTTTCTCTTTGGGGACCATGAGTCTCCTCTTCTCATTTCTCTCAAGATCATCAGGTTTAACAGGATGTACCTACCAGATAACAGCAGCGGTTCTGGAACAAGGATGAAGATAGTTTATTCATGTAGGGACTCTATGCTGGAAGCCTCAGCCTGTTGTTCTTAGTCATACGCGTTCTGTTTACTTAAATGATACCACTTTGTTTGGAACGGTGTAAGGAGAGCCCTGCTAGGTCAGTGGTCAGCCAGACCAGCTGTGAGAAAGGCTGGGACTGTATCGATGGTCCTGTCAGAGTCTTCGGCAGTAGATTCTCAGCTTTGAGCCTGCATCAGAATCCGCTGCAGGGCTTGTGAAAACAGATTGCTGGGTCCCACAGCTTTTGATTCATTAGGTGTGGGTTCTGGCCTGAGAATTTACATTTCTGACAAGTACCCAGAGATACTGCTACTGCATGTCTGGGGCCCATATTTTTTTTTTTTTTTTAATTTTTATTTATTTATTTTTGGCTGTGTTGGGTCTTCATTTCTGTGCGAGGGCTTTCTCTAGTTGTGGCGAGCGGGGGCCACTCTTCATCGCAGTGCGCGGGCCTCTCACTATCGCAGCCTCTCTTGTTGCGGAGCACAGGCTCCAGACGCGCAGGCTCAGTAGTTGTGGCTCACGGGCCCAGTTGCTCCGCGGCACGTGGGATCTTCCCAGACCAGGGCTCGAACCCATGTCCCCTGCATTGGCAGGCAGATTCTCAACCACTAGCGCCACCAGGGAAGCCCCTGGGGCCCATATTTTGAGAACCACTGTCTTAGGAAATGTGTGAGGTATAGAAGTGCAATTAACAGATCTTTCTGCTTCAGGGGGTGAACCTCTACATTAAGAACTTGGATGACACCATTGATGATGAGAAGTTAAGGAAAGAGTTCTCTCCTTTTGGATCAATCACCAGTGCTAAGGTATTTTATACTGAGATGTGGGGATTGAAAGCAGAAGTTGTAAACTTGCAGAGGTTTATTGCATTTGTTTCATCGAAGGAATAGGATCTAAATTTTGTTCAATTCTGAGAGTAGCTACCACATTCATCTAGGAAATTCCTCCTGACATTCGGCTACCCATCTGAGTATGTGCTCTGGAGAATGACATTTCGTTAGGTTAACATGGCACTGTCTCCCAAGTACTGGGATGTGGAGATGCATCTGCCTCAGGCCCTCCCTGCCGGCCCCCCAAGCGCACCTGGATCTTTCCCACTCTTTGCTGCTTTGTGCTGGTGTGGGGACAGGCGGTGCCACAGCACGAGCAGAGGAAATCCAGATGGGTTGTCTTCCATTTGTCCTGAGGCCTGTCTCTACAACTCTGCCACACTTCTTCCTTGAACGAAGGTGTTTGAGGATTTTGGAGCTGGGGTTGGGAACTTCCATCTGGTGTCCTAAAGAAGGAGAGGGGAGTGGAAAGTTTGTTTTCCCGTGTTTTGCAATGTGCATCATCTGCTTGATTTTCTTTGATAATCATAGCAACTGAGTTAGCTGGGGGAGTAAGTACAAACCCCCTTGTGAAGATAAGGAATGGAGTCCTTGAGCAAGAGAATGCTGGTTAGGTGCGGATGTTGTACTGTGTGTCCTTAGTGCTTTGGGTGTGTGGTGGGAACTGATGGCATCGGAAAGGAAAGTTCTGGGGCGTAGCCTGATGCAGACTCTGTGCCTGCTCCACAGAGGTGCAGCAGATGTCACAGAGTCCTTCAGGGGATGAGAAAGGAGGCCAGCGGGCAGGTAAAGACTTGGTGACCCTGCCCTGGCCCTTAGCTTGTCACTCAACAACCCAGGAGCATTGTCAGTGGTCGCAGGGCGTTGGCCAGAAGCCACCTCCAGGAATTTCCTCAGTTCCTCACCCCCTCCCTCCTATCACCCCCGTGACGGGCCTCCAGCAGCGCAAGGAATGATAGTCTCTCCTAGCAGACCAGCACAGGAGTCAAGATGGCATTTGCAAGAAGAGAGCAAAAGAACTGTATCTTGAAGTTCCCCGGCACCATGCCCAAGATCAAGGTGTCACATTACTTTCACACACCTTACTGGTCCACCTCGTTGGTAGACAGGTGTTGGGTTGATACACATCTTTACTCCCATGTCCTCCACTTCAGGAGGCTCACCAGGCGGTGAGCTAAGACATGAGTGAAATGTAGAGATTACAGAGCGAGACTGGAATCCAGCTGCTTGTCTCCCGGCTGGTTGTAGTTCTGCTGTGTTTATTCCCATTGAATTAATGGTGGCAGTCATTGATTTTATGACTCCTGCCCAAATGTGGTATTTCAAAAGCGTGTCCTAACCTTGCTAAGAGCTTACTAAGTTTTGTTCACCAAGGTCTTGGGCAGATGAGTTTTACAAATAAATTGCTTGATGCTAATGTCCAGATCTCTGTGAGTTCCCAGAGATAACTATGCTTCTAGGTATGAGGAAACATCTTTGGGTTCTTGGTTCAACCATTAGCCATATCACAGTTATTTGGGAACTTTAGAGTCACCTGGGGATCTGAAAAGGAAAATGCTTAGTTTCTCCCTTTAGAGTTTGTGATTCAGTTGGTGACTCAGTTGGTCTGGGGGTCCATCGTGGGACTGGACTGTGAAGCCCTGACCTAGACCTGGTAACTCTTGCAGTGGAACCCAGGTTTTAACACACAGACATCTTTGTCCTAAGTGGCTGGTCTCATTTTGTAGGTGATGCTGGAGGATGGGAGAAGCAAAGGGTTTGGCTTTGTCTGCTTCTCATCCCCGGAAGAGGCAACCAAAGCAGTCACGGAGATGAACGGACGCATCGTGGGCTCCAAACCACTGTATGTCGCCCTGGCCCAGAGAAAGGAAGAGAGAAAGGCTCACCTGACCAACCAGTATATGCAGCGGGTGGCCGGGATGAGAGCGCTCCCCGCCAATGCCATCTTAAATCAGTTCCAGCCTGCAGCTGGGGGCTACTTTGTGCCAGCAGTTCCACAGGTGGGTCTGCAGTATGCTCACGTCTCCTTGGAACCTGCCTGCTGACAGCTGCTCCTATAGTCCGCAGTGGTTGGGGAGAGGGATTTTTGGATATTGGAGTTCTAGAATGTCACAGTAAAGATCCTTCAAATAAAACAAGGAAGGACTTAACTCGTGGTTGTGCACACACAGCGGCAGGGGTAGAGTAAAAGAGTCCCTGTTAACTGGCTATCCCTCCCCCAAGCTCCTGAGTAGACAGCACCTCTGTCCTGAATAAATAGCTTAGGGCCTGGTAGTGAGATGAGGTGAGATGAGATACTTCTCTAGTGTGGCTTCAGGTCCTTAACTAAAAAGGGCTTGGCTGCTCTTTCTTACAGGCTCAGGGAAGACCTCCATATTACACACCTAACCAGTTAGCACAGATGAGGCCTAATCCACGCTGGCAGCAAGGTGGGAGACCTCAAGGTAGGTGGTGGGGAACAGTGATTTGATCACCCAGGATGTACCTGTCCTGGGCTCCCCTGCCTCCCCTCCCTGCCCCCTCTGAGGCACAGCCTAGGTTCGGTTGTGTCGTTCATCAGTGACGTGCATTTTCTGTCTCTTCACCAGGCTTCCAAGGAATGCCAAGTGCTATACGCCAGTCTGGGCCTCGTCCAGCTCTTCGCCATCTGGCTCCAACTGGTAATGCTCCGGCCTCTCGTGGCCTCCCTACTACCGCTCAGAGAGTCGGTGAGCAAACTGGCCTTAACGTGTGGCCCGGGGAGGAGGGAGTCAGGACCACTAGGCTCTGCGCAGGGTTGGTCAGTTTGTTGGGCTCACCGTGTTGTCCGGTCCTGGTTCTGTACTCTTAGCTGTGTGCTTAGGTGGGTACTTCAGGAGCAGGGAAACAATATGAGTTCTGAGTGTTGGTTCCTTTTAAGATTCTTTGCCTCATCGGTGAGTCATGTGAACAAGGTTAATTGTAGAAATTTGTTAGCTGAATGACGACAGAGGCAGCCTGTTCCTTGGGTGGGGTTGGGAGATTCAAGGGACTTTTTTGCAGATTATGTCCTGAGTTCCAAGAGGTGGCAAGAGTTGTATGTTTTCTGTTGGCTCTTCCTCAAAAGTAGCGGTAGCGGCCCCATGTGTGATGTGTGCTGTATGAACATGCTTTGGAATTGCTCCTTCCGTGGGACGTGGCCAGTTGGACATCTGCTGCCAACACTGATGTGCATTTGCTGGTCTGTTGTAGGGTCTGAGTGCCCGGACCGCTTGGCTATGGACTTTGGTGGGGCTGGTGCCGCCCAGCAAGGGCTGACTGACAGCTGCCAGTCTGGAGGTGGTATTGGATGCACACAGAATGGGGAAAGATGGGATTTGACGGGTCTTTGCCCAGACCGATGGGCTTTAATTTTACTTGTCCTTTTCCTAAGGTGTTCCCACAGCTGTGCAGAACCTAGCGCCTCGTGCCGCTGTTGCTGCCGCCGCTCCTCGGGCTGTTGCACCTTACAAATACGCCTCCAGTGTCCGCAGCCCTCACCCTGCCATCCAGCCCCTGCAGGTGAGGTCCACCAAACAGAGCCCTAGAAGGGTTCCCCCCGCTGCCACATGATTCAAAAGCTGCCTTGCTTGGATTCCCTCAACAGGTATTAAATGCCTGCTCTGTGTCAGGGAGCTGTGTCCCATGTGGTGACCCTGCCCTTGGGTGATGCTCTAGTGGGAGAGAAGGGGCTTGCAAGTGTTCTTCTGATAACGGTTGACTCAGCAATGCCCCAGAGGAGGCAGCTGTGCTTCCTGCTCTCCTCCTCACCACGTGCATGGGCTCTCTCAGCTCTTTGAGCTTCCATTTCACTTTCACATCCAGTGGTCGAGTTGATCCTTAGCTGCTCTTCCAGGTGACTGGGTGGGAAAGAACATCTTAGATGAAAGGTTCATCTTCAGAGGTATTAGGTTGGGTGGAGGAATTGGACCTGGATCTCAGGGTCTCTAAGCTGGAGCTGCTGTCTCTAGAGTTGCGCCTCTCAGGCAGGCCAAGCAGCAAGCTTGTGGCAGAACTCTGCAGTCTGCTTGGAGGAGCTGTGCCGGGCCTTGCTTCCTCCTGCCTCTGTGCTCTAAGTTGGAAATTTCCCAGAACTTGGCACTGTGAGAAATATTTTTGCCTATAAGGCCCTACTTTTAGGACTGTGACTGGTATTGACATTGTGTGTTGACGGTCCTCAAGCATTTAATACAATAAAAACGTGCGGTTCAGTAAAAGTGATACAGGATGTAATTATAAGCATTTTCCTATTCATGTCCTTCGACCCAGTCTCTACTGGGAATTCACCCTAAAAGAAAACTTAACTTTCGAAAGGGCTGCACATACAAATGTTCACAGTACCTTATTTATTAACAAGGCTTCGATGTCTTGGGCAGCCTTGGGTAAATTATGATCATTGTAGCCTTGAGTAAAGTAAAATCATTTGGTAAATGATTGTGTAGCATTGTAGGTTTTTCTTAGTCATTTCCCTTCTCTTCGAATAGCATGTGGCATTTTAACTGTGATTGGTTGTGTTTTTTGCTCACACCACTCTGTTCCTCTCCCTTAATCCCCAAGACTGCAGTCAGATCCCTGACAGCAAAGACAACTACCTCCTTCTCCTCTTTAACTCAGTAGACTCGAGTGGTTGGGCACATGACCACTGTCACTGTACTTACCCGGGTGCTAACCTGCCGCCTCTCCTGGTTCCCAGGCACCCCAGCCTGCGGTCCACGTGCAGGGGCAGGAGCCGCTGACCGCCTCCATGCTGGCCGCAGCACCCCCCCAGGAACAGAAACAGATGCTGGGTGAGTGACCCATGTGCTTGCAGAAGAGGGGGCCAGAGCTGCTACTGACCTGGACACCAGCGTCCGTTCTCTACTGGGATGCCACTGGGTTTTTCACGGAATACCTTCCCACAGGTGAACGTTTGTTCCCGCTCATCCAGACGATGCACTCAAACCTGGCTGGGAAGATTACGGGGATGCTGCTGGAGATTGACAACTCGGAGCTGCTGCACATGCTGGAGTCCCCCGAGTCTCTCCGCTCCAAGGTGAGCAGGTTCCCAGACCCCTGCGGCTTCCGCTCACTCGGCTCAGGGGGACAGGGGGTGGCCTTGGACACCCAGGGGAGGCAGAGAGAAGGGTCTGCTGCCCCGTGACCTCCTCGTGCCTCACCTGTGACCTGAGGGCTGCTGGCGCGTGGGTATCTGGGAAGGCGGTCAGCACCAGGAAAGGCCACCGCTGGGCCCGGGCGCCAGGGAGGGGCGGAGGGGCTCTCCTCAGATGTCACTGACCACCTGGAGTTTCTCACAGGTGGATGAAGCTGTGGCGGTCCTACAGGCTCATCATGCCAAGAAAGAAGCTGCCCAGAAGGTGGGCGCTGTTGCTGCTGCTACCTCTTAGACAAGGACAAACCGTATGTTTGGCTCTTTTTATTTTCTGCAATGGTTATGACTCTTGAATATCTCCCTGAAAGATTAGTGGCAATGTATATGTAGAGCTATGTTTCTGTCCCTTAACCTGATAACTTGGGCATGCTGTCACCTGGGTTTTTTCTGTCACCTGGATGAGTTAATATGGAGAAAAGAGAGTCCTGGTGGTAAATTAGAAGACACAAACAACAGTTTTCTTCATAAAGAGCACCTGGTTAGATCTTTCTCCAGAATCACCTTTTCGTCTCAAATAATGGTGGGCATATGAGGTGTCGTCATAATCCCATCCCACAGCCTCACTTCCATGAGCATCTCCCTAGTTTGGCTTGAGGTTGTGAGGTCAGTTGTGTGGCATCCGCAGTTTAGCTCTGGAAACACAGCGGGCAGAGGCCTTGGTGTCAGAGCGAGAGAGACAGACACACCTGGCTAACAGTTACAAGGTGTGTTCCCATCGACTTCTGCATTTGGGGGCCAGGGCCTCTGTCTGCAGGGACTTGGGGCAGTGAAGCTTAACTAGGACCTCTGACGAGGACTGGTGGTTGCCTCCAGATGGAGAAAAGAGAGGACCAAATGAACATGGGCAGAGGCAAGGGAAAAGAGCACATGGTAAGGGCCAGAGCTCGTGTGCTGGTAGGGCTTGACTTGGCATAGTCATAGCTCCTTGTCAAGGGCCTGAGCCCTGTCATTTGGAGTTTAAGCAAGGATGGCCAGGAAGGGTCAAGGGTGGGGCTTTACCTACAAGTAGCCTCGAAGGCACTGGTTCTTAACTAGGGGTGCCTTCTCAGAGAACATTTTCCAATATCTGGAGACATTTTTGGTTGTCAAAACTGGGAATATTACTGGTATCTAGTTGGGTAGAGGCCAGGGATGCTGCTAAGTGTCCTGAAATACACCTGACAGCCCCCACAGAATTATCTGGGCCAAAATGTCAGTGGGCACCAAGGCTGAGACCCTGCTCTGTAGTTACTTATATCAGAGATTTCCGTGAGTCTCTGAGGTTTTTTTGATTATTTATAGTGTTGGTGCTTTTCTTTTCAGGATTCAAAAGCCAAATAAACCCTCATGGAATTCAGCTCAAGGTTTGAAGACGTCCTAGCTTGTCCTATGGACCTCAACACCAAGAACCACAAATTGCAAATTTAATAGGTCATTTTGTATCAAAAGGTCAATTATGAAGCACCTAGAATTTTTCAATTAAAAGAATATATTCTCTGGGTTCTGATACGGCCCAAACAGTGTTAACTTTTGTTTTTCTATTGTGAGTTTTGATTTTTTTCCCCCCAGAAACTGGTTTTATTTGATGTACCCAAGTCTTAAGTTTCTCAATAAAGAAAAAATCTCCATAAAACTGCCTCTGTTTTTCTCTGACCACAGTTTTCTATATAAATTCCAGTTTTCACTGCAAGTAATTTTTGGATGTAAATAGGGTCAATTGAAGTTCTGTATAGCTTATCATCCTTTCCTGATGGTTATAAGCAGATTATTTTGGATTAGCAAGGAGTGCAGAACTGTCCCATTGTGTTCTACTGTGGGAGGACCTTTATATTGGGAACAGAAGTCAAGTACAGTCACAGCAGACCTTGGGTCTGGCACAGGAAAATCGGGTAAAGGGTGGCGTTGGCGTGCTTTCCAAGGACACATGGTGAGACACGCAGAACCTATCTTGCCTCTCCCTTCTGGGACTGTGTTGCTTGGGGTTTGCCAGTCCCCTCTTATCTCCTACTCTCAGTTTATCCTGCAAGCAGGTCCACTTGCTCAGATTCTGCAACTGGCAGTGGGAAAAGTTTCCAGAGATCCAAGTGGCTGAAGGCCTAAGTGTTCTGTGGATCCTTTAGTCCTTGAAGCGACCTTAACCTGGTCAGGGTCAACTACTCTACTTGCCCTCCCTGTCCTGCAGCAACACTTTTTTTTTCCCTTCTTCCTTGAAACTTGGCAGGCTGTCCTTCCTCAGGGCCTTACCCAGGCGGTCCCTTTCCCTGGAATGTTCCCTGGTTCGTGCCTTTTGGCAGGTTCCCCCTTTTTCTCAAGGTATGCTTTCACCTTAAATAACTGATGTAAAGGCCCAATCTAAAGTAGGTTCCCGTGTTTTCTAATGTCTGCGGTTAATGTATGTGTGTTTCTTCTATTAACGTCAGACTGTCCCTCCAAACCTTGCTTCCTGGGACCTGAGCAGTGTAGGAGCCTGAGCGCCAGCCGCCGAGGGGGCGGGGCTGTAGGCGGGGCCCAGGTAACGGTTTCCGGCGGAAGAGCCGAGGAGCAAGATGGCTGCCACCAAAGGGGTGTTCAACTTGGGTGAGCTGGCGTGGGGGTGAGGCGGGGCTCGGACTGAGTCCAAGTTGGCCGCGTGGACTGGGTGCAGACTCAGGGCCCCAGGCGGCGTGTGGCAGCCCGGGCCGGGGTCTCTTGTGGGGGACTACCCCTCAGCTTGTGAGCAGCACCTGTGACCTAATGGCTTTGCTGGCCCTAGCTCTGCCCAGAGCCCTTTCCCCTCTGACCCTGGACCCTGGGAGGTACTGAGATCTGTTATTGCGACCTCAGACCGCATCCCAAACTGTCATGCTCATTCATTCCCTAAATTCTGCAGCCCTGCCCCCTTAGGTAAAGGAACTCCAAGAATAGTTGGGAAATTACGGAAATAGCCTCGCGATGCGGGTTGGTGAACTCTATGATGCTACTGTATGGCAGTGTTAACAAGAGGCGGGTTGGGGGTTTTGGGAAATGACCACTCCATCCAGAGAGGTAAGGGCAAGCTTCCTGGAGGCACAGGGGCCAGAGATTTGAAAGATTAGGAGTTAAGCAGGCAGCAAAGCTGGAAGAGGCTGTTGCTTGAATGGAGAGCAGCGAGAGTGAAAGCCCAGAGGGGTGAAGCAGTCTAGCACTTGGGGCAAGTAGTTTGCATTGGGGAAGCAGGGAGAGAAGAGGCTAGAGAGGTGGGCAGGGCTCAAGTTCTGAAAGTCTTACGTGCCATGCCAGTAAGAATTTGGATTCTGTCCTGTGGTCATTGGTGAACTTTTGGAGACTATTTGGCAGGACAGTGATGTAATCGGATTTGCCCTTTCTTGGAATCATTCTAGTGGCTGTGTAGAGGAGAGAGAGAAACTGGAAGCAGTCAGCCCATTTAGGAAGCTGTCAAAATAACCAGGGGCTCGATGTAGGTCTGAAGAGGGATGGTGAGAGGAGTGTACCTCACAAGTCATTTGTATACCCAAAAGACTGTAGGGACCCCTCCTTGCCCTCCCTGTGGCTGTCTTGCTGACAGGGTGTTGCAGCAGCCGTACCAAGAGTGTGGAGGACATCGGTTCAGAAAGCACTTGGTGTCTTTGCAGGTGGGCTGGCAGAGGAGACGGATGACAAAGTTCTTCGTGCTGCTTTTATTCCTTTTGGAGACATCACAGATATTCAAATTCCACTGGATTATGAAACAGGTGTTTATTCAGTGTCTCTCATATTCAGCTGCCTAATGCCAGGAAAAGAACTTGAGGAGACATTTTAAGTCATGAACATTCTGCGTATGGTTGGTATGTATTGAAGTTCAGGAGGATATCTCTCTAGGTCAGTGTGACTGTGATCTTGGTGATGGAATGTTCTGAGGACAGCAAGGCCAGGATGGTGGTGTGGTTATGGGCTGAAATTTACAGAGATTGGCAATTTGTTGGATTTGAGGAAAGGCTTTCTCTACCTTGGAATCATTTGGGGGCTTTGATTTCTGATCATTTAATATATAAACCATATAGTAAGAACCAGTGGCGGGGGGTGTGTGTGGGATGAATTGCGACATGTATACGTGTATACATGTATACACGTATACATGTATACATGTATAATTGACATGTATACACTAATATGTATACATGTATAATTGACATGTATACACTAATATGTATAAAATGGATAACTAATAAGAACCTGCTGTATAAAAAAATAAAATTCAAAAAAAAAAAAAAAACCAGTAGGAAGATAGTCTTAGAAAAATCTTAAAAGGTCTGGGTGTTGTATCACCCCAGCATGCCTGTTGACCAGACCTCCCTTCTTGGCAGCTATGCTTTTATTTTTGTTTTTATTTTTTTTAATTTAATTTATTTATTTTTGGCTGCATTGGGTCTTCGTTGCTGCACACAGGCTTTCTCTAGTTGTGGCGAGCGGGGGCTCCTCTTTGTTGCAGTGCACAGGCTTCTAATTGCAGTGGCTTCTCTTGTTGCAGAGCACAGGCTCTAGGCGTGCAGGCTCAGTAGTTGTGGCTCGTGGGCTCCAGAGCGCAGGCTCAGTAGTTGTGGTGCACGGGCTTAGTTGTTCCGCAGCATGTGGGATCTTCCCGGACCAGGGCTTGAACCCGTGTCCCCTGCACTGGCAGGCGGATTCTTAACCACTGCGCCACCAGGAAAGCCCGGCAGCTATGCTTTTAAATAGGAGAGGGCAGCGGGCAAGCTTAGCCTCGGTAGGGGAGCCTTGGCTTCTGCTCACCTGGGTGAGTTTTCCCTCAGTTGGTGTCACAGTTATATGCACGTTTCTATTTGATCCTTGGCTGTTATTTTCTAAGACAGGAGTGTTAGACCCAGCCCTGCCACTAACTTTGTGCGACACTTAAACTCTCTGAGCCTCCATTGCTTCAATGCTTAAATGAAAGGATAAGATTGGCTTTTTGGTCCTTCTACCTCTGAGTTCTATAAATTAGTAACTCCTATTGCTCTTGCTCTCCACCAACTAAATTAACTTTTTCCTGAGGCCAAGCACTGTGCTTTAATAGTCACCTAACCCGGTAGTGAAGTCAGTGCTCTGTATGCAGTTGATGCTCAATTGGAATGAGTAATTGACAGATTGACAACTTTTTCTACTTTCTGTAAGTCTTGTAAACAAAGATTCCCAAAATGCTTGGAAAGTAACTTAAATCTTCCATTCTGTAGTGGTAGAATTGAATACTACAAAATTTAAAAACTTAGTTCACTATTTAGTATGTTTATTTAAAACACACAAAATGACTTTAATATTTCTGGAAGCATTGTTGAATAAACCAAGAAAAATCTAAAAATTAGAATTTTGCTTTTTGAATGGCATCTGGATATGGCATGTTTCCTCCTATTGCCCACATATTAACTACCCATTTCTGCTATTATAGAAAAGCACCAAGGATTTGCTTTTGTTGAATCTGAGTTGGCAGAGGTAAGAAATTTTCCCTGGTTAGTATTTGACTAGTGTTGCTGTTGTCATTGGTTACAAAAGGTGCCACTCCCCATTTGAGCAGATGTAGTAATTTTCTGGGGCTGCCATACAAATTACTACAAACTTTGTGGCTTAAAAAAACAGAAATTTATTCTCATAACTTGGAGGCTAGAAGTCTGAAATCAAGGTGTTGGCAGGGCCGCGTCCCTCTGAGGAATCTTTCCTTGACTCTTCCTAGCAATCCTTGGCATTTTTTTGGCTTATAACTGCATCACTTCAGTCTCTGCCCCCGTCTTCACATGGTCTTTTCCACTGCATGTATCTCTCTGTCTTCTCTTCTTATAAGGACACTAGTCATTGGAGTTATGGCCCACCCTAATTCATTATGACCTCATCTTAACTAATTTCATCTGCAAAGACTATTTCTAAACAGGGTCACATTCTGAGGTTTGGATAGACCTGAAATTTGGGGGGACACTATTCAACCCCCTATAGTGGCTTGGTGGTGACAGTTGCCAAGAGACAGGAAGTTCTGGTTGAAGGAAGGCCCACAAGCCCTGGTTCAAAGTTCCCTTCATGTAGTCAGAATGTGAAAGACAGGCCCTGCAGAGCCCTGAGCCTTCTGGCCTGGCACTGCTGTTTCCTATTTCCTGTGTGTATTCTGTCTCCATAACCTGAGCACCTATCTTTACACCACCAGCTCCAACAAGCAGTTAGTACATGCTCTTTGTTAAATACATACAATCTAGGCCGTAGGAAGGGAAGTAGCATCTTTTTTTCCAAAGCTTGTGGTACTGAGTTTTTATTTGCATGCTAACTACAAAAAGAGTTGAACTACACACATCAACTTTTTCCTTGTATTCTTTTGGCAGGATGCCGAAGCAGCTATCAAAAACATGGTATGGCTGAGAATCTTGCTTTTCACTGAAGCTGTTTTTTGGTGCTACATGGGACCCTGATGCACATATTGTGTTTCCAGTTTCCACAGTTTCAAAGTTATAGAGGAAGCAGAAGTTGCCGTTATTTGAAAGTATTCACTAGGAACTGGCTGCTTATAAAATTAATTCTTATTCAGAAATCCTCCCCATTTAACATTTGTATAAATGTCAACCATCTTATTGGCCAATCTCTCCCTGACATTTTTATATCTATGTCAGGAGTCAGCAAACTAAGTCTATGGGCCAAGTCCATTCTGCAGGCTGTTTTTTATATGGCCTATGAGCTAAATGGTTTTTATACTTTTAAAGGGTTATGGAAAAAAAAAAAAAAAAGAAGAAGAAGAACATGCAGCAGAGACTGTATGTATCCCACAACACCTAAAATATTTACTATCTAGCCCTCTATAGAAAGTTTGCCAACCTGTAGGCTAGGGCAATATACTGCAAATAGAGTGTAACTTGACTGCAAGGTGAAATGGTGAATCTTGTATAAGAGGCAGGGTCTCATGAAGTGTATGGAAGGGATTGTGGAAAACTTCTGTAGTTGGCTCTAGTCAAAAATGTGAGGCTTTCTTGAGCCATTGAATAGTGATGCTCTCATAAAGTTAAACCAATTGACAACTGAGAGAGAGAAAACCTATACAGAAGGATTATGACAGGTTGGGTACTTCAGAAGAAAATGATTTGAATTCCTGTTGCTGAATTACCACAAATGTGGTGGCTTAAAAACAACACTAATGTGTTATCTTGCAGTTCTGGAGGTCAAAAGTCCAAAGTGAGTCTCACTTTGGAGCTAAAATGAAGATTTCAGCAGAGTTGTGTTCCTTCTGGGGGCTCTAGGGGAGAATGTTTCTTTGCCTCTTTCTCAGCTTCTAAAGAATGGCTACATTCCTTGACTCTTGGCCTCTTCTATCTTCAAGCTGGCAATGGCAGGGTGAATTTTTTTCACAGCGCATCACTCTGAAACAAAGTCCTCTGTCTCCCCCTTCACATTTAGAGGATCCTTGTGATTACGTTGGGCCCATCTGAATAATCCAGGATAATATCCTTATTTTAAAGTCAGCTGACTAGCAACCTTAATTCCTTTTTGCCACGTAATATCACATATTCATAGGTTCTGGGGAGTCGGTGGACATCTTTGTTTGTTTAATATTTATTTATTTACTTAGGCTGCACTGGGTCTTAGTTGCGGCACGCGGGATCTTCATTGCGACATGTTTAGTTGCAGCATGTGGGATCTTTAGTTGCAGCATGCGGACTTCTTAGTTGCGGCATGCATGTGGGATCTGGTTCCCTGACCAGGGGTCAAAGCCAAGCCCCCTGCATTGGGAGAGCAGAGCCTTACCCACTGGACCACCAGGGAAGTCCCTAGGTGGACATCTTTGGGCAGGCCATTAGTTTGCCTGCCATAAAACCCTTAAATGCTTTTGCCCTTGTTAAAAATCTTTATGATCACTCTTCATGACTAAATGTGAAATAAGGATGTTATTTCATGCTATCATTCAATTTTTTCTTAATCGCTAGAAATAAAATTAGTACTTTATTTGTCTGTTTCTAAGAACAAAGACATAGCTATAATTGTAACCTAAATCTTTAAATTAAGGAATCCTTTTTTCTTTCTTTTTTTAGTTTTCATGAAAAGGCCCCAAACAAACCTTTTTTTTTTTTTAAGTATTTTATAAATTTATTTATTTATTTTTGGCTGCATTGGGTCTTCGTTGCTGCGCGTGGGCTTTCTCTAGTTGTGGCGAGCGGAGGCTGCTCTTCGCTGCGGTGCGCGGGCTTCTCCTTGCGGTGGCCTCTCGTTGTGGAGCACAGGCTCTAGACACGTGGGCTTCAGTAGTTGTGGCTCGCGGGCTCAGTAGTTGTGGCGCACGGGCCTAGTTGCTCCACAGCATGTGGGATCTTCCTGACCAGGGCTCGAACCCGTGTCCCCTGCTTTGACAGGCGGATTCCTAACCACTGCACCACGAGGGAAGTCCCACAAACCTTTTTTAAAAAGCTGTCTACTTACCTTTTCCTGGTATCAGTTATTCTTGGATTTTGAAATATTCTTAAACATTATTCCATGTTACCATGTTCTCTGTCATTATTTCATCAAACATGCCCCTCAACAGTCAGCAATACTATCTTTTTCCAGTTCAGTACTGCTCTTGTCTTTTTAAGGTGGACTCAGGTACTTGGTAACTGCGTTTACCCTTTTAATTTCAGAGTCCTGAGCTCAGATCCAAAGATTATGCCAACACAGACCTTTCTGTTGTTGGTGGTGAAATAAAGGAAGTGTGTGGTGGCTCAGGGGCTTCTGTGGTGAGCTTTGTGCTTAGCTGGCCATTGGGGGTTGCAGGCTCCCAACTTAGGACTAATAATCATGAGCAAGTCTCAGGCTTCTTAGAAGTAACTGGAAGGCTGCCAGGTGTTCTTTCAACCTAACAAGGTTTAAGCAGCTGAGTTGTATTGCACTCTTTTCAGAATGAATCTGAAATGTTTGGGCGGACAATCCATGTCAGTTTGGCCAAACCAGTGAGAATTAAGGAAGGCTTGTCCAGACCAGGTAAGTGGGGGCAACCACAGATACCCCATCACGTCCTCAACTGTGGTCTCTGTTGCATGCATTTTTATCCCTGTCTTACTTCCTGCTGTGGGGTAATGTGTACACGAGTAGAGTGGTGTAGAGTAGAGAAGAGAATGCAGCACCTCCAAGGAAATAAAGAGTTTGAGATTCTCAGAAAGCTAGAGGCCTTGTCCCCATGAAAGTCTTGCTTTGGGACATAGATATAGACTGTGCCCTTCCAGCCTTGACAAGGGCTGGGACTTCCCTTTTGACACGGCTGAGTCCTTCCTCCTTATTCTCACCCACCTCTGCTAAGAGCTGGACTCGAAGGCCTGACATTCCCCAGTGACAGCTTTCATTGCCCTGGGGAGCTCCTAAGATGTAACTTCTTTTCTGTGGCCCGTGAGAGCCACGTCGTGTGTCCACGTAGTAAGTCCACGTTCTGCGTCCACGTAGTGCTGACCCAAGCAGCAAAGAATTGGACGTGGCTCATGAGCAGTTGGCT
Organism: Balaenoptera acutorostrata; assembly: GCF_949987535.1. Classification (NCBI taxonomy): domain Eukaryota; kingdom Metazoa; phylum Chordata; class Mammalia; order Artiodactyla; family Balaenopteridae; genus Balaenoptera; species Balaenoptera acutorostrata. The sequence continues at coordinate 32,397,662 of NC_080064.1, read as the reverse complement.
GATAGCTTGAGTTTCTTAACATCTGTTTGATTCTTTCCTTTCACTTTGGTCACATGATGACTGGTTGAAAAAGTTTTCTAGGAAGACTTTTGAAGAGAGGAAAGAGGAAGAAGGGTCAGAGCTTCCCAAAGTGGAAACCCAGGAGGTGAGATTGCAGGCTGCGCTTCCAGAGAGGCTGGCGCTCTGCACCCAGCACACTTCTGCTGTGGGTGGTGTTGGGGGAATTGAATGGAGAAACTGTGGGTGTCTTGTCCTTGTAGGGCACTGGGTGAGAAGTGCCTTATGTGTGCTTGGTGTCGATTTGTGACGGCTGTTCAACGAGGGGTTATCTCAGATGAGAAAGGACACCACCAGGACCCGTCATCCACCGATCTTTCCCGCTCCGTCACTGAAGACTTTGGCTCCAGGCTCCCTGTCTTCCTGCTCCTACCCTGATTCCACAGAGGCCCCTTCCCTAGGTCCAGGGCTCCCCATGCCTGGGCGCTTTCTCCTGGTTCTTGACACACATCTTGACCCTTGCTCCTCAGAATAATTCAGGGGCTCCTTCTCCTCTGTCCACCCTTTGCACAGTGGTGTTTCTCTGAGTTCCTTCCGTAGCGCTCGCCTCCTTTCTCTACACTGTCCTTGTGCATTTCAGCCACTTTTGTCCCTTGTCTGAGATGATCACAGCCACTCAGGCAGGGTTCTGGTGATTTCTTTATCTCTAGTCCTAGCCCTGACCTCTCTCCTGTGTTTCACATATTTCTGCCTGAATGTCTCACAGTCACCATAAATAAACAAAGCACATCCCAAGTGGATTTTCTCTTGCCTTTCACTCTGGTCTCCCCGTGTGCCCGATTTTAGCTAATTTTGCTGCCTTCTGGTCACTCAAACCAGAAGCTGCAGTTTATTTTAATTCACACATGATGCGTTGCCATATTCTGCTTATTTTATCTTTTAAGTCTTCCTCTTTCCTCTCCTGTTTGTTCCTACTGCATTATCTTGGTTTAGCCTCCATCTTCTGTCCTGTGAATAATGATAGTAGCTTCCTAACTGGTCTCTCTGTCGCAGGCCTGCTTCCTCCTGATCTGAGTAACCAGGAGGAGCTTTCTGAAGGATGGATCTGAGGATAATTGCTCTCCACAAGCATTTTAAGGACCTCCCTCATGTATAGGATTGAGTCTGGGCTACATCAGAGGCACAGAAGGGCTCTCCATGTCCTGACCCTGCTCATCTCTTTATATTGTAGCCCCATTTTACATTCTAGGAAACAAGAGACTATAGTTACCTATAAATATGTAGTTATCTACAAATTTATAGTTACCTGCAAATCTCATGTGTTGTTTTGTTCTATTAAATTTGGCCATGCTGCGTGGCTTGCAGGATCTTAGTTCCCAGACCAGGGATTGAACCTGCTCCCTCGACAGTGAAAGCGCGGAATCCTAACCACTGGACCGCCAGGGAGTTCCCAAATCTCTTGTGTTTTTGCATAAGCAGTTCCTTTGCCTAAAATGACCTTTCCAACTTAATCTGGCTAATTCCTACTCACCTTTCATCCCTCCCTTCTGGGCTTGCATGGCCTCTGGGCTTCCATGGGACCTGCTATCCTAGCATTTACTGCATTGTTTTGCCATTACTTATTTAACGTATTTTAAATATTGCTTACTCTTTGCCAGGCACTAATGGCTTTACAAATATTTAATCCTATTGGCAGTCCTTTGAGGTAAGTACTATTATTATCCCCAAGTCTAGGTGTCGAAACTAGGGCACAGTGAGGTCGAATAACTTGTGGACGTTACATAGCTCAGAAGTGGTGAGGCTGAGGTTTGAACCAAGGCTGTGGGGCTCTAGGATCTGTGTGCCTCTCACAGTTGTGGCTGCCCGTCCCTCACTGAGTAGCCAGCCCTTCAAGGGCAGAAGCCCGATCTTATTTAATCACCTAGGGCTTGGCCTGAGAGCTCATACCTACGTGTTGACCTAATCCACACTACAAAGAGGTCAGACAGAGACAGTAGAGTTTTCTCTGTCAAACAAATGGGAAGGTTTCTATTGAATGTTTTATCGTCTAATCAGCCTTGTCCATTTGGAGCACTAAGCAAGGCCCAACTTCCTCCACTGTCTCCTGAGCACTTAGGCCCTCCTTGCTTCCACTGCAGCCAGCCTGCGGATACGCAGGGCCAAGCATAGAGGAAGGGGGTGGTGTTACAGAAGTGGGTCCGTTTAACTGACTAAGGTGCGTGGGCTTGAACTGGGGCTTGAAGTTGTTGAGAGTTGTGTGTTTTGGGCCAGAAAAGCGTTGTTCTGTGACTGCAGGGGAGGGTGAAGGCGAAGCGAGCTGACGTGTCTGAGGCAGTGAGATGAGATAAAATGCCTGAGGGGTGGGGCTCCGGGTAGACGGTGCTGAGGTCTCCTGTCACTGGGTGTCCAGCTGGGGGCCGTGGCCGTGGCCTCCGCCTTCTGCAGCCCCATCAGGGCCCAAGGCCTTCCCTGTCGGTGCCTTGCTCAGCCCGCTCACTACAGTGGGTTCTGGGGTGTCTTCAGAAGAACACTCGCTCTCCTAGTCGGGGAGTCAGGCTGTTCTCTCTAACCTGGCCATTTCTCCTGCGTCTAGGGATAGCCCGCCGTAAAAAAGGCCCAGTTAAACCCTCAGATGTACATGGACATCAAGGTCAGGAACAAGCCAGCAGGCCGCATCCAGATGCTCCTGCGTTCAGGCGTCGTTCCCATGACAGCAGGTGAGCAGGACTCCAGTCAGGATGGCCGGGAAGCTAGTGGCTGAGGAAGCTGCCTGGACTCCTGGGCCCTTGACTATTTCTACCTGAGTCTATCTGAGGCGTCTTAGATCCCAGCATCTAGTGACAAATGAGGCAGAACAGGCTTTTCTTTTTTTTGCCACGCCACATGGCTTGTGGGATCTTAGTTCCCCGACCAGGGATCGGACGCATGCCCCCTGCAGTGGAAGCATGGAGTCCTAACCACTGGGCTGCCAGGGAACTCCCAGAACAGGCATTTTCGAAATTCCATAAAGGCTTAGGACTGTTAGAAAGAGTAAGCAGTTGAAAGTTTTGTGATTTGTTTTAATTACTTTCCCATTTGGTTTTATTGGGTTTTTTTTTAAAATAATTTTTTGATATATTTTCAAATTTACAGATAGAATGAATAAGAATTCTATACGAATAGTACAAGGAACTCTCATATGTCCTTTAACTGTTGATTAATTTACTTTTTTGCCCTTATGCTTTATCATTTTGTTTATATACATACATACATACGTGTATTTTTTTACCCCCATACTAGTTGAGAGGAAGTTGAAGACATACATCATTCTTCAGTATGAATTTCCTAAGAACAAGAATATTCTCTTACATAATCATAGTACAGCTATCAAAATCAGGAAATTTAACATCAGTACAACACTATTAACTAATCTTCAGGTCATATTCAAATTTCATCACTTATCCCAATATTGTTCTTTATAGTAATGTTGACAATTTCTGTTCCTTGACAAGGAGTCACACATTGCATTTAGTGGGTGGGTCTCTTTAGTCTCCTTTTATTTGTTAATAGTTTCTCAGTTTTTTATTGTCTTTCTTGATCTTGACATCTTTGAAGAGACAGGCCAGTTGTTTCTAAGATTGTTTCTCGGTTTGTCTTTGCCGGGTACTTCCGCGTGATTAGACTTAGATTATGTGTTTCGGCAGGAATACCACAGAAGAACGTTGTTTCCTTGTTAATGCATCATATGAGGAAGTACTCGAGGTCAGTTCCAATGTTTGTGATGTTAACTTTGACCACTTGGTTAAGGAGATCTCTGCCAGGTTTCTCCCTTTGAAGGTTACAATTTTTAAGTTATAAATTGAAAGCTAAAATTTTTCTCCTCACCATCTCCAGCCCATCTCCCAGAGGTAACTACTATTGACAGTTGTTGTACGTTGCCTATTTCCTTAAATATTCATAATTACTCTTTTTACCTATGATCCTTTTTTTTGTTTGTTTCAATCTAGCTTTTTTTTTTTTAATGCTTATCAAAGTCATAATTGCATACAGTTTAAAGAAAATTGTTCTTTGGAGTTTGTTACAAGACATGACATTCTTCTGCTCCCCCATCGTCATAATTTTTCTGCCCTGCCAGAGGCAACATTCTTTTCTTTTAGGTGATTATTTTGACTTTTATTGCTGTATCTCTGAAAAATATATTCATGTTACTGCTACTTGATTTTTCTCAGTTTTTGGCTGTTATAGGTCAGTTTTTCTGGGAAACAGACTCATGGAGAGGTTGGATGCAGAAAGTTTATTGGGGAGTGATCTCAGGAACAACTTCTGTAAAAGAATGAGTGGAGTAGATGGGGCAAAGATAGAGTAATTGAACAGCCTTGCAGTCACACAGAGACCTCAGCTGATCCCATGGGGAGTTTGGGCGCTTGGATATCCCTCCAGAATGTCCAGCTCTGAATTTTAGGCCAGGGGGCCAGGCTTTTGTACCCTCACATGGACCAGTCATGAATTCTGACTGATTCCCAGGAGTGGTGAGGCAGCTCTCTTTGGCCAAAGGCATTTCCTGGATGGGACCCATCCTGGGGCTGGTAGCATCCAACACTCCTGGGAGGTGAGGGGGGGGAGGGAATGCGGGTCTTGGTCTTGGAGAGGATCCGTGGGCTTATCCGCAGCATCCACTGCAGTCCACCCGTCTTGCAACTCGGGTCTGCTTACTTCACCTGGGAACGGCTCCTCCAGGACTCTGGTTGGTCTCTTTTTTCTGGGGAAATTTCTAGAGGAATGTTAATGGAACTATAATCCCATTGCTGCTCTTGGTCTCAGAACCACAAACGATACTTGTCATCTCCCTCCTCTACTTTATTCCAGATTCCTCTCACCCTCACCTCAGCTGGCTTCTCTGCTTGTCTACATGGCTTACCTGATGAGGTGACCTAGACCTTTATCCAAGGGGATTTGAGCTCCTGGTCATTGTGCCCTTCCCAGGCCATGGCTGCCCATCAAGATTGGGCAGGGGAGTACAAGAGAGGTCCCATGAGTCCCCCAAACATATTCTGACCAGCCCTGTTGTTTAACAGCAGACCTACCTCCTAAAGACCAAGGTCAAGAATCCCGCCAAGATGATGACTCCTTTTCTTACCTGCTTGTCTCCTGGCACAAGGAGCCTGAAGTGATCACCCAGTGGCGTAGCTTAAAGTGTAGTGGAGTCTGGTTGTCTCCACTGGAGAAGGTGTGCCCTCTAGGAGCCAGGACCTCTAGACCCACAGAGGCTTGAGTTGCAGGGATGGAAAGTAACAGGAGTGATGGTAACCAGGACCACTCCAGCTTCTACTTCTTGGTTCCTGGACCCCCAGGGACATAGCACTCGCTAATGAGCACTGATTTAGGGCTGTCCTTACAGGAAATCTTTTTTTTTTTTTTGGCCGAGCCATTCAGCATGCAGGATCTTAGTTCCCCGACCAAGGATCTATCCTGTGCCCCCTGCATTGGGAGCACGGAGTCTTAACCACTGGACCGCCAGGGAAGTCCCCAGGATATCATTTCTGATATCCTAATACTGTCCTTCATAGAAACCTTTCTCCCCCTACTCTAGAATCATGCACTGTGTTTGTTGTGTCAGTTTAATCTCCTTTAATCTGGAACTGTTCTTCAGCCTTTGTCTTTTATGACATTGTCATTTTTGAAGACTCCAGGCCAGTTGTTTTATAGAATGTTCCTCATTTGAGTTTGTTTCCTCATGATTAGATTCAGGTTATTTTTGGTATTCTTTGCAGTACTCCAGAAGTGACATGTCTTTCTCCCTGTCACTAATGTTGATTTTTCCATTACTGGTGAGGGTTACTTGGTTAAGGTTGTGTCTGCCAGTTTTTCCCACTCACAAGGTACTTTTATTCCCCTTTGTAATTGATAAGTGACTTTTAAGGAGACACTTTAAGACTTTTCACCTGGTGATTTTTGGTATCCTGTTTTTGATTCTAGACTAAGTCAATTATTACCGTGATGGTAATTTTCTAATTATTGCTCCCTCTGTGTTAAAAACATTAGCATTTCTACATTTATTCTAATTAGCCTTCTGCTATGAATAAGAGCTTTCTCTTCTTCCTTCCCCCTTTATTTGTTTTGCGTTAGTAGTCCGTGTGTTAGTGTGCACTCATGAGTCTTTTTATTCATGTTCTACTCCGTTACACTCACTCACTCACTTGTCAGTTGCTCAGACTGTCCTAAGTTTGGCCATCAGGAGCCCCCTCAAGTCTGTTCTTATATCCATTTGACACTCATTTTTTGAGCACTTCCTTACTTTCTGGTACAATAAAAAGATCTGGGCTTATCTGGTACTCTCTCTGCTCTGACCCTGGAATCAGCCTTTTATCCAAGAAGCTCCTGTTCCTTTTAGTAGGAAATAATAATTAGAAATCAAGATCTGGATCCTGGGTGGGTACACTGCTTCTGAGGTGTCATTGATCCTAGGCCCTTTCAGCCTTTCAGTAGGAAGTGTGTGTGTGTGTGTGTGTGTGTGTATCTTTAAGTCATGAATTCATACTGATACTCTAATTTCTGTCTAATACTACATATTTATATCTCTTTTCTCCCACAGCGAGAGCCTTGGCTCCCAATAACATCAGTATATTCACGTACTGTTCAATCCTACAGTACAAAATATTTTCAGAATTGCTACAATTGTACCACTACCAACAAACAATTTTTTTTGCATTTCTTTTTCTTCAGTCTGTAAAGAGTCCAAATACTGTGTTCAAAGAGTTCTTAGATTCCTTTCTTTCCTTCTGTATGGCTAAGTTATCCATTTAACTTAAGTTCTCACTTGTTTCTCTTTGTGTTCCGTTTTAGGGGTTCCACCCCCACCCCCAGCCTTATTGATTTAGTTTTATTTTTTGAATAAACACTGACAGTCTTCAGAAATCAAAACTATACCAAGAGGCACACATGGAGGTGTGTCACTCCCTCCCACTCCCTCTGCCCCTATTCCCACCCACCTTCTATGAGTAACCAATTTCATTAGTTCCTGGTTAATCCTCCTTTTGTTTCCTTTTGCAAAAATGAACAGATATAGGAATATTTCCTTATTTCCTTCCTTCTTTCACAACATGTAGCATATTGTGTATTCTCTTTTGCACTTTGCTTTTTTCACTAAACAACATATCCTGGAAATCACTCCATATCAGTTCACAGAGATCTCCTATTCTTGTTCATAGTACTTCACAAGGTGGACATACCATAGTTTATTCAACAAGATTCTGGTGCATGGGCATTTAGGTTGTTTCCATTATACTGCGGTTACAAATAATGTGTATGTGGATTTCATATCGTTGGAGGTATATCTTCAGGGTCATTCCTAAAAGTAGGGTTACTGGGTCAAAGGGTAAATGCACAGGTAATTTTGTTAGATATTGCCAAATTCTTCTCCTACAAAGAGGTATCATTTTGCATTCCCTCTAGTGATGTGTGGGAATACCTGTTTCCCTGGCTTCACTCACAGATTGTGTTTTTAAGTTTTTGAATTTTGGCCAGTCTGATAGGCAAGAAATGGAGTCTCGAAGTATTGGTAGTTTTAATTTACGTTTTTCTTATTATGATTGTCAAAGAATATCTTTTTATATATTTAATGACTTATAACAAAAACTGTCCCCCAAAAATGATTTTTTTATGTCTTCTGTCGCTTTTTCTGTTAAGTTTGATCTTTTTTTTCCTTCCAGTTTTTAAGAGTTCTTCATATATGGGGATATTAGATTTTCTGTGATATATGTTGCCAATGAATATTTCTCCCAGTTTGTCATTTTTTGTTGTTGTTTTTACTTTGTTTATGGTTTTTTTGCCATGCAAAAGTTGTTGAATTTTTTTTTTTTAATTGCCCCTGGATTTTGAGTGATAGTTGGAAAGTCCTTCCTTACACCCAGGTTATAGAAGAATCCAACCCATGTTGTCCTCTAGTACTGATAATTAATTTTTTTCTTTACATTTAGATATCTGATCCATTTGGAGTTTATTCTTGCAGTGAGGTAAGTTGTAAATCCAACTTCACCTTTTTTCAAATGTTTGTTCATATGTCCCAGCACCATTTTAGAAAATGTCCATTTTTGCCCAAACGATTTTAAGATGACAACTTTTATGAAATACTGAATTATATGTACCTTGGTCTGTTTCTGGACTGTCCTGTTCCCCTGGTCTGTTCAGTCTCTTTGTGTGCCACACCACTAGTAAACGTTTACTTCAAGTGAAGGTAATATATACTTTCTTAGATTCTGAGAGCTGGAGGTTTAACTATCCAGTTAGATATTTTTAACCCCGGCACCTTTTCCTTTCTCGGCGCCAGAGAATTTCCGCTGCCTGTGCACCCACGGGAAGGGCTTTGGCTTCAAGGGCAGCAGCTTCCACCACATCATCCCCCAGTTCATGTGCCAGGGCGGCGATTTCACCAACCACAGCAGCACCGGGGGCAAGTTATCTATGGGAAAGTTTGACAATGAAAACTTCATCCTCAAACACACGGGACCAGGTGGGACCCGATCGGTGGGCCGGGCTGGGGCCGGATGGCGGAGCAGGGGGAGCAGTGGGCTGTGGTTCTGGTCTCCTGCAGACCGCCACCCAGTGAACAGAGGAGAGGTGTTCAGCCTGGCTAGAGCTTTAGGCTGCTTAGGGTTGTTTTGTTTTTTATTTTGACTTACTCAAGTTCACGCTTGCCTCCTTTTAAGTGGAAGAGGCATATAGCCTGGTCCTGCTGCTACAGTGATGTGTTGTTACTGTTTCTGTAACTTTTTATTTTATATAATTTCAAGTTTCCCAAAAACTTACCGGAACAGAACAAGGAGCCGCTGCCTGTAAACCTTTATATGCCGTTCACCCACATCCCCAGCTGCTTACTGGTGACCGTCGTTCCCCACTTATTCTAGTCTCTTTCTGTATATATTTATAGACAGTGTCTATCTGGGGGCAGCCGCTTGAGAGTAAGTCAGAGACCTCACGCACTTTCACCACTAAATACCTCATTGTGTTATTTCCTAAGAACCAGGGCATTTTTAGTATTACCACAATATATAGTTATCAAAAGCAGAAAATTAACACTGGTACAGTACTGTCACCTACAGTGCACATTCAGGTTTCATCGTGGTCACGGTAATGTCCTTTCCGAGGTATTTATAGTTGAAATGTATCATCCGCTCGCCCAGTCATGGTCCAACCCCTCCCCTCCCCCATGCCCAAAACACTGCCGTTTGTTTGCGTCTGCCTCCTCATATCCCAGGCTCCATCACCAGCTGTGCTTCCCTCACTCTTGCCTTCCAGCCGCACTGCCTTTTTCTTGCTCTGTCCTGCTCACCTGGTACAAAACTCGCATGTACTGGAGAAAAGCACATGCCCACGCACCTGATGCCCTTCAGGGTGAGGAGCACAGCCCAGCAGTCCTCGCAGATCGCTGCTTGATCCTCATCCGCAGTCTGAGAAGAAAACACTCCTTTTCCTCGAGCCTCAGACCTCCAGCGTTGCCCCCGCCACTCTCCCTCCCAGCTAATGATCTTGCTTCTTATCTCACTGAGCAATAGGAACAATGAGAAAGATCTGCTGTGCTCTTCTTCCCAGTTCCCATCAGACCCTGGGTCCTCCCCTCCCTTTACTGCATCCTCCAGTCTCCCTCATGCTGCAGTGCTGCCAGCCTTCAAAGAAATAAAATAACTCTCCCTCGACCCTGTGTTCCCCCTCCAGCTGCCACGTTAATTCGCTGGTCCCTTTTTAGCAAAACTTCTTCAGAGTTGTGTAGGCTCATGGCCTCTGTTTCTTTCCTCCGCCCCCTCCAGTGAGACTTTCTTCCCCACCACGCCTTGCTCTCGTTGAAGATGCCAGCAGCCTCCATCTTGCCAGCAGCCAAGCCTCCGCCCTCTTTTTCCACCTCTCAGTAGCACTTGATACTATGAATCACGCCCTTCCTGAGCCCCTTTCTTCACTTGCTGGCAGAGCACCTCATCTTCCATTCTCGTTGTGCCTCATAGGCTGCTCCTCTTCAGTCTCCTTTCCTTTCTCCCCCTCCCACCTCCAAGTCGTTAGAGGGACTCAAAGCTCAGCCCTGGTTTTTCTTCTCTGTCTACACTTACTCTTTACTTAACCGTTCTTAACGCATTAGCCTCGTGCCCACCTCTTAGAACTGATACTTTACTATATGCTGAAATGAAAGTCACAGCTAATATATCCTGCCAATACCTAATTTTTAAAAAGTAGTATTATAACATAAAGGAAAGTAATTTAGAATAAAATAATATGCATTTCGATATTTAGGTGCTTGGACACAACTGCATGTATGGAATATTTTGAACACATGCACTTCTGCCTGGAGCAGGTTAGCAACGTGGACTGACTGACACTGGCGTATCATGTCACCAGAGTCACAGCAGCATGATTTTCTGAAACAGTGAAAATCTCTTGGTAATATTCTGAACAAAAAGAAAGTGACTCTTCCCTCAGTTTATGTGATAGGTCCATTTCTGAAAAAATTCGACATAATAAATCTTTGGATTTACATGTAAAATGGAGTTAGGTTCTAGGCTTAGATCATTATAAACAGATATTTGTCATCTGCATGAATGTTTGTCTGGGCATTGAAAGTCTAAGGATTTAGAATAATTCTTCATTAGGTGGGACATTGCAGGACATGTCTGCTTCCTCCCCAGTATTACTGACAACCAAAACCATGCCTTGAACTTTCCAAGTAGCCTCGAGGGGGCAGCATTACCCTATTTAGAGTCACTGCCCTAGACAATCCTGTCCGTCCCGGGGCTTTCCCTCCTGTCTGCTGAACTTCTCCCGCCCCCACGTACGTGTTGCTGCTGCCCTCCCGCTGTCTTCCCTGGACATCCCAGCGGGGTCGCAGACCTCACGTGCCCAAGCAGCTCTTGCTGTTCACCCCCGAGCGCTTCCTCCCCATCTCCCCTGTTTCAGCCGCCATCTACCCGGCTGCTTGGTCAGAAGCTTAGGACTCATCCTTGCCCCCCTCCTCTGTCGCCTGGATGGCAGGTCCGTCTGTCTTCAGTTCACCTCCCTCCAGCACCACCAGCGTCCCCGAGCTCGTCTCCCTCCTTCCACTCTTGCCTCTTCCCCCGCAGAGTCTAATCTCTGCGAGATGGTCAGAGCAGTCCTTGTTAAGGGTAACTCTCATCACGTTGCTCTCCTGCTGACAACCCCCCGTGGCGCACCTCGTGTAGCATCGGGTCCTACAGGCCGCTGACCTGGGTCCTGGCCCCTCTCCAAGCTCATGGACTGTGCTGCCCGCCCTCTGTGCCCCCACTGCAGTCTGGCTGTTCCTCAGACACCCAGAGCTCACTGCCCGCAGGGCCGTGGCAGGTGCCGGCTCCTCTCCTGGAGGCTTCCTCCTCCAGCACCCACAGGCTTCACCCCTCATCTCCTCTGGGCATCGCCCACAGGTCGTCTAGCCCAAGAAGCCTGCCCTTGCCTCTCTGTCTCAAATGGGCTTTCCTACCATCTCGCTCTTCTTTTTAATCAGCTTCATTTTTCTTCACGCACTGGTTACCTGAAATCATATTATAAATTTACCCTTTTACTTATTTATTGTCTTTTTTCTCCTGAGAATGTCAGCCTCATGAGGGCAGGACTTAGTCTTTCTTGTTCACCATTATATTCTGGAACAGTGTCTGACACATAGTAAACCTGCAGTAAATATTTAAATATTTAAAACAGATATTCACAGGGCCAGTCCATTATGTGTCAGGCACCCTGATCAACTCCGGCCTGAAAGTAGAGTGGGACTCAGTCCCCATTTGAAGGGAGCACACGTTCTAGAGGCCCAGCCATGAGGGGTGGAGTTTCTTGTTGCCACAGATGAACTGCAGCTCCTCATGCTACACTCCTTCAGCCCCTGCCAAACCTGGGCCTTTTAGACTGAACTCGGATGTCACTTCCTCCAGAAAGCCTTCTGTGATACTGTCACCAGTGTGTGTGTGTCTGTCTGAGGTGACTGTCTTTTGTGCTCTCATTCACTGAGCAAACATCTCTGCCACTAGGCTTCACTATTTCAGAGCATAATTATCTTTTTTTTTAACAGTTTCATTGAGATAGAATTCACATACCATTCAGTTCACCCATTTAAAGTATACATTTTGGGACTTCCCTGGCGGTCCTGTGGTTAAGACTCCATGCTCCCAATGCAGGGTGTGTGAGTTCGATCCCTGGTTGGGGAACTAAGATCCCACGTGCTGCATGGTGTGGCCAAAAAATAAAAATAAAGTATACATTTCAGTGGTTTCTAATGAATTCACATAGTCATGTAGCCATCCCCACATATAATTTTAGAATGTTTTCATCACTCCCAAAAAGGAACCCCACACTCTTTAGCAGTCATTCCCTAATCCCCTTGTCCCCCAGCCCTAGGCAAACACTAATCTGCTTTCTGTCTTTGTGGATTTGCCTATTATGGGCATTTAATGTAAACAGAATCATACAATTGTAGGCTTTTGTGACTGGCTTCTTTCACTTAGCATAATGTTTTTAAAAATGTTCATCTACAATATAGCATGTATCAGTATTTCATTCTTTTTTATTGCCGATTAATATTCCACTTATGGATATACCACAGTTTATTTATTCATAAGTTGATGGACATTTGGGTTGTTTCTATTTTTTGGCTATTACGATGCTGCTGTGAACATTCATATATAGGCTTTTGTGTGGACGTATGCTTTTATTTCTCTTAAGTATATACCTAGAATTGGAAAACTATGTGTTTTTTTGTAGATATCCTTTATCAGATTAAGGAAGTTCCCTTTTATTCCTAGTTTGTTGGGTGTTTTTATCATGAAAAGGTGTTGGATTTTTTTCCTGCATCTATTGAGATTATTATGTGGTTTTTGTCCTTTATTCTATTGATACGGTTTATTACATTGGTTTCTGGATATTAAACCAAGCTTACATTCCTGAGATGAATCAATATTTAACTTGTGAGTGACTCTTTTCCGCTAGACTGTGGGCTCCACCAGGGCTGGGACCAGTGTCCCCAGGGTTCAACAGGTACCTGGTTATGAAGTAATAAGTATTTGTTGAATGAATTAATGAAAGGACAAACCAGTATAAAATGATTGGAACAACCATGCTTAGCGTTTCATTGACTATCAGTTGAGTGGAAGACAAGGCATCCAAGACTCTGTACGTCCCAGAGTCTGAGCCTGCCTGACTGAAAGGCTGACAGCAGTGCGCGCAGGCATCCTCTGAGGGCCAGACATCCCAGCAGCGTTTACGCTCCTCCCTCTACTCCCAGACGTCCTGAGGGCCGGGAGCAGGGTGGAGGGGGCCGACGTGGTCGTTCTCTCCCCCAGGCCTGCTCTCCATGGCCAACTCTGGCCCAAACACCAACGGCTCCCAGTTCTTCCTGACATGTGACAAGACGGATTGGCTGGACGGCAAGCACGTGGTATTTGGGGAGGTCACGGAAGGCCTGGATGTCTTGCGGCAGATTGAGGTGGGCGGCCGCCCGGGCCCCCGGGGCACAGCCGTGTGGGAGGGCAGGAGCGGGGGCTCCGGGGCCTGGAGAGAGAGGCCACGGCTGCTGCTGGGGGGCGGGTATCCTGAGCTGCCCTTTCCTCTCCACCCTCCCTCCCTCCCCTGATTCCTCCTCTTCTGTTTTGCCTGCAAAGGCCCAGGGCAGCAAGGATGGGAAACCCAAGCAGAAGGTCATCATCTCCGACTGTGGGGAGTACGTGTGAGAGGGGAGCTGTCAGGCCGGGGAAACGGCAGCCAAGGTGTCCCGTTTGCAGCAAGCAGGGCTTTGTGTCCTGACCCTTCCTTGGGGTCAGCGTGGGGCAGCTCCTCTGTAGGCACGCCCTGGGCCGCCTCTGGCTCTTCCCCAAGTGGGGCCGTGGGCCAGGGTGCTGCCCTCCCTACCTTGGATGGCTGTGCGTGCCCTTTCCAGGCCAGGGCCTCTCCTGGGCCCACCTGTGTGGATCTTGGCTGTATCTTCCAGTAAAATCAATCCTAGTTCTTGTACTGCTGCCACGCAGCCAGGTCCCAGGTGTTTTCAGAGGTTGCACCTGTGACTGACGTGTCCTGCTGCAACGGATGACAGACCGTAGCACCTCCCTTGCTGCTTCCCTCCCCTCCAGGCTGGCCCAGAAGGCACACCCTTGTCAGACCACTGCAGGGCAGCAGAGGTCAGAGCTGCTGCCGAAGTGCCTCTGTCTCCTGTCTCTCACCTGCTGCCAGGCAGGCGAGGTGGGTGAGCCACGCTCCGTTCCTGCCCTCACACCTGCTGGTCTTGAGTCTAATGGGCACAGTGGTCAGTCTCAGCGGCCCGTTCACTTATTGTCCATTCGTTGAACCAATAGTCAGAATTGTATTACAGCAGAGTCCAGGGCCCTTCTTTTGCCAGGCCGTGAGCTTGGTGCTGGGGAGGTACAAGAAGCCAGAGGCGGTTCCTGCCCCGCCCCCAGTCGTACCTGGAAGTTGAGCTCTGAGGCTGCGGTTTGTCACCTGCTCTAGGCTCGCCTCTCGCCTACACCAGTGTTTGGCCGGCCAGGCCACCTCACAGCAACCCGCCGTGCCGAGGCTGAGCCCCGTCAGGTGCTCAGTCACCAGAAACCTCCTCCAGGGCTGCCACCTGCTCCCCTGCCGCCTGCGAGTGGCTGTCTGGATCGAGTCTCAACATTCAGAAACTGCTGGGCTGGGCTGGTTCCCTCAGCCTGTGTTCTCATTTTGGGCTGAGATCAGGTTGAGTCGGGGGGGTGGGGCAGCCTGCTGGCCCCAGTGCCCCCAGGTCAGTTCCTGCGGAGGGATGGATGCTAGGCCTCCCTCTGCCGCCCTGTGCCAGCCTGGCTCTCTGCCTTCAGGTGGGGCTTCGTCCCATCTGGCTGGCTGGGGTCCACTCCCGTGGCTGGGGTCCACTGCTGCAGTATTCCTGGCTGGGGCCCTCACTACTTAACAGAGGTGTCCCTCTCACTGGTGGTCAGCTGTGGCTGTCAGAACACGCAGCAGTGAGGCCAGGAGAACGCCAGCCTCTCGGGGCTGGTGTGATGTCCAGGAGACAAGGGAATGTGTGTGAAGTACTCAGAGTCAGCATGGCTGGCCCTAGGGGTGATGTGGGGATGGGGAGCAGGCTGGCCTGAGGCCCCAGGAGGGAAGACTGGTCACAAAGCCCTTGTGAAACAAGGGCAGGGTGGGGGCGGGGGGACTATGTCACTGGACCTCCCTGATTGCCCTGGGAAGGTGGGACCAGTGGACTGGCCGGAGAGGCTGGTTGGGGGGTCATCAGGGGCCGATTGCTCACCCTGTCCTGTGTAAGGGTTTCCCCAGAAGCTGCTGCACGGTAATCACCTGTGACCCTTGTGCAGGTGGTGACCTAAGCCTCAGGGCTGAGGTGCCTGGTCCAGGTGTTCTGGGCTAATGGCCAGCCTGGTGGCCGTGCCCTGGCTCCCTGCCTTCCCGATGCTGGGCCAGGGCTGCAGGTGATGGGATCGGGGCGCCCACACCTGCCCTCCGGGGAAGGAATAGTGAGCCCTGGTTTGTAAGTGACAAAACTAAGGCAGAAGTCAAGGGATGGAGTGCTACTGCAAACTATGTTCCCAAAGAATATTTAATAACAGAAATGTTCAAAATATGTCATAGATTGAATAATTCAGATCACCAAGCAGTGCATAGAGTACGATCCTAACTTTGTAGAATACCCATATATTATATAAAGAGACCGATAGGAATGTGCTAAGGAAAGAAGCCTGGAAGGAATTATTAACACCGGTTGTCTCCATGTGGTGAGATTGTGTGAGATTGTGTTTGTATTCTGCTTTTGATTTTCAAGAGTGTCCCCAACACACATGTAATATTTTAAGTGAGAAAAACTTTTTTTTTTTAAAAAAGAGGGCCAAATGCTTGCTCAAGGCTTCCCAGTGAGGAGACAAACCCCAGAAAGTTTCCCTTGAGCTGCACTAGTGAGCAGGGCCGTGGGAGGACGGGGAGGGGGCAGCGCTGCCATGTCCTCTGCCAGCTGTGACCCCCCCCCCCCACGGAGGGGCGAGCAAGTCCACACCTCACCCCAGGAGACTACCAAGTTTTTATTTTTTTAGGAAAAGCACAGCTTTGAAGTAAGTACAGCAGCACCTCCAAGGACACATTCTGGGAGGAGTGGGTTTTAATAGGAAGGCACGCGGGAGAGGCCCATGTTTGCAAATTCATTTAGAATAAGGCCACTAATAATGCTATTCATTCAGCGCAGGTGTGCAGACCCAGTGCCGAGTGCTCCGGATGGCCCTGCTCCCCCTGCTGGCCTTGCCAGGGCAGAGCCAGTAGCCCATTCTGCGGAGGGAGAAGCCGGCTCCCCGGTGCGCAGTGTGGTCAGATCAACAAGAGGCAGAGCCAGGGCTTGTTGCCAGCGGGTCTGCTGGCTGCAAAGCTCACCCTCTCCTGTCACAGCTTCCTTTCCTATGAAGTTACAGGGAATTTCTTGAAGAATGTCACCTACTTCCCTACATAGAGACACACAAGAATAGGGCTTCACCCGATGGGCTGGCATCTGGGCCAGGATCACGCTTCGGTTATGAAGATGTGCACCAGGGGTGAGGTGACAGAGCAGTGTGCCCACACAGCATGGCCCCAGGCGCCGCTGTTCCTTTGGGCCCACCCTCTCTGGCAGCGTGCACTTTGCCGCCAGTGGGCCTGAGTTGACCGCCCTTATTTATGCTTCTCATGTGCAGCCTTGAATGTGACCCAGACTGCCAAGGGCAACCAGATAAACGAGGTGGGCCTAGTGACTGACCACTGCCACCTCATCAGCTTTCTGTCCTTAATTGTCTCCCTTCTCTGAAGCCTTTTCTACTTGATTTCATTTGGTGGCCACCTGGATGGCTGAAGGTGCTGGAAGTGTCAGGAAGGCCATGACTGCAGGACTTTTGGCTTTATTGCACGAAAAGGGAGTCGTATCACAATCCTATGTTCCTTTTGTTCTACACCTCTGATGGCAGGGCAGTCCACATCTTCAAAACATTCACTTCATAAACTTTCCTGGAGCCCCAAACCATGCCAGGTTACGTGCTTAGGCACTGAAGAAACCTAACATTGACATTTGTCAAAAGTTTCCAAGCCTCCACTGCCCTTGATGTTGGGAGGAGAGAGCTCTGAATAAGGCCCTGAAATGGTAGGTTTCAAGTCCTAGGACAACTGGGCGCTCAGGCCATGTCTTGGCTCTCTGAGAGGACACGGCCAGAGTGGCAGGCGGATTCTCTGGCTGGAACAGCCTTTGGAGATGTGAGAGTCCTTGTATGTCCTCTTGCCAGAGACGGGAAACTGAAGCCTGAATCAGGGGGCACTTGCCCAGATGTCAGACAGGTCAGTGGCTGAGCTGGAGCCAGAATACGGGTCTCCTGACACTTGGGCTGGTACCTGGTCCTCTCACTGCCAGCCTGAGCTCAAAGCCCCAGGCTAAAGAGGAGACCACCACCTTCCTCTGTCCATGGGGAGGGTCTCTTCCTGTGCACTGGCTCCCAAGGCCCTCCCAGGTCCAGGCGGAGGGGCTGCTGTCCTGCAGCAAGGCCCCAGCCTCCACCCCTGCTGCCAGACCTGCGCTCCCGGAGCCCCTCCTTGGGGCGCAGAGTGAATTCCAGGGCTGCACGTCCTGGGCTGTGCCCGTGGGTTGGGGCGGGCCCAGGCGCTGCTTTTAATGACACAGTATTTCAGGGTTCGGGCAGCTGGACGCAGTCTGCTCCACCAGGTAAATTACAGGCTTACCAAGTCAGAAATCAAATAAACACTCCAACTGCTGGCGGCCGCTCCAAGGAGAGCAGTGGTTTCCGGGAACCTCCCCACCCAGCTCAGCTTAATTGCCGCCTGTCATTCCCCTGGGACAGGGGCCTTTTCTCTGGCTCACAGGCCCCAAGAAACAGGACAGGGCTCCTGGGCACACAGGGTGACGCAGACTTGGGTGACCAGTCTGTTTTTGACAGCTTCTGGACGGGGGCAGGTGCTAACAAGCCTTGCCCTCGCTCCACGCCTGGCCCCAGGCTGCCCAGTGTCCCAGAGCACTGGGGGCAGTGGATCGCTCCTTAGTAGGAGATGGCAGATAGTTTTCACTCCACATGCCAACTCTAATCTGTTGGTGGTGGCCACCTGGAGTTCTGTGCTGGTCATTTTGAAATTCTATCCAGATTTGAAAGAAAAAATATCAAGGTTGATTGATGACTGCCGTGCAGAAGGTTACGGGAAACTGTCACCCGTGCTGGGCATTGTCATCCTGGGCCACCCGACGTATCCACCGTACTTGGCTCAGCAAAAAGATAACTTTTCCACAGAGCTGAACTGATGGTTCAACATGGTGACCAGATGGGGTCAATAAAGCCCCCAAGATATTTTGTTTCCCTAAAGTGTCCGCACACTGCATGTCTTCCCCAGACAGCAGAGGCAGGTCAAGGGAGGAAGACAGGGAAGATGAATGCCATCGGCCTTGGCCCGAAATCATGCTGTTCATTTAGCTCTTTCTGGAGGTGACCCACATGCCTCCTTGTGGCCAGCGGTTTGGTAATTCAGATCCACAAATATAGCACACCGAGGGCAACTCCACACTCTAACAGAAGTGCCCAGAAATGCCCACTTTTGTACCTGGGAAGGGCAGGCAACTGGAGATGGACCAGGACCTGTCTACACATCCCCAGACCCCGTTGTGGACGGTGAAGGGCCTGGGGTGGCCATCCTGGGCTCCAGGTGCCTCTGAGCTCGTCCCACATCCGCCCACAGCTGGGCCAGCAGTGGACAAGGGCAGGTCCTCAGACAGGACTCTGCCAACCGCAAAGAACGGTCAGCCCGTGCCTCTGGGGACCCTGCTGCGGACGCAGACCACCAGGCCAGAGTTCCACCACCGCCTCAGGCGCCGGGCGGGGGCGGGGCAGAGGGGCCTGGGGAGGACCAGCCCCTGGCAGGATGTGGGCAGCAGAGGGGCGCCCTCGCTGCCGCCCTGCCTGAGCTGTGAGGGCGTTGGGGGTGCCCCCTGCGGAAGGCTGAGCTGACCCGGGAGGGGCGGCGCAGCAGGCGGGGCGGGGCCTCAGTGGCAGCCGCAGGCGCGGACCACCATGTTGCGGTGCTTGCGCAGGATGACGTTGTTGCTGCTGTCGTAGTAGAGCACGGAGGTGGCGCTCAGCTTGGTGGGCGCGCAGCACGCCTTGGGGACCGCGTCAGGCTTCATCAGGTGCACCTGGCGGGGAGGGGGCGGCAGGCAGACGCGTGAGAGCCGCGGGGACCCCGTCCCAGCCCCCAGCTCCTGCCGCCCGGGCTCCAGCCGCTCGCCCCTCCTCGGCTCCATCTCGCCCCGCAGCCCGGCAGGTGCTGGCGCGAACTCTGCCCCGGCCCCGCCTCCCTTGGCCACCCCGCCGCTGCCCTCAGGCCCAGCCTGGGCACCTGTGGCTCCTGTCACAGCCCCTCCCCTCAGACAGGACGACCCTGACCTTGCTGGTCCCCGGCACGTGTGCCAGGTCCTGCCTGCGCCCCTGCAGCGCCGCCCCCGGGGTCCCCTCTGCTCCCCTCTCCTCCCTGCGCTTCCGCAACGTCCCTGATCGTGTCTTGTCCGCATGAGCTGTTTCTGGTCCGTCTCCCGCTCCAGACTGCGAGCCGGTGAAGGTGTGTGTTACACCTGC
This sequence comes from Balaenoptera acutorostrata, assembly GCF_949987535.1. Lineage (NCBI taxonomy): Eukaryota > Metazoa > Chordata > Mammalia > Artiodactyla > Balaenopteridae > Balaenoptera > Balaenoptera acutorostrata. Next base: position 32,378,073 of record NC_080064.1, on the reverse strand, counting down.
TAGCGGCCAGACTTCTAGGCTCACCCTTGGGGTGTCCGACACTGTTGTTTCTCAAAGCACCTCCAACCCCTCGTAACAATTTCTAGGCAGGGATTGTTCTGGGCAGATGACCACTGAGGGCACAGGGACCGAGTCACCTGCCCAGTTCCATGGCTGAGGCCGAGGCCGCGGCACGACTGGGACCTGGCACGGGGATCCCGCTACCCTCCTCCAAACAGCTGTACCCCTAAAGGCAGCCCGACTGAGTGAGCTCTTGCAGCCTCTACAAAAATATTTATCTGGAGACTCGGCAGGATGAGCTGCCGTTCACCGTGGACTCTTCATCGGGGCCCCACGTGGAAGGGCCCGGAAGGCAGCTCCCCAGCCTGTCAGGGGCTGGAGGGAAAAGGGAACCTGCTTCCATCCACCGGGACCTCCCAGGCCTCACGGAGGCCGCTGAGCAGGACCTGGGCGAAGCCGTCTCATGCGGGGCCCTGTCCGGCAGCCTGGCCCCCGGTCCCCAGAGCCCAGCCTTACCCCAGAAGCCCCAGCTCTGAGCAGCCTGCTGCCAGGACAGGCTCCATCACCCCTGACCTTCTTCAAGGAAGGCAGCTCCCCAGGGGTCCAGCAAATCCCATGTGACCATTGGGAAAGGAGGCATTATCCTGGGGTCCATGCTGCCTTAACTCATTTGCTCTAGGGTATCACCTTGAGCAACCTGTAACTAGAGTGTCCAGGTCAATGTTCTAGAAAGAAGCCTCAGCACAAAAAAACATTTAAAACACTTAGCAATAAGCAGCAGCAACAGTGTTCCTATTAGAAACTTCTTCAGCATTTAAAGTTTCCCCAGACATCGGGGCATCAAAAGCCTGTAGAGACACAAAGAACCGAGAGGGACCCAGAAAAAAGAGCCAACGGGAAAGGAACGGGAGGGGAAACCAGAAGGGCACGGGGTACCTGGTGACTCCTGCACAGGAAGAGGGGGCAGAACCCACACGTGTGTCACCCCCCACCCTGACCCTGAGGGCGTGTGTGACACACAGGAGCCGAACGCGCCAGTGAACATGGTGCACGTGTGTGTTCCGAGGGCACAAGTAGCCGTGTGGGATGCCCGCCTATCATGCACGGGCTGTGCCTCTGACCACCAGCCGGCAGGCCTTTATAAGTCTGGTACCCACCGCATGGACGTGAAAGTCCCCCACATGCACGTGTGTACGTGTGCACACCAATCAGCAAGAGTCTAGTGCATGTGTGTTCAGGTGCACGGGTTGGGGGTGCCCCACACGGGGACCAGTTGCTGCACAGCTGTGGGATTTCATTGCACATGCACGCAGAAAGGTTTCCATGTGGAGAAAGCTCCCTGACACAGCAGTCCTGCCATCACCTGCTGGCTGCACGCGCCCCTCTTCTCCGCAAACCCCTCCCCTGGGCGTCCAGGCAGAGGGACGGGGTACTGACCAGGGACTGCAGGATGGCGTGGTTGGTGGCGTTCATGCAGGAGTCCAGTGGGAAGGAGCACTCCCCTTCACAGTAATAGGCTGAGTAGCCTTGGGGGGCGATGACCCAGTCCTGGGGGCAGGTAATGGGAGAAGGTGAGTCCCACCCATGTGCCCCTCTCGAGCCCCCCAGTCCAGCACCTGTCACAGCACAACTCAGGGCTGCCCCTTACCCTCCCTCAGCCTCAGGGCCCATCACCTCACCCTCGGGCCCCTCCCAGGGCAGTTTCCCCCAGAGGCCTGACATCCACCCGAAGACCCTCAGCAGACAGGGCTGGGCACGATCTCCGTCCCCTTCATGCGCCATCAGCGCTCAGCTTCGTCCTCCCCAGCCCACCCCCAGTCACAGCAGAGGCCAGAGGCACTGCCCACCCTGGCCTCAGTTTTCCTGCTGCAGCTCTGACATTTTATGGCTAAGGATTCAGACAGTCTCCATTTTCATGGTTTTCACAAAAAAGCACTTTTCACTACAAAAGCAACACATTCTCCCTTTAGAGAACTTGGAAAAACACAGAGGAAAATAAACCAAGAAAATCCAAATCCCCCATGATTCTACCTCCTCTTGGACATACACTTGCCATCTTCAAGGTGGGGACTGTCATTTAGGAAAGAAGGAGAGTCAGGAATTACCAGCCAGCCAAGGTCCTGGAAGCTGACATAGAGTTCATGCCGACGGCACACCTGTCGGCCGTGGGAGCCGTGGATGTTGTCTGCGGGGGACAGAAGGGACAAGGTCTTTTCTGGGGTTCCTGCTCTGTGCACCTACCACGGGGAGCTCCCGGGGCGGGGGACGCCCTGATGGGCTCATTTGTTGAGTAAATGAATGATGGGAAACTAACCCATTTGGTCTCATAAAGCCCATCTCTGCAGCTCTGCTGGCGCCGTGACCCAGGTCAAGAACCTTCGATGGCTCCAGATGATTCCCCGTGGTCACAGTCACCCCACGCTCAGCCCAGCCTCCCCTGACTTTCAGCCTGTGACTCCCGATGGTCCAATAAACAGCCCGGGGACCCTCTGCCGTCCAGCAGCCCCTCCTCCTTTCCTCCGGAGACACCCCCAACCTCATCCGCCTCTCTAGCCACGCCCATTCCACAGGACAAGTGGCTCCCACTGAGGCCAAGCAAAGCCTGGCTCCCCGTGAAGGAAAGGAGGGCACCAGGGGGCTCTGGTCCCGAGGGGCTTGGTCTGGTGGGGACACCTTGACACAAACGCTTGGATCCTGCAGGGCACCCAGGGCAGCACGAGGGCCACCAGGGGCACCTGGTTTTGACTGGGGGGGTGAGGGGGCCGTGGTGAGCCAGGGAGGGCAGGAAGGGACTTGAGGGCGGCAGGGGCAGCGAGGGCAGATGCTCAGAGCCCTGGAGACCGTGCAGTGGCTGGTCCCCAGGGTGCAGGAGCAAAGTGGTGTCAGGAAAGGTGGCTGGGTGACTGACCATCAGCCTGACCCCACTGAGGCCACGAGGGTTCTGTCCCCACCACCTGGTCCCCAACCTCACCGAAGATCCCCGGCAGTTTGTTTGGGGGCGGCAGCTTGTTAGTTCTTTTCGGCAGCCTCCTCTTCAGGGGCCTCGCTGCCCGAGGGGCTCGGACGGGACTGGGGCTCGCCCTGAAAAAGGTGACCACGAAAGGCTGTTTGGAGCGCGGTGCCTGTTGCCCCAGCAGACCGGCCAGGCCAGGATCCACGCTGCGCCCTGAGACAGAGAGAGCAGAGAGGGCGGTCACTCGAGGGTGGGGCCCTGCACGGGGACACAGCAGGGACCTCTCTGTGGGCGGGCCAGGAGCACGGAGCCTGAGGCTGCAGGGGACCCACTGGGCCTCGGTTTCCTCCTCTGAAGACCCGAGTCCCAAGTCCAGCCCCAGCCCCCAGCGGGCAGGTCTGCAGGGGAGGGGGAGGGTCCTCGTGAGCACAGACTCGGGATTAGTGACGGTCCAGGGCACTGCCAGTTGTCACAGCGCTTTACAGCTTTCAGTCAGTTCATGTGATGATCTCAACCAGTCTTCATGGTGACACCAGACCCATCATTTCCCTGAGAAACATCAGAGCCCCTCGGTGACGGCTCAGAGCACCACTACCGGACACTCTCAGAACCAGGGTTCCCACCCATCTCGGGGCTCCAAAGCCCGCGTTCTACCTTCCACCCCATCCTTTCTGGGGATCAGTGTAGGATTTACAACACCCGGCTGGCGGGAGCGGCTGCCAGGACTCAGTGCTTGCTGTGCTGAGCACCGCCCAAGAGCAGGCCACTCACCGTCCCGATGCCCCCAAACGAGACCCGAGGCTCCGCAGACAGAGACATTTACCCCAAGTCCACGTTCAAACACCTGCATCTAATTCCAGAGCCCTTCTTATCCATTTAAGTTCTTAACCAGCGGGTTTGTGGTTTGAAAAGGAAGAAAGAGAGAAAAGGCTGTGGGCAGAGACATGACTGGGGCCTCAGCCTAGGAGTAGTGATGCTTGTAAAACTGGGATTTTACCGGCAGCTGCTTAAAGCCTGAGGACGCTGGAAAAACACACTGGTTATCCCTGGAAGTCACCTCCACTGATAAAACTATCCTCCTGTACCTCTTTGTAGTTCCAATGACCTCTGTTTTTTAATTGTCAAAGTGATATATAACAACTGTAAAGAAACTTAGAAAAAATATCACCCATAAAACCCCTCCCCTGCTACAACGCATCATTTTCATTTTTCTGGGATATTTTCATATGTTAATTTAAATTGTGAGCGTAAGAAAGAAGTCTGTATATTTCCCAATTTTTCCACATAAACATTTTCTAGCTTGTTAAGTCTCAACTATGAACATTTCAAATGTATAAAGTTCCTTTGAGTGGATACATCTGAATACTTAGATATTAGTTCATCTTTAGACATCTATTTCCTGGCTTTCATCATAAAGATGAGAATGTGATAGAACCTCTTCATTTCCTTTCCCTGTGCAATTTTCTCAGACTAAACAACAGGGGATGACTACAAGCTCACTGTTAATGTTTCTTATAACACTGGGTGGAACATCCCACTTCCATGTACATTTCACCCCAATGTTGCAACAGTGATGCACAGGCATATACACGCATGCACATATATGTATGTGTACACACACGTGTGCATTTATATAGCTAGTGTACACATGTGCACGTACATAAACATATGTGTTCTATTAGTGGGTCTCATGATCCTCCACTGCACATTACAGGTCAAGGACATCGCCGGCCCTTACACAGCTGTGCTTTAGCCCTGAGTCCATGCGCCAGAGTTGACTAAACAACTAATCGACCAGCGACTAACCTTTGACCTATGACATCACCTGCCACAAACATGCACTGGGCCCATCAGAGGTGCCACTCAGGGATGACCCTGCTGAGACAGGAGCTGACACTGGAAGGGGCCCAGGGAGAAGCCGTTCGGGGAGTTTAGGTCATGGCAGGTTAGGGTCACGAGGAAGAGCAGCAGGCCCGTGAGGATGCAGAGCCACAAGACACACAGCAGCCCCGCCACAGAGGGAAAGGCCCGTGAGCGCACCAGGAGGAGGCCGTGGAGCGACGGGGGCAGGAGGGCGGCTGTCGTCCACGCGGCACTGGAGCGGAGCCCCACACCTGGTGGGCGCGTGGGGCGGCCTTGGCCCGGCAGCCCTCCGGGCCTGTGTGTGCAGCCGCCGTGTCCTGTGAGTCCCTGGAGAGCCCTGTCCACAAAGAGGCCAGGGGGACCCTCGGTGCTCCCGAGGCTGTGTTCACTGTAGGCTTTTCCTTGTGCGACTGTCTGGTCAAGGATCGTGTTGGGGTCTCCTGGGCGCAGAGAGATTGGGTCACAGGGCAGGCCCCGGCTGTCCAGGTGGTGGCCCCCAGGCTGCCTGGCTCTGGCAGGACCCTTTCCAGAAAGCAGAGGCAGGAACTTCAGGAACCTCTGAGGCCCAGGGTCCCTGCCTCTAGACCTGACCTGTGAGGGTGCTGGCAGGCATGCTGTCCCCTTTGTGAGAGACGTGGGATGTGTGGCCACACCTCGAGATGGGGGCCACACTGTGGCCTCCCCCCGCACGCAGGTCCAGATGAAGATGTTGCTCCTCTGGGCCAGGAAGGCCCCCGACACCTCCAGCCTCCCCCCATTTCTGAGTCTACCCCATCAGGGCCCGGATGTCTTGGCAGCTCCCCTGACCTATCCCATCCCTGCGGATTCATGCCCCCTCCCCCTGGGCCAGGCCAAGATTGCTCCCATCTCTCCCCAAGGCCTCTTTCTGCTCTGGGTGCCACCTGCCCCTTCCCTGCAGCCCCTGCCCCACCTCAGCCTGCGGTCATGGATGTGACCCTAGTGCCACGTTGAAGGACAATCAGGACGCCTGGCTGAAACCCTTGGAGGGGATCCAGCTGTGACCAGGTGTGCTTTTGTCCCACAGGTTATTTATTTCCTCACCACATGAGAACTAGGAACTCAATGCTTTTCCTTCTTTCTACTGTTTAACAGCCCTGTAACTCGTCTGCTTCTGGAAACCTCTGCCTGTCCCAGGCTGTTGCTGGAGGACTTCTCCCACCATGCAGGGCAGATCAGGTCCTCCTCCCCAGAAGCCCCAGAAGGTGCTGCACAGTCCACTCAATGATGTCCATCTACTGCCCGCCTGGTCACGGTCCCCTGACACTCTGTGGCTGTCCCCTCAGGTGCACTGTCTCCCCACTCTAGGATCTGGGCCTCCCGTCAGGGTGAGGCTTCAGGGAGACCCCTCTGAAAGGCCTTCCTTGACCAGCTGGAGCTTCCTGTTCTTACCCACGGGCTCCTACCCATTTTGTGCAGCCCTAGAGCCACATTGAGAAAACGTGGGCTCCACGGCAGGCCTGGGTTCGAACCCTACAGACGCATGCACGCACGCACACACGCACACAAACGGAAGCTCATTTTTTTCTGTTTAGTTTGTGAGACTGTGGATTCAGGATGAAGTACTTCACTGCCCCTCATGAGTTTCAAGGGAGTATGAACAAGAGGCTGGTTTGGGCTCCGTTACAGAGAAGAAGGGTCTAACTGTCTGATCTGGACGACACAGGAATGCTATGATTTGAGATGAGAAAACCCATCTAAGTCCATTGGTCAGGTTTGTAGAACTCCTCCCATCCTAAGTCGCAGCCTTTGGCCACACACAGGCGAGCTGTTTATTCACAGAGGAGACTTCCCGGCGAAATGTCTGCACCAACGGTCTCTCCCCCTTCAGTTGCCCCTATTACCAGTTTACTGGCTGCCTAAACCGTCTTGCTTCCCTTCTAGAGACATCTATTTAGCTATGAGGAGGAGATATGTGGGGGCAGGGGAGGTGAGGCTACAAGGAGACAAAACTTAGCGACAAAATGAAAGGCCCCAGAAGGAAAGTCAGAAGGGCCAAAGGAAAAACATCTTTCATAAAGACAGCATTTCTCCCAGTTACAAATTCACATTAAGTGTGTATGTTTTTATGGTTCTAATAAAACAGTGCCTTACATAGACTCTGGGTGGAGTTGTTCTGTAATAGGGGTGGGGCAGGTGCAACGTAAGCAGTCCTGCTCAGCCATTGGTCAGTGCCACAGTGAGCCCTTCCCCCAAGCAAGCAACTGTCAACAAGTGACCGCTAGTGGTCCCGCTAAGCCATTGGTTGGCATTGCAGTAGTCCCCTCCCTCTCCTCCTCTTCTGTATAAAAGGAGCCCAAATTTGGACTGGGACAAGATGGTGTTTTTGAGACACTAGTCTGCCATCTTCTCAGTCTGCTAGCTTTCCAATTAAAGTTGTTCTTCCTTGTCCCAACAACTTGTCTCCTGATTTATTGGCCTGTTGTCTGCTGAGCAGAGTGAGCTTGGGCTCGGCAACAAATTTTGGTGAGCTGGCCAGGAGCCTTGGTGCTTGTGGCTAGCTGGCCTCAGCTGGGGAATTTTCAGGTAAGGCCCTAGCAGCCACCGGGACCATTTGTCCTGAGGATCTTTCCTTCAAAATTCCCTGAAGTGGCACCGGCTGCCCCAGCGCTGGGCAGCTGAAGCGGGGAATCAACATTTGGGAGCCGATGGGCCTCACATAGTAGGGTAAGTAGCTCCAGTATATACAACTGGGAACATTTTCCCCTCTCAGTTTGGGCTTTTTTCCTTTACGGGAATAGCCAATTTGTTCATTTGATTGGGGTACCCTGTTGGAGAGGGGAATTGTTGTTGGACTCTACCTGCTTTGTGAACCAGTTTGTTGGCTTTTGTTTTGCATTCATCCTTGATGGAATCTCTTTGTGCTTTTGGTATTAGAATTTGCTTGTGCTTTTTGTGTTTTGTTGTTCTTGAACCTTTTAAAAATTTTATTTATCTAATTTATTTATCTTTTTGGCTGTGTTGGGTCTTCGTTGCTGCACGCGGGCTTTCCCTAGTTGCGGTGAGCGGGCTGCTCATTGTGGTGGCTTCTCTTGTTGTAGAGCACAGGTCCTAGGCGCGTGAGCTTCAGTAGTTGTGGCGTGCGGGCTCTAGAGCGCAGGCTCAGTAGTTGTGGTCCACGGGCTTAGTTGCTCCGCAGCGTGTGGGATCGTCCCAGACTAGGGCTCGAACCCGTGTCCCCTGCATTGGCAGGCAGATTCTTAACCACTGTGCCACCAGGGAAGCCCATTGAACTTATAAATATGGGAAATACTCCATCTGTCCCTAAGGAAAGCCCTTTGGGGCGTATCTTATATAAATGGGCAAAATATAGCTGTGGGCCTATGACTAAAGAAGAGATGATATTTTACTGTAATAGTGTGTGGCCCAATATATGTTAGGATCAGGAGAGCAATGGCCATTGATCGCTCACTTAATTATTATACGATCTTGCAGTTAGAACTGTTTTGTGAAAGAGCAGGTAAAAATGATGAGATTCTGTATGTAGAAGCATTTATGCTATTGTTTCAGGAGGAAAAGAAGTCAGACTGCTGCCGCCTTATGGTACAGCAGTCGAAAGAGAAAACCAAGGGAAAACCTGTTCTACAAGAGGAAGGGGAGAAAGTGAGAGTGGGGACATGTTATTTTGAAACTTACACCCCCCTCTGGCCAGCCCGGCTCCCCCACTGGCCGAGCAGACTGCACCAGCAGTTGTTCTGGCCACCCCCCGCCCACATGCCACCAACATATTCACCGCCTCCTGTTTTCTTTACTTATGGGGATCAATTAGAAGTTCCTACGCTAACCTCCGGGGCACAGGGGCCAGGTTTGGTGTCACCATCTAAGACCTGACAGGGCACCCAGTTTGGACTAGGAGCCACTTCTGGAGCAGGGCAGCTTCCCTTGCACCAATATCCTATAGGAGGCCTTAATGCACATGGCCAACCAGCTGGGTTCCTATGGATGCATAAGCCATTCTCAACATCAGATTTGTTTAATTGGAAAAACTATAACCCTACTTACCGAGAGGACCCCCTCCGCATGACTGAAATTTTCACTTCTATCTTTGCCACTTACCATCCCTCTTGGGCATTCACACTCTTATGAATATGATACTTACTGGGGATGAAAGAAGGATGGTCATTGACAAGGCTAGAGAGGAAGCACACCAGCTTCATCCAGCAGATCCAGATGGAACTCCAGAAGCAAATCTGACAGTTCCTACTGCTGAGCCTGACTGGGAGCCTAATAATGGAGGTATGCTGCTCCAAAAACATTATAGGAAGTGTATCTTAGTGGGTCTTCCAAAGGGAGCACCTAGGCAAAAGAGCTTAAAATTCAGGAGGTACACCAAAAACCCATTGAGGATCCATCAGAGTCTCTAGAAAGAATTTATCAATCTCATAGGTGCTACACTGATGTAGATCCTGAGACCCCCCTAAGATATGAGAATGGTAAATGTGACCTGCACTGGGCAAAGTACCCAGATATAAGAAGAAAATTACAAAAGTTAGATGGTGCAGTTGGAATGAACCCTTCTCAATTGGTAGATGTTGCTTTTAAAGTGTTCAACAACAGGGAACGACAGAAGCGAGAGGATGCAAGACGGAATGCCACTTTTCTGGCAGCAGCATTGGATTCCTGGAAGGCAAGTAACTGGAAGAGAGGTAAGCCACTATTGAGGAGGGAACAATGTGCTTACTGTAAGGAGGAAGGGCATTGGAAAAAAGATTGCCCTAGACTAAAGAATAAGAAAGAAAACAATAAAAGAAAGACAGGAGCCTCTCATATGGTAGAAAGAGAGGAACACTCTGATGATGAATGAAGAGGCCTGGGGGCTCCCTTGAACTTGAGGTATCCAATTCCAATTTCCCCACAGGAGCCCCAGGTAACTTTGATAGTGTGGGACAAGTTGATTGACTTTCTGATAAATACGAGTGCAACAAACTCTGTGGTAAACACCAAGGTGGCACAGAAAACATCTCAATCCGTCCAGTTCATGGCAGTTTCTGGAGAAGTACAAAATTGTTCTTTCTTACAACCTCTATGCCAATGAGGAGACCTCACCCTGAAACACAGTTTCTTATGTATGCTGGTGTGTCCAATCCCTCTTTTGGGCTGAGGTCTCCCTTGTAAATTAAATGCTCAAGTAACTTTTTGCCAAGACAGCTTGACATCAGGGTCCCACCAGCGCACACGGTAAGCCTACGGATGGCATTCATGGATGCCCCAGAGAGGGAGACAGAGCTCTTCCCCTGCACCCACCAGAGGTCTATGAAAAGGTAAGGCTGGAAGTGTGGGCTGACGGCACACCAGGGAAGGCCAAAAATACATGGCCAATACAAATTCCATTAAAAAGGAACACTGGGACATCTAATCTAAAACAATACCCTCTGAGGCAAGAGGCCCAAAAGGGAATTCAGCCAGTTCTCAAAAAGTTTGAAAACAGGACTGGTTAAACCTTGTAGGTCCCATTTAACACCCCTATCCTCCCAGTCAAAAAGCCATACTCAACAGAGTATCACTTTGTCCAAGACTTGAGGGCTATTAATAAAATAGTCCAAGATTTGCACCCTGTGGTATCTAATCCATACATTCTGCTTACAACTATTCTTGGAGAATACAGCTGGTTCTCAGTTTTGGACTTGAAAGATGCTTTTTTTCTGCATTCTTATTGCAGAAGAATCACAGCAGCTGTTTGCTTTTGAATGGCAGGATCCAGAAACACAGGTAGTCCAACAGTATTGTTGGACAGTCCTGCCTCAAGGATTTAAGAATTTCCCTACCTTGTTTGGGGAAATGTTGGCTAGGGACCTTAGAAACTTTATATTGGATGAAGGACTCTTACTCCAATATGTGGATGATTTGCTCATAGCAATCCTTGCATATGATGTGTCTACAAAATACCATAAGAACCCTGAATTATTTGGCCAATTGTGTATATAAAGTCTCCCAGAAAAAAGCCCAAGTATGTAAGAAACAAGTCACATATCTGCGTTTTGTCATTTCTCAAGGACAGCAGGGTCTTTTGCCTGATAGAAAATGGGCAATTGCAGGCTTGGGAACACCCAAGACTCACAGACAAATGAGGGGGTCTCTGGGAATGGCAGGATTTTGTCGGATTTGGATCCCGAACTATGGATAGGCTCATAGTAAAGCTCCTCTATGAGGCTTTAAAGGGACATGATTTTGAGCCCCTTACTTGGACTACAGAGTGCAAAAATATATAATGGGGCCTAACCTACAAAGGACCAACCAGCAAGTCACTCAAAATTGCATGATTTGTGCTAAAAATAACCCAAAGACTGCTGTCAGACCTCCCCAGATGGGAACTCAACACAGAGGAACCTGCCCCACTGAGGACTGGCAAATTGACTTGACTCAAATGCCTCAAGCCACAGAAAATTTCAGACACCTGCTAGTATTTGTGGACACTTTTTTCAGGATGGGTGGAGGCATATCCCACCAGGACAGAAAAAGCCTCTGAAGTGGTTAAAGTCCACCTTAAGGAAATTATCCCCCGATTTGGACCGCCTAACTCCCTTCAAAGTGATAATGGGCCTGCTTTTGTCTCTACCATAACCTAACAAGTATCTAAAGCACTGCGAATTAATTGGAAGCTACATTCATCCAGAGACCACAATCAACAGGAAAAACTGAGAAAATGAATTATATATTAAAAAGGAGCATTGCTGGGCTTTCCTGGTGGCGCAGTGGTTGAGAATCTGCCTGCTAATGCAGGGGACACGGGTTCGAGCCCTGGTCTGGGAACATCCCACATGCCGCGGAGCGGCTAGGCCTGTGAGCCACAATTACTGAGCCTGCGCGTCTGGAGCCTGTGCTCCGCAACAAGAGAGGCCGCGATAGTGAGAGGCCCGCGCACCGCGATGAAGAGTGGCCCCCGCTTGCCGCAGCTAGAGAAAGCCCTCACACAGAAACGAAGACCCAACACAGCCAAAAATAAATAAATAAATAAATTAATTTTTTTAAAAAAAGGAGCATTGCTAAAATATGTCAAGAGACTAATTTACCTGGGGATAAGGCCTTGTCAGTTGCCCTGCCAAGGATCAGAGTGGCTCCCAGAAGCAGCTCAAATTAAGCCCCACTGAGATATTGTATGGTAGGCCATTCCAGGTGTCTGCCAGGGAGGGAGAATCTATAAATGCTCTGAAAGATCTAGCAGTTGCCAATTATGTTAAAACTCCGTGCACTATACTAACCCCTGTGCATGAGTTTGCTTCCAGTAGGTCTGCCTATCCAGCTGAGGTAGCCTTACGTCCTTTCCTGCCTGGAGTCCTCCTTAAAACCTAGAGAGAACAAGGGCCTGAGCACCATTTGACTACAAGGTGGACAGGACCACACGTGGTATTACTTACCAGGCACTCATCTGTCGAGTTAGCTGGAGTAAAGCCATGGATTCATCACACTTGGGTTAAAGTAGCCCCACTGTCATCAGAAAATTACCCAACTCCTGAGAGGCCTAGGGAGCAATGGGTTTGTGAACCCTTAGAAGACTTAAGGTTGCTCTTCAAAAAGGGTAAGTATTGAGATTAAAATTTCATTGTAGAAGAGATTTCATCAGGTTCAAATAGTTGTAGATAAAGAAAGAGAACTGTATTGCTTACTAAAAATTTTAAGGAATATTCCTGACCCAAAACTGATCAATTTCATTTCACAATTACCCCCTCATCACCCCTGTTCAGTGGGAAGTAGCCAGAAAGATCATTGCCCCTTTTTCCCACAAGATTGTATAAAAGCAGCCTGAATTGGGACTAGGATAAGATGGGTTTTTTTTTAAATTAATTAATTAATTTATTTATTTATGGCTGTGTTGGGTCTTCGTTTCTGTCCGAGGGCTTTCTCTAGTTGCGGCAAGCGGGGTCCACTCTTCATCGCAGTGCGCGGGCCTCTCACTATCGTGGCCTCTCTTGTTGCGGAGCACAGGCTCCAGACGCGCAGGCTCAGTAGTTGTGGCTCACGGGCCTAGTTGCTCCGTGGCATGTGGGATGTTCCCAGACCAGGGCTCGAACCCATGTCCCCTGCATCAGCGGGCAGATTCTCAACCACTGCGCCACCAGGGAAGCCCTAAGATGGGTTTTTTGAGATGCTAGTCTGCCATCTTCTCCGTCTGCTAACTTTCCAATTAAAGTCGTTCTTCCTTGTCTCAACAACTCATCTCCCGACTTACTGGCCTGTCATGCAGTGAGCAGAGTGAGCTTGGGCTCGGTAACAGTTCCTCCCCCATCACTTTTCCCTACATTTCATGATTCACTCATGAGGGTAGGCACTTCAGTGAAACCTTTCCCATGGGATCATCTCAAGCCGCATAGAATTTAATGTAAATATCACAGACAGGGAGGAGGGTGATTGGAGCAGAGCTTTCTCAGAACGCACAGGACATACAAGGTCAGTGTCTCTGTTTTCCTTTTGTTTTTAATTAAAGGTAAGTGCCTCTTGAGAGAACAAAGCCTATTCAGTGGCAGCCAGTCTGGGACAGCAGGAAAAAGCCGGCCAGATGCTGGTGAAACGTAGAAATGTGATTGCGGCTTTCTCAGGATGCAATGCAGGAGGTTAAAGGGAGAAGCACACACTCTGGGACCACGGTTCACTTTCCGGCTAGGTTTTGACCTGCTGCATGGGTCTGAGATTTGGGGAGATGGCAAAGGTGCTCCTCGTGCTCTTTTCGATGTCCTCCGCCGTCAGGCCGTCCCAGAGCTCGATCAGGGTCAGTCCTCTCACGTCAAACACGGCTAGGGCTTCCCTGGTGGCGCAGTGGTTGAGAATCTGCCTGCCAATGCAGGGTACACGGGTTCGAGCCCTGGTCTGGGAAGATCCCACATGCCACGGAGCAACTAGGCCCGTGAGCCACAACTACTGAGCCTGCGCGTCTGGAGCCTGTGCTCCGCAAAAAGAGACACTGCAATAGTGAGAGGCCCGCACACCGCGATGAAGAGTGGCCCCCGCTTGCCGCAACTGGAGAAAGCCCTCGCACAGAAACGAAGACCCAACACAGCCAAAAATAAATAAATAATAAATAAATAAATTAAAAACAAAAAACAAAAAACACGGCTGTCTCGGTGATGATTTCACCTTCTCGGTCAAAGCGGTCCACGCACCAATTCCCAGTCAACGGTCTGGGTGCATTACTCCAAGATTTTGGGTTCATTGGCCTTGGTGGAGTGCTCCATGGTGACCACCACTCTGGTCTTGGTACTGTACACCAGATCCATCGCACCCCCCACTCCTTTCACCTTCTTGCCGGGTATCATCCAGTGAGCCAGGTCACCGTATTTGGAAACCTGCATGGCTCCCAGCAAGGTTAGGTCGATGTGTCCGCCTCGAATCATGGCAAATGATTCATCGCTGGAGAAAAAACAGCCCCCAGGAAGAAGGGTGACTGTTTGCTTGCCCACATTGTTGAGATCTGCATCCACCTCCTCTTTCAGCGGAAACAGACCCAAGCCCAAGATTCCATTTTCACTGTGAAGATGAACGGTTATACTGGGGCTGATGTAGTTGGTGGCCAGAAGAGGGATTCCTATGCCCAAATTGGCATACAGGCCGTCCTCAAATTCAAGAGCTGCCCCCTTGATGATCCGTGTCCTTATACTATCTGCAGACTTGCATATTTCATCATCCTCTTTCCAGATCATTATGTGCTCATTTCTTTTCTCATATTTTTCCCCCTGTATTCCTCGATCTATGTAAATGTTAGGAACATGGATGTCCTCTGGGGCAAAGGACCCCAGGTCCACAATTTCTTCAGTCTCCACCACTGAGGTTCTCGCAGCTTTGCACATGGGCACGTTGAAGTTCCTGGCACTGGCCATGAAGATGGCGTTTCCTGCCCGGTCGGCCTTCCACCCTTTCACCAAAGCAACATCGGCCGTGACGGCGTGCTCCAGAAGGTAGTGCTGTCCGTGGAACTCCCTCACCTCCCTGGGCTGACTCAGGATGGCGATGTGGCGGTCCTCTAAGTACTTGCTGGGTGCGCCTCCCTCCTGGGCCAGGGTCCCGTAGGCCGTAGGGGTGTGGAAGGCGGGCACGCCGGCGCCCCCTGCGCAGATGCGCTCGGCCAGGGTGCCCTGGGGCGTGATCTCCAGCTCCAGCTCGCCCGCCAGGTACTGGTGCTCGAAGAGCGAGTTCTCCCCCAGGTACGAGCAGACGATGCAGGTGATCTGCTTGGTCCCCAGGAAAAGGTCGAGCCCGAAGTTCCCCTCCCCCACGTTGCTGCTGACCACGGTCAAGTCCTTCACGCGGGTCTTGAGCAGCGCCCCTATCAGGTTCTCCGGGATCGCGCAGAGGCCGAAGCCCCGGACCATGATCCTCGCGGCGTCCGGGATGTCTCTCACGGCCTCCACGGGGTCCGCGTAGGACTTGGCACGCGCGCGGGCGCTGCTGGCGAAGCCGCACACACCGCCCGTCGCCAGCGCGGGCACCGAGCGGCCGGCGGGGACCCGGCGCCCGAGCGCAGACTCCAGGAGCCGCAGGGCTGCCATCGTCCGCTCCGCTCCGGCTGGGGCTCCGGCTCCGGGCCCAGCGGGGACAGGCGGCGGCCGTGCGCGCCCCGCCCGCGCGTCACAGGGCAGGGGGCCCCAGGCGGTGACGCGCCCACCCGGCTGGCTCCCCGCCGCCCCGCTCCGTCTCCGCGCTCCGAGGGCGCGAGGTGCCGAGCTTCCCGGGCCGCGAGGCGGGAGGCGGGACCGGTCCGGACAGTCAGGCGGGACTGGAGGGACCCGGGGACTGGCGCACGGAGGCCCCGAGGCGACGTCCCTCCGGGGAAGCCTGGGAGCCGTCTCCTTCCTCTCCATCGTCACCCTTCCACCCAGGCGCGCTACTCCCGTCCCCCCGCCTCCAGATCCACCTCCACGTCAGCGGTTCCCACACGCGTGTCCCCAGCACGTACTGTCCTGGATCCACATTTCCATGGATGTCTACCACGGCCTCAACAACATCCCTGCCGAAGGAGATCTCCTTACTTCCCACCTCAAACCTGCTCCTCGTCCATTTTTCCCCAACTCAGGCAAAAACAAAACCAAACCTATTAAAAAGACCCGCTGGCTCAGCTCCCATCACCCGCGTTCCCTGCACGCACCCTCCTCCATTTCCGCTGCTGGACAAGCGCTCCACCCCCCATCCCAGCTCCCACCTCGACCCGGCGAGGCTCCCGGGGGCCTCTCTGACTTCACTCTTGTCCCCCGCAGTCTACTCTCCCCACTGAAGTCAGGGGATCTTTATTTTGTACATAAGATAAAAAACTTTTTATTTTACCGCAGTTGAGATTTATAGAAAATACGCTAAGATAGTACAGAGAGTTCTCATATACCCAGACCCAGTTTCCCCTGGCAAGTGTAACATCTAAATGAATATGGTACGTTTGTCACAACTAATGAACCAATATTGGTATCTTATTATTTACTAAACGTCACGATCTACTCAGATTTCATTAGTTTTCTCCAGTGTCTTTTTTCCAGGATCCCACCCAGGGTCCCACATTGGCATATAGTCATCACAACTCCTTAGGCACCTCTGGGCTGTTACAGTTTCTCAGACCTCCCGTGTTTTTTGATGACCTTGACAGTTTTGAGAAGTACTTGTCAGGTATTCTGTAGAATGTCCTTCAGTTTCAGGTTGTCTGATGTTTTTCTCATGGTGAGACTGGGGTTCTGGGTTTTGGGGACGAAGACCACGGAGGTGAAGTGCTGTTCCCATCCCGTCAGATCAAGGGTGTCTGGGAGCCACATGACGTGCTCATGGGAGCCTGAGCACCCGGCTGAGGGGTGCCGCTCAGGTTGCTCCTGCAAAGGTACTGCCCCAGCCCATGGCATACTTTGGGAAGCAAGTCTCTAAGCGTAGCCCACACTGAAGGAGGGGGAGATGCTACACCCCCTTGAGGGGGAGTGTCTCAGAGGGTTGTTTGATAAAAAACTGAATCAGATCCTGTCCTCCTCCACTGCTGTTAAATAAAATAACATTTATTTCATAGTTAATATTTTGCCCACTTCTCTCAACCTCCTCACAGTCGCTGCCTAGCCCCCTGTGCTCCAGCCATGGTGGCCCCTTGCTGCACCGCAGACACACCAACCCTGCGCCCACCAGGAGGCTCTCCCCCAGACACCTGCTAAAGGAATGAAGGTGTGAATCCCCGTTCTACAGATGAGGAAACCGAGGCTTAGAAAGGTAAGTAACCTGCCAAGGTCACCGAGTTAGAAGGCTGCAGAGCCGAGATTCACACCCAGGCCTCTGCCTCAGAGCCTGAGGGTGTGAGCGCTTCCCCTCGCCCAGCCCAGGACGGAAACTCCTGGTGCAGAAGGCAGCTCCGTAGAGTAGAATCTCCCATTTCTTGGGGAGGGAAAACATGGACTCACTCTGAGCAACACAACTGTTGGTCCTGCAGAAGGAGAGGAGGGACTCTCGGCTGGTAGGGGGTCGCCTGCTGTCCCGCACTGCGGGAACCTCACTCTCTGCCCACTGAGCCCCGCGGAGGGGTGGAGGTATGCCCCAGCAGCACAGGTGGGAAAGGCCAGGCCTCCAGGGCCACGTGAGGGGCTCCAGCTGCGCCTGCCGCCAGCAGCTTCCTCGGAGGAGCCCCCAGGGGAAGGTTCGCTGCTGACCGGTGTCTTACCATCATCTGTTTCCACATAGAGGCGGAGTCCCAGGTCCTTGTTACGGTTCAAGAGCCAGCGGTCACTGGCTGCTGTCACGTCCAACACCAGCCAGCCCTCGTCCCCAGATCGGAGCGTCTGAAGATCCAAAAAGAACAAGTCAGACTCCCTGTGGACACGAAAGAACAATTAACCAAGGGCCGGCACAGCTGCCTTTGTTTCCAGTGCCCTCCTGGGGGACCATTAGTGGGGCATCTACCCCGCCTGGCTCTGACCTGAGTGCCTTACATGCCTTTTCTCACTGCGTCTACCGTACAAAGGTGTTACTGTGCCCGTGTACAGGTGCAGAAACTGAGGCTCAGGAGCTCAGTGACCTGTCCATGGTCCCACAGCTAGGACAGTAGGATGGGGACTTGAATCCAGGACTGATGCTGGGCCTCTCCCCACGGTGACACGAGGCCTCCGGCCAACCATCTTTCTTCTCTGAGGTGGGCTGCCCAGGAAGGTCCCCTACTGTCCTCTGGGAAATGTCCCCCCCGGCACCCAGGGCTGGGCCGGACACTCCGACAGAGGCTTGAGCGGGCCTGTGGGGCGCAGGGCAGGCACCTGTTGGACTGCTCCAGGACCACCTCGAACATGCTGACGTGGAGGGTCCAGTTGAGCAGGTGGGTACTGGGCAGCTTGTAAATCCGGAACTCCGCGGCCGTGACGGCCTCCCCCGCCGGGATCTGGGTCAGGTCAAAGCGGAACTCCTTCCACTGGGGCTCCTGGTGGCCCAGGGTGCAGTCCCGCTCCACTGCAAGACAAAGTGGGACTGGCGGTCACTTGTGGTTCCAGCCCGGGTTCCGGGGTGGGCAGGGCCGGGTGGGATCTGGGGGCCTGGGCAGTCTGGGTGGGACCGCTCCCTCCTCGAGAACAGGCTTGTCCCAGCTCTGCCTCCCGGGTGCCGAGAGGGCTCCGGGAGCCGTGTCGTGAGGCGCCTGGCACACGGCAGTGCCACAAGGGCAGTGTCCATGTCCGGTCCGCAAGCCCCAAACCCAGCCTGCCCCTCTCAGCACCCTGCTGGCTCTGGGACCCACAGATGGGGCACAGGACAGGTCCCTCCTCTGGGGAGATGGACATCAGACCCAAGGCAGAAAAGGGCCATGGTGGCAGCAGGGACATAGCTGAGTGCACTTGAGCAGGACGGGGCTCCCGGAGTCAGCCAGTATGTGGATGGGAGTTGAGGGGAGAGTGGGCTTGTAGCTGAATTTGGAGCTGGGCCTTGAGGGGTGAGAGTGAATTTGCCACGATGTCAAGGGAGAAGGACAGTGCAGAGGCAGGGTCCAGCCTGAGCAAAGGCCTAAAGCCGAGGAACGACAGCACCGGCAGGGAAAACAACAGCCATAAAACCCAGCAAAGGGTGAAAGGATGGCAGGACCCTTTTTGGAACAAGGGGAAGCAGGAAGGGGGGCCGGAGAGAGACATGGAAAGAACCAGGAAGAGGCGAGGTAGGATGACAGCTCCTGGAGATGCTGGGTCAAGTGGTGGGGAAGCTGCAGGGTCCCATGGCATGATTTGAGCAGGCTTCCCGGAGGAGGTGACACCTGAACTGGCCTTGAAGGATGGGAATGAGTCTTGGTAGGTGGATAAGGTGGGGGAGAAGACATTCTAGGCAGAGGTCCTGCACAGGTGCGGGGTGCTGGGGCCGCCCACCATCCAGCAATGTGCGGCTCAGGGCATAAGTCTGGCTGTGGCCTGACTGCAGAGAGCTGGAATTCTGGCCTCGGAGCGTGGGCTGTGCTCTGGCCAGTGGTGGGGGGCAGGGTTCTGGGCAGCAAGGGAGTGTGGTTTAAGGGTAGAGTGGAAGCTATGTGTGGAGGCGAGGGTAAAGCCCAGGCTGGAGGGGACCTGAGGCAGGCTGCTGGCGAAGCTGCTCTAACATTCTGGGCAAGAGACCGCAAGAGCAGAATAAACCCCATATTTCCCCAGCTGCCCGGAAATGCCCAGGACAGTATATTTAGAGCGTCTCACTTTAGCCTCCTGTCACTTTCAAACACTAAAAATCTGTATTTCCGCAAAGCAGGGGCGGGAGCCTCCCAGAGCCTTCCCCCAAAACCAACACTGAGATTTTAATTACATGTCTGTGAGTCTTTTTAAAAATTCTCTCTCTGGCTACTGGACTCAGCGACCACAAGTCACCAGGCTGGTGGTGGAGGCGGATGTGGGAGCACTTCCTGTCCTCATGGTGGAGGCCTGGTCCGGTGATGGATAGGCAAACAGCTGTGCTGGGCGGGGCCAGTGGACACATGTTTGGGCAGGAGATGGGCGTTTCATCCCCAGACCGGGGAGGAGGGAAAATAGAATCTCCATCATCTGACAGGGTGCTGGACCTGCAGCAAATGCCCACCCACAAACCATGCTGTTTCAGGGGCAGCATGACACAGGACGGATCTGGGTCCTCCCTCAGAGGCAGGATGTGGAGGGCAGGGTTCTGGACCTTTGCCCAGTGATGCTCGCCATGAATATCACCACGAGTCCCCTCCTCCCTACACACTCACACACAGAGCTTTAGGGACAATTTCCGTGGATTCGGTAACTGCAGAGACCACCTCGGTTACGTGACTGTGTAAGCATCCCTGATCTGCAGGATGAAATAGGTCCAGGCTGTTAGCTGTCACAGGAGGTGGCCCTGATAGTGAGTAGGGATCGTTTAGTCATGCTCTGCTCCCAACCCCTCTCAAAGCATCCTTAAATGTATCTGCCCCCAAGGCACAGGGGGGCGCTGACAGGTGGGTCACTGGGAACCTCTGTCTGAAGGCCTGACACTGACTCATGTTGGATCCAGGACTGAGGGAACAACCGCAAACCTGCCAGCTCCTGCGGGCACCAAGCTCTGTGGCCTCCATGCCTTGCTGACCTGGGGGCCCGCTTGTGCTGGGTCAAGAGAGCCCTCTTCTCCTGGACTGACCTCAGCTCCAAGCTTCTGTCCTGTGGGTTTGTGAAATTGATACCTGCCCCCACCAACCCCCCACCCCTGCCCGATAGTTCCAGCACAGGAAACTGCCTGCCCCAGTGTTCCAGGCAAGCATGAGAGGTGGGACATTTTTAGGAAAATGATTTTCATCGGAAATTGATAAAACTTCTGGGATGCGTCATTAAACTGGACATTGCTGTAACTAGCCAAAGGAGAGCACTCCCTTTCTTTGCTGGAACCACGTGAATGTACAGCTTTTCAGTAGTTGCTTCTGTGGATTAGGGGAAGATGTTTCTCAAAAGCTGGTGTTAAGAAACAGCATTTGTTGGGACCTGGATGTCCCCTATGGTAGTTCCTGGGCTGGCTGCCCCTGCTTTAGCCACTAAAACAGCATTAAGAGGCGTAGATGCTCTGACCTGCAGCTGGGGCTTCTGGTCCCAGCCCTGACCCCGTCAGCAATCAGGTACTTTCCCTGGGTGGCCTCAGTCTGCTCATCTGGGAAGTGGGGATCCTAGGATCCTTTCCACATAAGGCTGTGAAAGGGTTTTAAAAAGGACAGGGAGGGAAGAACCAAGATAGTGGAGTAGAAGGACATGCTCTCACTCCCTTTTGCGAGAACACCAGAATCACAACTAGCTGCTGGACAGTCATTGACAGGAAGACACTGGAACTCACCAAAAAAGATACCCCACATCCAAAGACAAAGGAGAAGCCACAGTGAGACGGTAGGAGGGGTGTAATCAGAGTAAAATCAAATCCCATAACTGTTGGGTGGGTGAGTCACAGACTGGCGAACACTTATACCACAGAAGTCCACCCACTGGAGTGAAGGTTCTGAGCCCCACGTCAGGCTTCCCAACCTGGGGGTCCAGCAACGGGAGGAGGAATTCCTAGAGAATCAGACTTTGAAGCCTAGTGGGATTTGATTGCAGGACTTCAACAGGACTGGGGGAAACAGAGACTCCACTCTTGGAGGGCACACACATAGTAGTGTGCACATCGGGACCCATGGGAAGGAGCAGTGACCCCAGGGGAGACTGAACCAGACCTACCTGCTAGTGTTGGAGGGTCTCCTGCAGAGGCAGGGGGTGGCTGTGGCTCACCGTGGGGACAAGGACACTGGCAGCAGAAGTTCTGGGAAGTACTCCTTGGCGTGGGCCCTCCCAGACTCTGTCATTAGCCCCACCAAAGAGCCCAGGTAGGCTCCAGTGTTGGGTTGCCTCAGGCAAAACAACCAACAGGGAGGGAACCCAGCCCCACCTATCAACAGTCAAGTGGATTAAAGTTTTACTGAGCTCTGACCACCACAGCAACAGTCAGCTCTACCCACCACCAGAGCCTCCCATCAAGCCTCTTAGATAGCCTCAACCACCAGAGGGCAGACAGCAGAAGCAAGAGAAACTATAATCCTGCAGCCTGTGGAACAAAAACCACATTCACAGGAAGATAGACAAGATGAAAAGGCAGAGGGCTATATACCAGATGAAGGAACAAGATAAAACCCCAGAAAAACAACTAAATGAAGTGGAGATAGGCAACCTTCCAGAAAAAGAATTCAGAATAATGATAGTGAAGAAGATCCAGGACCTCAGAATAAGAATGGAGGCAAAGATCGAGAAGATGCAAGAAATGTTGAACAAAGACCTAGAAGAATTAAAGAACAAACAAACAGAGATGACCAATACAATAACTGAAATGAAAACTACACTAGAAGGAATCAATAGCAGAATAACTGAGGCAGAAGAACGGATAAGTGACCTGGAAGACAGAATGGTGGAATTCACTGCTGTGGAACAGACTAAAGAAAAAAGAATGAAAAAAATGAAGACAGCCTAAGACACCTCTGGGACAACATTGAACGCAACAACATTTGCATTATGGGGTCCCAGAAGGAGAAGAGAGAGAGAAAGGACCAGAGAAAATATTTGAAGAGATTATAGTCGAAAACTTCCCTAACATGGGAAAGGAAATAGCCACCCATGTCCAGGAAGCACAGAGAGTCCCATACAGGATAAACCCAAGGAGAAACACGCCGAGACACATAGTAATCAAATTGGCAAAAATTAAAGACAAAGAAAAATTATTGAAAGCAGCAAGGGAAAAACGACAAATAACATACAAGGGAACTCCCATAAGGTTAACAGCTGATTTCTCAGCAGAAACTCTACAAGTCAGAAGGGAGTGGCATGATATACTTAAAGTGATGAAAGGGAAGAACCTACAACCAAGATTACTCTACCTGGCAAGGATCTCACTTAGATTTGATGGAGAAATCAAAAGCTTTACAGACAAGCAAAAGCTAAGAGAATTCAGCACCACCAAACCAGCTCTACAACAAATGCTAAAGGAACTTCTCTACGTGGGAAACACAAGAGAAGAAAAGGACCTACACAAACAAACCCAAAACAATTAAGAAAATGGTCATAGGAATATACATATCGATAATTACCTTAAACGTGAATGGATTAAATGCTCCAACCAAAAGACACAGGCTTGCTGAATGGATGCAAAAACAAGGTCCATATATATGCTGTCTACAAGAGACCCACTTCAGACCTAGGGACACATACAGACTGAAAGTGAGGGGATGGAAAAAGATATTCCATGCAAATGGAAATCAAAAGAAAGCTGGAGTAGCTATACTCATATCAGATAAAATAGACTTTAAAATAAAGAATGTTACAAGAGACAAGGAAGGACGCTACATAATGATAAAGGGATCAATCCAAGAAGAAGATATAACAATTATAAATATATATGCACCCAACATAGGAGCACCTCAATACATAAGGCAACTGCTAACAGCTATAAAAGAGGAAATCGACAGTAACACAGTAATAGTGGGGGACTTTAATACCTCGCTTACACCAATGGACAGATCATCCAAAATGAAAATAAATAAGGAAACAGAAGCTTTAAATGACACATTAGACCAGATAGATTTAATTGATATTTATAGGACAGTCCATCCAAAAACAGCAGATTACACTTTCTTCTCAAGTGCGCATGGAACATTCTCCAGAATAGATCACATCTTGGGTCACAAATCAAGCCTCAGTAAATTTAAGAAAATTGAAATCATATCAAGCATCTTTTCTTACCACAGCACTATGAGATTAGAAATCAATTACAGGGAAAAAAACGTAAAAAACACAAACACATGGAGGCTAAACAATACGTTACTAAATAACCAAGAGATCACTGAAGAAATCAAAGAGGAAATCAAAAAATACCTAGAGACAAATGACAATGAAAACATGACGATCCAAAACTTATGGGATGCAGCAAAAGCAGTTCTAAGAGGGAAGTTTATAGCTACACAAGCCTACCTAAAGAAACAAGAAAAATCTCAAGTAAACAATCTAACCTTACACCTAAAGGAACTAGAGAAAGAAGAACAAACAAAACCCAAAGTTAGCAGAAGGAAAGAAATCATAAAGATCAGAGTAGAAAGAAATGAAATAGAAACAAAGAAAACAGTAGCAAAGATCAATAAAACTAAAAGCTGGTTCTTTGAGAAGATAAACAAAATTGACAAGCCATTAGCCAGACTCACCAAGAAAAAGAGGGAGAGGACTCAAATCAATAAAATTAGAAATGAAAAAGGAGAAGTTACAACAGACACCACAGAAATACAAAGCATCCTAAGAGACTACTACAAGCAACTCTATGCCAATAAAATGGACAACCTGAAGGAAATGGACAAATTCTTAGCAAGGTATAACCTTCCAAGACTGAACCAGGAAGAAACAGAAAATATGAAAAGACCAATCACAAGTAATGAAATTGAAACTGTGATTAAAAATCTTCCAACAAACAAAAGTCCAGGACCAGATGGCTTCACAGGTGAATTCTATCAAACATTTAGGGAAGAGCTAACACCCATCCTTCTCAAACTCTTCCAAAAAATTGCAGAAGAAGGAACACTCCCAAACTCATTCTATGAGGCCACCATCACACTGATACCAAAACCAGACAAATACTACAAAAAAAGAAAATTACAGACCAATATCGCTGATGAATATAGATGCAAAAATCCTCAACAAAATACTAGTAAACAGAATCCAACAACACATTAAAAGGATCATACACCACGATCAAGTGGGATTTATCCCAGGAATGCAAGGATTCTTCAATATATGCAAATCAATCAATGTGATACACCATATTAACAAATTGAAGAATAAAAACCATATGATCATCTCAATAGATGCAGGAAAAGCTTTTGACAAAATTCAACACCCATTTATGATAAAAATTCTCCAGAAAGTGGGCATAGAGGGAACCTACCTCAACATAATAAAGGCCATATATGACAAACCCACAGCAAACATCATTCTCAATGGTGAAAAACGGAAAACATTTCCTCTAAGATCAGGAACGGGACAAGGATGTCCACTCTCACCACTATTATTCAACATAGTTTTAGAAGTCCTAGCCACGGCAATCAGAGAAGAAAAAGAAATAAAAGAAATACAAATTGGAAAAGAAGAAGTAAAACTGTCACTGTTTGCAGATGACATGATACTATACATAGAGAATCCTAAAAATGCCACCAGAAAACTGCTAGAACTAATCGATGAATTTGGTAAAGTTGCAGGATACAAAATTAATGCACAGAAATCTCTTGCATTCCTATACACTAATGATGAAAAATCTGAAAGAGAAATTAAGGAAACACTCTCATTTACCATTGCAACAAAAAGAATAAAATACCTAGGAATAAACCTACCTAGGGAGACAAAAGACCTGTATGCAGAAAACTATAAGACACTGATGAAAGAAATTAAAGATGATACAAACAGGTGGAGAGATATACCATGTTCTTGGATTGGAAGAATCAATATTGTGAAAATGACTATACTACCCAAAGCAATCTACAGATTCAATGCAATCCCTATCAAATTACCAATGGCATTTTTTTACAGAACTAGAACAAATCATCTTAAAATTTGTATGGAGACACAAAAGACCCCGAATAGCCAAAGCAGTCTTGAGGGAAAAAAACGGAGCTGGAGGAATCAGACTCCCTGACTTCAGACTATATTACAAAGCTACAATAATCAGGACAATATGGTACTGGCACAAAAACAGAAACATAGATCAATGGAACAAGATAGAAAGCCCAGAGATAAACCCACGCACCTATGGTCAACTAATCTATGACAAAGGAGGCAAAGATATACAATGGAGAAAAGACAGTCTCTTCAATAAGTGGTGCTGGGAAAACTGGACAGCTACATGTAAAAGAATGAAATTAGAACACTCCCTAACACCATACACAAAAATAAACTCAAAATGGATTTGCGACCTAAATGTAAGACCGGACACTATAAAACTCTTAGAGGAAAACATAGGAAGAACACTCTTTGACATAAATCACAGCAAGATCTTTTTTGATCCACCTCCTAGAGTAATGGAAATAAAAACAAAAATAAACAAATGGGACCTAATGAAACCTCAAAGCTTTTGCACAGCAAAGGAAACCATAAACAAGACGAAAAGACAACCCTCAGAATGGGAGAAAATATTTGCAAATGAATCAACGGACAAAGAATTAATCTCCAAAATATATAAACAGCTCATTCAGCTCAATATTAAAGAAACAAACAACCCAATCCAAAAATGGGCAGAAGACCTAAATAGACATTTCTCCAAAGAAGACATACAGATGGCCAAGAAGCACATGAAAAGCTGCTCAACATCACTAATTATTAGAGAAATGCAAATCAAAACTACAATGAGGTATCACCTCACACCAGTTAGAATGGGCATCATCAGAAAATCTACAAACAACAAATGCTGGAGAGGGTGTGGAGAAAAGGGAACCCTCTTGCACTGTTGGTGGAAATGTAAATTGATACAGCCACTATGGAGAACAATATGGAGGTTCCTTAAAAAAGTAAAAATAGAATTACCATATGATCCAGCAATCCCACTACTGGGCATATACCCAGAGAAAACCGTAATTCAAAAAGACACATAGGGGCTTCCCTGGTGGCACAGTCGTTGAGAATCTGCCTGCTAACGCAGGGACACAGGTTCGAGCCCTGGTCTGGGAAGATCCCACATGCCGCGGAGCAACTAGGCCCGTGAGCCACAGCTACTGAGCCTGCGTGACTGGAGCCTGTGCTCCACAACAAGAGATGCCATGATAGTGAGAGGCCTGCGCACTGCAATGAAGAGTGGCCCCCGCTTGCCGCAACTAGAGAAAGCCCTCGCACAGAAATGAAGACCCAACACAGCCAAAACTAAATAAATTAATTAATTAAATTAAAAAAAAAAAAGACACATGCACCCCAATGTTCATTGCAGCACTATTTACAATAGCCAGGTCATGGAAGCAACCTAAATGCCCATCCACAGACAAATGGATAAAGAAGTTGTGGTACATATATACAATGGAATATTACTCAGCCATAAAAAGGAACGAAATTGAGTCATTTGTTGAGACGTGGATGGATCTAGAGACTGTCACACAGAGTGAAGTAAGTCAGAAAGAGAAAAACAAATATCGTATATTAACGCATGTATGTGGAACCTAGAAAAATGGTACAGATGAACCGGTTTGCAGGGCAGAAGTTGAGACACAGATGTAGAGAACAAACGTATGGACACCAAGGGGGGAAAACCGTGGTGGGGTGGGGATGGTGGTGTGCTTAATTGGGCGATTGGGATTGACATGTATACACTGATGTGTATAAAATTGATGACTGATTAAAAAAAAAAAAGAGTATGAGGCCAGAGCAG
The DNA here is from genome assembly GCF_949987535.1 of Balaenoptera acutorostrata. Classification (NCBI taxonomy): domain Eukaryota; kingdom Metazoa; phylum Chordata; class Mammalia; order Artiodactyla; family Balaenopteridae; genus Balaenoptera; species Balaenoptera acutorostrata. The sequence continues at coordinate 32,350,949 of NC_080064.1, read as the reverse complement.
CATTACTAATGCAGTCAACGAAGCACTGAGAGAACACAATGCCCGTCTGGGATCATTTTCGTTCTTTAAAATCTACCCCAGGTGTCTGCCATTTTCCACCTACAAATTCAAAATAAAGAATACAAAGCTGAAAAAAAAAAAAAAGGACAGGGATCATGGGATAGGAGGGATGGCCATTCCTTAGGAGGTGGGAGGGGTGTTGACCTCTAATTTCCTAATTTAATTGACATATCAAAGTAATAACATCCTGCCAGCACCATCGGGAGTTTTATGTGTGAGACTCAAAAGCCATGGAAGAGAAAAGAGAGACATTCAGTTTTCTTCCTCTAAATAAAAGTATGAAATGAAAGATTATATAAAATAAAAATATATCAGTGCATCTGAAAGGCATTTGGACGGCTTCAAAGTGCCTGCTTTCCACCTGCCTGACCTTTGTGAAGACACTTGATCCTCTGGGCCTCGGAATCCACATCTGCAAAATGTTTGATACAGAGATGAAATTGAAATGAAAGTGTAAAAAGCCCTGTCTGCAACTGTGGCCGCACTTGGTGTGGTCCAGCAAATGCTTCTAACCTATTATTCAGGAGCATTTCCTTTTCGGTGCCCATTCATGCCCAGCCTCCACCTTCCCCTATAACCAAGGTCTGGAATCTCCCAAAGATGCCCAGGCCTGGAGAGGCAGCCCTTCAGCAATGCCAGTGGTGCCGTCCACTGTGTTCCAGCTCGGGCACAAAGCAAAAACTGACCCCTTCTTTATGAAAGTGCTGAAGATTCCAAAACATCAGAGCTCAAAGGACAGATCACTGCATACAGTCTCCTCCCACTTTTATGCACACGTGGAGACAGATCCCAGGAGTCCTGGCTCCCGTCTGGGCTCCTTTTCACTGCAGTGGCCCTCCACCGTCCAAGGCTACAAAACAGCATAAGCCCTCCACCTTGGAGTTGGCCTGTCCCTGCTTCCTGCCCCGCTGCTACTGTGGGATGCTCTGTAGAGGGAATTTAGGGGAAAGGCCAAGGTCTGCACAATGTGATTTCTTGGGTTTTCCTGGTAAAATTTGCTGTGGGTTGTGGAATTGGGAAGTTCATTCCCGGGTCCCCTGGCAGATTAAGACAGGCTGGGGGGTGCAGGGAAAGGGGTGCTCCTTGTCTGGCCTATGTTCTGGATCCTGGCCATCTAAGTCCTGCCAGGAATTCTGTCTCCGTGGTCGTCCTGGGGGGACTGCTGATGTTTGAAGCAAGAGGGTAGTAAATTATTCCCCCCGTCTGCAGAATCTGGGGTAGGAATTCCTAATCTGGCGGGGGTGGGGGGGGTCCTATAGGTTCACCTTTGGGCACATGGGAGAAGACTCCTGACTCTGCTGCCTTCTCATGCTCTGGAGGTCTTCTAGAACACTCACTTTTCCCTTCATTTTTCCCTGGCACATCTAGGAATACTAATTAATTTGTGTACGCAACACATTTGAAAGCAGTGCTTATTGAACGCAAGTCAGTATTTAGGCACTGGGGAAACTGTGGCCCTGTGCCTGTGAAGTTTATGTGCAGGGGGGAGGTCAGGTAGGAAAGAGTGAACAAAGTCATTGTATGCGATGAGCTCTGTGAAGGACACCAAGAGAGAGGTGGGATTGCGGATAATGCAGGGAGGGCGTGTGGGGTTATTTTATGTTTCTAACTTTATTCTGTAGTAATTTTAGATTATTTAGATTCAGAGAAAAATTGTTGCAAGAATTGTTGCAAGAGACTTCCCATATACTCTTTACCCAGCTTTCCCTAATGATAACCATCTTACATAACCAAAGCACAGCATAATGACCAAAACCAGGAAATTGATATTGGTACAATATTATTAAGTACACTACAGACTTTTCTAGAATTTTGCCGGTTTTCCAACTTATGTCCTTTTTCTGTTCCAGGATTCAATCCTGGATCCCACATTACATTTCATTGTTAGGTCTCCCTGATGTGCTCTGACCTGTAGCAAGTGCTAAGCCATTCCTTGTCTTTCATGCCCTTTCTTTTTTTTTTTTTTTTAATTTATTTATTTATTTTTGGCTGTGTTGGGTCTTTGTTTCTGTGCGAGGGCTTTCTCTAGTTGTGGCAAGTGGGGGCCACTCTTCATCGCGGTGCGCGGGCCTCTCACTATCACGGCCTCTCTTGTTGTGGAGCACAGGCTCCAGACGTGCAGGCTCAGTAGTTGTGGCTCACAGGCCCAGTTGCTCCGCGGCATGTGGGATCTTCCCAGACCAGGGCTCGAACCCGTTTCCCCTGCATTGGCAGGCAGATTCTCAACCACTGCGCCACCAGGGAAGCCCCATGCCCTTTCTTATGAAGAGCACTGGTCAGGTATTTTGTAGGCTGTCCCTCAATTTGGGTTTAGCTGATGTTTTCTCATTATTAAATTGAAGTTACGGATTTTGGAGAAATCCACCTTGGAATCTGTGTCCTCTTCTAAGCACATCAAATTGGATGATATAATGTCAATATGTACTATTACTAGTGATGTTAACTAATTCTTTGGTTAAGGTGGTATCTGCCAGGTATCTTCACTGTAATGTCATTATTTTTCTTTTGGAAATAATAAATATCTTTAGGGAGAGATTTTGAGATTTGCACATATATTTCTCCTCAAACTTTTGCCCACTGATTTTAGCAATTATTACTGTAATATCTACAATAGTGATTTTCTGTTTCCTTCTTTCCCTCTACTTTTATTAAATGGAATTCTTTTGAAAGGAAGACTTGCCCTTCTTCCCATAATTATTCTGTTATTTATTTATATCATTATGGGTTCACGGATATTTCATTTATTCTATGGGTTATAATCCAATAAAATTGTTGCTCAGATTGTTCTAGCTTTGCCCATTGGGAGCATCTTTGGGTTGGCCCCTTGTCCCTTTGACATGCCCTCCTCCCCATCCTTTTTTTGAGTATTTCCTAATTGTCTGGCACCACCAGATGCTCCAGGCCCATCTTGTGATTTCCCATTCCTCGCTGCTGACATCAGTCACTTCTCCAAGGAGCTCTGGTTCATTTCATTTACCATGTATAGAATGGGGATTTAAACACCAAGCTCTGAGCACACGGCGTGCTTATTAAAATAAAGTGTCGGGATTCCCTGGTGGCGCAGTGTTTGAGAATCCGCCTGCCAATGCAGGGGACACGGGTTCGAGCCCTGGTCTGGGAGGATCCCACATGCCACGGAGCAACTAGGCCCGTGAGCCACAATTACTGAGCCTGCGCATCTGGAGCCTGTGCTCCGCAACAAGAGAGGCCATGATAGTGAGAGGCCCGCGCACCGCGATGAAGAGTGGCCCCCGCTTGCCACAACTAGAGAAAGCCCTCGCACAGAAACGAAGACCCAACACAGCCATAAATAAATAAATAAATAAATAAATAAATAAATATTTTAAAAAAAACTATTAAAAAAAATAAATAAATAAAATAAAATAAAGTGTCATGCTTTTAGGCGCTCTCAGTGGACAGAGCTAGGAAATATATCTGTGTATACTAACCCATGCATAAACACACATCTGTATTTATTTCTATTTTTCTGGATATATCTATTTTAAAAATTAGAGTTATACCTTTAGTTCCAGTTCAGTGTGGGGTTACTTTATTTTTTTTTTTTAATAAATTTTATTTATTTAGTTATTTATTTTTTGGCTGCATTGTGTCTTCCTTGCTGCACGTGGGCTTTCTCTAGTTACAGTGAGTGGGGGCTACTCTTCGTTGCAGGGTGCGTGGGCTTCTCATTGAGGTGGCTTCTCTTGTTTTGGGGGCACTGGCTCTAGGTGCATGGGCTTCAGTAGTTGTGGCATGCAGTCTCAGTAGATGTGGCTCGCGGGCTTTAGACCGCAGGCTCAGTGGTTGTGGCGCACAGGCTTAGCTGCTCCATGGCATGTGGGATCTTCCCGGATCAGGGCTCAAACCCGTGTTCCCTGCATTGGCAGGTGGATTCCCAACCACTGTGCCACCAAGGAAGCCCCCAGTGTGGGGTTACTTTAGATGTGGTACTTTGGAAAAATATTTCCAGAAAGACACTCTAAGACCGGATCAAGCACTCGTGCATTGCTGGCAGGAACACAAAATGGCATAATCCTTATGGAGGGGAATCCGGCAATATCTAGCAAAATTATACATGTTTTGACCCAAACATCTCATTTCTAAGAAATTGTCCCAAAGACACACTCACAGAAATACAAAAAGATGTACATACAAGACTATTTGTTATGACCCAATTTTGTAACTTGTTACAGAAAAAGACTGGAAACAACCCAAATGTCTATCAACAGAAGATGGAATAAATGAACCACGGTACCTCTTCATGATGGGGTGCTGTAAATTAGAACAAAGAGATCATCTATATTCTGCAATAAAGTGATCTCCAGGAGACAGTTTTTTTAAAAAGAACTAAGGTGAACAGTACAGATAATATACCTTTTATCTAAGAACGGGTCAAAATACAAATATTATAAAAATGCATACACATCATAGGTACGTATATATGTAATTGTATTTTTAAAACGGAGATAAACTACAAACTAATAAATTAATTAAGAAATAGTTGGAGTGGGTGAAATAGGTGAAGGGGATTAAGAGGTACAAATCTGCAGTTATTATAATAAACAAGTCATGGGGTGTAATATACAGCATAAAGAATATGGCCAATAATATTGTAATAACTTTGAATGGGGACGGATGGTTACTAGACTTACAGTGATCATTTCATAATGTGTGCAAATGTCAAATCACTATGTAGTATACTTGAAACTAACATAATATTGTATGTCAACTATATTTCAACTTAAAAAATGTAGTTATCTTTTGCTGGAGGAAGAGAACAGAGACAGAGTGTAGGAGACAGGCATGGAAGCCAGGCATCTCTGAATGTCCCTTGCTTTGTAAATTTTGTAAATATTTCACATAAGTATAAAACAAGAATAATTCAAAATACAAAAACAAAGAGTAATACCTAAGACTAAAATGCAAAATAAAGTAAATAAATGATGGGTATATTGAGTTGGTGGCTTACCCACACAGTGAGGAATTATTTCAAGTCATTTTCAAACAGTAGTTTGACTGTATATCCCTAGTGGGATAGCTTAAGGACAAAATAAACTAAAACTAAATCTTAATTTTTCAGTAATCATATTGCTATGATGATGTTATTCTACACCTATTATACGTGTAGGATATAACATATTTATATATATAATATATATAAGTTATATATATATATATATATACTTGTAGGATAAAGCAAACAACTATCATATTAATGTTGTTAGGACCAAATTATTCAGTGCAAAAGAAAATAGAAATATAAAATATAAAAAAAAGAATTTAAGTAAGTCTATAATCCTAAGCTTGAATTGGAAATATTAGTTTGAGGGATAGATTGGGAGTTTGGGATTGACATATACACACTGCTATATTTAAAATAGATAACCAACAAGGACCTACTGTATAGCACAGGGAACTCTGCTCAATATTCTGTAATAATCTAAATGGGAAAAGAACTTGAAAAAGAATAGACACGTGTATGTATAACTGAATCACTTTGCTGTACACCTGACAATACTGTTAATCAACTATACTCCAATATAAAAAAAATATTTTTAAAAAAGAAATATTTGGGGACTTCCCTCGTGGTCCAGTGGTTAAGAATCCGCCTTCAAATGCAGGGAACGCAGGTTTGATCCTTGGTTGGGGAACTAAGATCCCACATGCCACGGGGCAACTAAGTTCGCTCACACAACTACTGAGCATGTGGGCCACAAACAAAGAGGAGCCCGCGCACCACAGCGGAGGATCCCACGTGCCGCAATGAAGGTCCCACGTGGGGCAACTAAGACCCGAAGCAGCCAAAAATAAATAAATAAATAAATAAATATTAAAAAAAAAAAAAGAAATATTAGTTTGGGGAATTCCCTGGTGGTCCAGTGGTTAAGACTCCACACTTCCATTGCAGGGGGCGCGGGTTTGATCCCTGATCAGGGAACTAAGATCCTGCATGCCGCCCGGCACGGCCAAAAAAAATAATAATAATAATTTTTTTAAAAAAGGAAATTTTGTTTGAACTCGTGATTTTTTTCTCTTAGAAAATACATATTCCCTAGCTCTGTCCACTGAAAAAGCCTAGAAATGGTGGCCAAGGAGGGACAGTGGGGAGCTCTAATGCCCCGAGTGTAGTCTTAAATGATCAACTCCACCACGAGGCACCAGGGCTCTTAGAGAAATGGCCCATTTCTGACCCAGGGCAGGAAATGCGTAAGCACAGCCTGGAACATCTCATCCCAGAAGGCAAGGAAGCTCCCTGAATCTCCTAGGAGAGAGTTAAAAGTACTCTGAAGCTAACCTGAAGAGGCTGCATAACAGGCATGGAAGGGACAATTTGAGCATCAGAGAGAACTGTAATAGATTGAAAAGTATCACGTATATTAACATCCATTAGGTCAGCAGCAGCAGCATTGGTCATCTTTGGACAGAATTTCTCAAACTTGGCACTACTGACATTTTGGGCCAGATAATTCTTTGTCGTGGGTGATAGTTCTTTGCTGTGGATGACGTACAGTGTACTGTAGAATATTTAGTAGCATCCCTGGCCTCTGCGCACTGGATGCCGGTGGCACCACCTTCCCTTCCCCAGCTGTGACAACCAAAAATGTCTCCAGATAGTCCCAAATGTCTCCTGGGAGACTGAGAACCACCGCCTTTGCAGAATGCTAGGAATCAATTCACTATTCTAAACCCTGGTAAATGAGGGAAATAAACAGTCAAGTCTGGAGGAGGAGGAAAAACCAGTCATGTGAAGAGGTGGTGGAAGAACCTTCCAGGCAGGTGGAACCACAAATGCAAAGGCCCTGAATCTTTGAGAAACATCCAGGAGGCCCACAGGGCTGGAATCTAGTGGTCCAGGGTCTAGGTGTCCAAGATGAGGCTGGAGTGACAAGCAAGGCCAGTTCATGTACAATAAATCCTACTTCTCAGCCTTCAAGAATTCATCACAGTGATTCAAAGAAGTTCTGTGACCTAGGAAGTATTTAATAAAGTTCACCTCTTGCTGATGTTATGACACTTCACGACCCTGTGAGGTGGGTTGGAAGCCACTTGTAGTTTCTTGAAGCCAACAGAGACTCTTGACAGCCAGCTCCATTGAGATACCTGAGTGGTAAGGCATGGACCCAGCACTGGGGACACACGATGCCACTGCTGGTTCCACAGGTACCTTCTTTTCTACAAAGCTCCGCTTAGGGAAGCAGTCAGAGTGTTTACTTTCTTAACCCCTTATTGTGGCTCTTGGAAAATAAGCAGACTCAGACCCTCGGCCTTCTCCTCCAGCCTCTGATAAAAAGGCCTCCAGATCCCACATTTGCAGGAAGAGCCTGCCGGGGGCACGAGGCAGCCTCCACCACCACGGCCACCATCCATGTTCTGCCTTCCCATGTCTGAGGCCTGCGCCCTCCACACAGGCTAGATCTCCAGATGTCACACCCTGTATCCGCCAGCCTGACACCAATAAAGGCTTGGGCTATTTTTGTGCCCTGGACCAAATTTAGAGTCACTGAGACAACCCAAATCTGTCTTGTTTCTGACTAAAATTTATCTTGTTTCAAAAGACACCCTCTTCTTCCAGTTCAGCATGCCTATTAAGAGAATGGAATCTGCTTCCCTGGCGGTCCAGTGGTTAAGATTACGTGCTTCCACTGCAGGGGGCTTGGGTTCGATCCCTGGTTGGGGAACTAAGATCCCGCATGCTGCACGGCACAGTCAAAAAAAAAAAAAAAAGGAATCTTTTGACAGCCACCTATGGATTGGGAGAAAATATTTGCAAATGATGGGACCAATAAGGGCTTAATTTCCAAAATATATAAACAGCTCATGCAATTCAATAACACACACACAAAAAAACCAACAAACAACCCAATCAAAAAATGGGCAGAATACCTAAATAGACATTTCTCCAAAGAAGACATACAGAAGACATACATCCAATAGACACATGAGAAGATAATCATCATCACTAATTATTAGAGAAATACAAATCAAATCTACAATGCAGTACCACCTCACACTGGTCAGAATGGCCATCATTAAAAAGTCTACAAATAATAAATGCTGGAGAGGGTGTGGAGAAAAGGGAACCCTCCTGCACTGTTGGTGGGAATGTAAATTGGTGCAGCCACTGTGGAGAACAGTATGGAGGTTCCTCAAAAACTAAAAATAGGGCTTCCCTGGTGGCGCAGTGGTTAGGAATCTGCCTGCCAATGCAGGGGACACGGGTTCGAGCCCTGGTCTGGGAGGATCCCGCATGCTGCAGCGCAACTAAGCCCGTGAGCCACAACTACTGAAGCCCACGTGCCTAGAGCCTGTGCTCCGCAACAGGAGGAGCCACCGCAGTGAGAAGCCCGTGCACCGCAATGAAGAGTAGCCCCTACTCGCTGCAACTAGAGGAAGCCAGCGCGCAGCAACAAAGACCCAGTGCAGCCAAAAATAAATAAATAATTTTTAAAAACCAAAAAAACAAAAAAAAACTAAAAATAGAACTACCATATGATCCAGCAATTCTCTTCCTAGGCATATATACAGACAAAACTATAATCTGAAAAGATACATGCACCTCTATATTCACAGCAGCACTATTTACAATAGCCAAGACATGGAAACAACCTAAATGTCTATCAACAGATGAACGGATACAGAAGATAAGGTATATATATAAAAAAGAACAAAATAATGCCATTACAGCAACATGAATGGACCTAAACATTATCATACTAAGCGAAGTAAGTCAGAAAGAGAAAGACAAATACCATATCACTTATACGTGGACTCTAAAATATGACACAAATGAACTTATCTACGAAACAGACTCACAGACATAGAGAATAGATTTGTGGTTGCCAAGGGGGCGTGAGGGAGGGAAGGACTGGGAGTTTGGGATTAGCAGATGTAGACTATTATATATAGGATGGATAAACAGCAAGGTCCTACTGTATAGCACAGGGAACTATATTCAACATCCTGTGATAAACTATAATGGAAAAGAATATCAAAAAGAATATATATAACTGAATCACTTTGCTGTACAGCAGAAATTAACACAACATTGTAAATCAATTATACTTCAATAAAATTTTTAGACAGACAGAATGGCATCTTCTGACCTGACAGTCCTTCCTGCCCTCAAACCCTTCCCCAGCCCCTCAGGGTCCATGGGGGGGTCTGATGCTTGGCTCTGCTGTCCAGCCACCACCCCTCACCCACCCAGGCTGGCCCTGCCCATCCTCACAGCCTCCTGGGCCTTCTGGTGCAAACACCCTCCCCCTGGAGTCCCTCCTCGAAGCCGCTCTCTCCGGGGTTGCCCCATCCCGCCAAGTATAAAGGCTACTTTCTTCTCGGTCCAGCTGTGAAAGCCCCCTTGCCCGCCTCTGACCCCACACACATCAGTCTGCCGGTCTCTCCCTTTCCCTGTCCCGGGGGTCCCCGTCGCTGGTTCATCTGCCCTCTGGAGGGTGACCAATTTGAGGACAGAGACTGAACAATGTGGGGTGGAAACGGGAGGCCTCAGCGGTCTGCTCATCCAGCCCCTCGTGTCCCGGGGGCCCAGAGAGGGCATGCCCGGCCCCTCATCCTAAGGGCTCCTGGTCCCCAGGATAGCGGCTCAGCATCCAGCAGCGCAGCCCCTGGGCTAGGCGTCCTGCTGGTCTGGGAGTGGCTTCCTCATCACCGAGGGTTTCCAACCCAAGCCACCCATGTTCTCACTTTACTGTGGGACTCGCCTCCGTTCACGGCCCGGCCCCGAGGTGGAGGACAGGCTCCCTCGGGGCCCCGGAGGCGGATGGGGTGGGCCCGTCTGGGTGGTCCTGCCGGTAACAAGGCCGAGGGGGACCCCAGACCTAAGGAAACACCCGGGTCTCCGCGGCCCGTGCGGGTCCCGAGTGAGCTGCAGAATCCATCACCTCCTGGTTCTGCCTCTTCAGGGCTTCCTCCCGCCCAGGAATCTCAGCGCTGCCCAGAGCAGGCCCCCCGCTTCACTTCTGGGGGTATTTTTAGTCAGTTCTCATTACTGACTTTTTCAAGAGCTGTTTCCATAAATGGCTCTGTGCTCATAATTACCGGTCCAGGCCCCAGCCGGCTTCAGAGCCCAAATTAAAAGGGAACAACCTGCCCACTGCACCACATCAAGCCCGCCAAGGCCAAAAATAGATCCAGGGAGATGTGAGCAAGAAGGATGTGGTTCCTCCAGTTCAAACCCAGGAAAGACCTGAACTGTGGGGCTTTCCAGAAAGCCGTGGTCACGGTGACACATCCCCTCTCTCCCGTGGGGAGTGGGTGCCCGTGAGGAGTGGCGGGTGTCCTCCCGCCCTGTGCCTCAGCCCTGGAGGAGCCCCACCAGTGCGCAGGGAGGGTGGGGGACACATTCTTTTGTGGGAGCTGCAAAGGCCTTCGTGGCAACCCTGCATAGATGGGAAACTGAGGCCCAGAGGGGCAGAGACTTGCTGGGGGTCACGTGTCAGGTTAGGGGCCTGGATTAACCTGACATGTGAACTTTGCAGACTTGGAGCCCATGTAAAATGAGTGGCCCTAGACTACCTCTGGGTGGCAATTCTGAGATGGGGGGGGTCACCTGTTCACAAGATTCTTTCATCAACAGGTGCCTGAGAGGTGGCCTGCTGAGGCCACTGTCCTCCAGGCTGGGTCCTGCGGGGACTCGGGTCCCAGGGCAGGGCCAGGGTGATCTGCAAAGACGAGGAGGCTGGCCCTGCTTCTGTGCCACCCGCCCAGGCCCAGGCTCCTTCGCCTGGCTCTGGGCACTCCCTGCTTTCCCGCTGCCTTCCTCTTCCCCTCAACTTTGCCAGGCTGCCCTGTGGCCATGCGGGGGCAGGGGGTACAGTCTGGGGGTTGCCATGAGACGCATATTTGGTCCCTGTTCTCATGCTATTCGTGGTTTCCTGGGGAGTAGCAGAAAGAGGGGTTAGATGTACCCCCAGATCAGACAGGCAGAATCCTAAGGAATAAAGACGATCAAGGCTGAGGGCTCTAATCATGGAAGGAGTCTGTCTCTTTGGGAGGAGGAGGAGTAGGAGGAGTCAGACTTATGGAAAACCCCGCCCATCCCTTCTAAAAGAAGAAATGGGGGTGAGAATATTCTATGCAGAGGGTACAATGTGAGCAAAGGCACGGAAGTCGGACGCAATATATCTGCTCCCATTTATTATTCTCCTACCGTGTGGCAGGCACAAGGCTGGCCTGACTGCTTGTTTCACTTAGTCCTACACAACCCTGGGAGGCAGCCCTTATGAACCTTGTTTTAAAGGTGAGGAAATGAGGTGCAGAGACTTTAAAAGAAAACTGTGTGATGTCTCACAGCTCCCCAGTGGCAGAGTCAGGATTAAACTCCAGGTTTAATATATCTACAGAGGAATGTGTACAAGTATGTCCAGATAGCTTTATGAACAACCCAAAACTGGAAACAACCCAAATGTCCCTTAATAAGAATGGTTTGCGATGCAAACAACTCATTTACATGAGAACAACATATATAACAAAAACATGGATGAATTTCAAGAAAATATGTTGTGTGAAAGACTAGACCCAGAGTATGTACTGTATGATTCCATTCACACGAAGTTCAAGAACAGAGCAAAGGAATGTTTCGTGATAGAAATCAGAAAGTGGCTGCCTGAAGAGATTGGCTGGTAGAAATAGGGTTCCCGGGGCACTTGTGTTATATGTTCCTCTGTGGTCTGAATTTTGTACAATGAGCATGCATTATTTGTAAACCCCAAAGCAATAAAGACAATTTAAAAACAGGATTCTCAGTTTACAACACACATTCAACACAGTCTAGCTCAGCAGCACGTACTGCGCCTAACGATGGCCCCTGGACTCGGGGGAGAGGCCACTTCTGTGTAGGACAAGAGCAGAAGATGTGCAGGCAGGGAGTTGACCAGCTGTGTGGCCTTGGGAAAACCACCTAGCTTCTCTGAGCCTCACTGTCTTCTTATTAAACAAAGATGTGACAGTAAATGTGAGATGAGATGAAAGCACAGACATGGAGGTTCTGGGCATGTGGTCATAACTGGGTGTCATCTCACACAATCGCTGAACAGCCCCTAGGGTGGGTACCGTGAGTATATCCGTTTTATAGAGGAGACTGAGGTTCTGAGAGGTGGACTGAAAATCCAGATCACACCAAGAGTAGTGGGTGGAGTCAAGATGCAAATTCTGTTGAGTCCCAGGTCAGAACCCCCAGCCCAGTCCTGCCTGCCCTCCCACTGTCCTTCCCCTCCCGGTTTCCAGAGAGAGGCGGCACTGTCTAGACCACGTGACAATCACCTTGTGGCTGATGTACTGTTATCTGTCTCTCCCACTGGAAGGTCAGCTCCACAAGGGGGGACTTAGTTTCATTCCCTGTTATATTCCAGGAACTAGAATGGAGCCTGGCACAGAGCAGGTACTACATGACTATTTGTGGAGTGAATTCAGGAAAATATGCAAGAATTGCCTACTAAAGAACCAAAGAAAGTGACCCTGGGGCTCACGGAGGTGAGGTCAGGGGGCTGAGCAGGACCTGGGCCAGGTCCCTCGTGTGCACTGAGCCCGGCGCCTCCCGAATCCAACAGCCCAGCTCATCCCCACCCCCGTCCTCAGCCCCCCAGGATCGCGGGAGTGAATTAGTCCAGTCCAGGGAAGGGGCAGGACAAAAGTGAAGATGGCCCATTCAGTTCTGACTACACTTCTGCCTGCAGTGCCGTTTGTGCCTCAGTTTCTCACTCTGGAGCCTGGGCACCTGGTGCTCCCAGGACAGGAGGCGGAGAAGGGCTCAGGAGGAACATGCAGAGGTGGTCTCTCCTGTCTCATTCCTCCCTCAGGGCTGGCTGGGCCGGCTCAGGCACTCGGGGGTCCCGCCAGTCACACCGAGCTGGGCGGAGGGATGGGTGGTGGTGTGAGAAGCTGCCTCCGAGGAGCCACAGGGCCGGAGCTGGGAGGCACCTCGTTTTTCTGACACCATCGCTGTGGACTGGACAGGAAAGCAGAGGCCCAGAGAAGGGAAGGGGTGTGGCTCGGGACGTGCAGGAGTCCACGGCAGGCCCAGGAGGGACGAGAACCTGGGCGCTGCCTCCCAGATCAGGGCCTCCTCCCCTGAGCTCAGGCGGCACCAGGGACAGGCTCCGTCGGCTCCTCGAGGGCAGCGGCCCCGTCACTGTGCCCTGGCCAAGGGGAGCCAAGAGTCCACAGGCGGAGGTCGACAGGCAGGCCAGGCAGGGCCCAGCTCTGACCGCGGCCCTGGCCCCCAACACAGGCCCTGTCAGTCACGACACGGCTCCTAAAGCATCTGCTCAAAAGCAGAGGCCTGACCCCTGGACGGCAGGCCCAGGCCTCTGGGTCCTACAGGTGCCACTGACGGTCAGGGGCCCGGCAAGCACCAGGCCCGGTTGGCTTCTCAGGAGCTGATGAGGCCAATAGCAGAGGTGGAGCTGGAGCCAACAGGTGTGGGAGCCTCGGTGTGGGCGCTGATGCCCCAGCGACTCTGCTATTAGACTCCACGGTGGTTCAGGGGCCGCTGACCTTCAGGGTCCTGGAGCCGGGGCCTCCAACGGAGGAAACAATCCTGGTAGGTTCTAATCCCCCACATCAGCCTAGGTAATTACCAGTTAAAACTACTCGAACTGAAGGAGTTTTACTAGTGTAATTAGTACATGAGAATAAAGAAGGCCCTCAGACAGCTGGCTGGACTGCCCACAGGCCAGGCTTCCACTGAACAAAGATCTGCTTGTTAATCCACAGCGTCAGAAGCCTTAGATCTTCATGAAACACACACAAGTGGTGTGGGAAGAAACTGGGATTTGGAATCCACAGCCTGGATGATGCCATGGACGTGCTGTGTGGCCCTGGGTCAGTTATTTAACCTCTCTGAGCCCATGAAATAAGACTGGTAAAACAGAGTTGCTGCATGGATGAAATGAGTATTTATAGGACTATGGAACTTCAAATGCTAGTTTTTATTCAAAAACAGAAACACCTTTGGTTGGCTTTAAAAATCTGTTTCTGGGTTTCACATGTCTATAAGACATGTGGGGACATTTCCATCACATCCACACCAAGGCTGAGCAACAGCTGGGAGGGTCTGGGATCAGCACTGACCAGGGCCAGGTTCACCCTAAAAAGGGGGCTGACTTTCTGCCCCTCCCCCTCTGTCAACCTATCACACAACAACTCTGAGGATAGATCACTAGGAGCCCCATTTTACAAGGAGAGATCTGAGGCTCAGAGAGGGCAAGGGACTTGCCTAAGATCACAGAGCAGAAGCAGGAGGGCAACCAGCTCCTCCTGAGCTCAGGGTGCTGCTCGACTCACAGTAGCAGCTCCCACCAGGGCTGTGCACCCCTTGCCCCAGGGGATGCTGGGGGAAGAGGGACATGGGCTAGGCGGTGACTCACTCAGATGGACGGCTCCCCTGGAGGCATTCTCAGGGTGACTGCATCCACAGCTCTTCTTGGTCCTGAGCCCGGGGTCAGCTTGCCCCCAGCACAGAGCTCCAGCCTCAGTTCCACATGTGGTCGCTTCTGTCCCAAGTCCCCACCCCTGCCCTCTAACCAGGAAGGTGGCATCTAGAACCCGCCAGCCCAAGTCCTGGGCCTGGCACTGGGCTCTCAGCACAGGTTAACGGCTGCCTCCTGCTGCTCGCTCCCCTACCTGAGCCCATCACGAGCTCTGGTTTGGGGGGGACGGGCCTCCTTGAGGCAAATGGCTGAAGACCCACAAAACTTACTGTCACTCTGACCCCTGGGTTCCTCTGCCGAAATCCCTCTGAAAGCTCTCTCCACCTTGAAAGCCTGCCCTCCCGACACAGAAATGTCACCTCCTTGAGCACTGGATGGAGGGCCAAACAACCTGGGCCTGTCCTGGCTTGGCCACATAGAGGCCACGTGGTCCTGAGCAAGACACTGCCTCTCTGAGCCTCACTGTCCTCACCTGGGAGATGGGGATGAATATCATGTCGCTCACAGGGCTGTTGGGAGGGTTAAGAGCGGTGCTGTAGGTGAAGGGAGGCGGTGGCCATGGCAAGGGTCCTCTCCCTGCTCTGGGTCCCACAGCTCTCCCCACCTGGGGCTGAGCTGTAGTCCTTGGGTCCCCAGGTCCAGCCTAGTGTCTGCCTCAGCCCAGACTCCTGCCCCTCACTGGCCACAGACAGGAGGCAAAGCAGGTGGGGGACATATGTTCATGAATGTAGATTAAAGAGAGTTTAGTAATGGAAAACGTATCTCTGAGAACTTTAAGGGTAAATGACTCCACGATTTGGAGTATAATTTCTGCAGAGAGGGAAAGCTGGGCTTTACCTGGGAGAACAAAGAGGGTCCAAGCTGCCCATCAGGTCATTCAATGGCCTGGACACTCATTCCATGACAAGCCAAGTCCCGGGTGTGAGCCCAGGGTGACAAGACAACAGTCCCTGCCCCGCCGAGCTCAGAGTCTACTCCTTCCCCACCGCCCCACCCCCCAGCAGCACCCCGCCCCCAGGTGGCCCAGGGAAGAGGCTGCTGTGGACTCAGAACATCCGGGTCCTCATCTCTACCTGGTGCTTTGATGATGTGACCAGGGTTTTCCACGCTGAACTTTGTCCCTCTCTTCAGTATCGCCCTTATCACCGTGACAGCATCACAGCCTCTGTTTACTCATCTGCCTCCCCAGGACCAGACTGTCTTCCTGGCACTGCCCGCGTCCACCCGACACTACATGAATCTTACCGTCGGGTGTGTTTGGCCGCGGGTGAATGTACGCCTCTGGGACTCATATCCCTCATCTGTCCCTGCCGGATCGGCAGCTCACCGACCCCCACCCCCCTGAGACTTCGCTGCCCTGACCTGGTCGGTTTTCCCTCCCGCGGTTCCTCGTACACGACAAGGTGATTCCCCGCTCCCAGCAGGGCGCTCGCCCTGCCCGAGGTGGCGCACACGCCTCTGCAGCCCGCGTTCAGCCCCCGAGGGAACCCTCGGCCCGCCGTCCCCCACTCGCCTTCTCGCGGGGTCGCCGCCGCCCACCCCGAGCCCGCTCTCACCCATGTTGACGAAGCTCATGACCAGGTCGGCGCGGCCCAGGCGCCGCTCGGGGGTCCCGCCGTCCTCGTCGTCGTCGCCGGCCATGGCGCGATACAGGTCCAGCATGAAGAGCGGCGCGGACGCGGGCAGCCGGGCGGCGGCGGGCGGCGCGCGGGGCCGGGGCCGCCCGGGCAGCCGGAGAACCGCCAGGATCTCGCGCTGCAGGTCGCGGCGCTCGCGCGGGCCCAGGCGCCGTTGCGGGCAGCCGGGCGAGGGGCGCGGGCCAGAGGCGCCGCCGCCGCCGCTCAGCGCGCACAGCGCCAGGCCCAGCAGCCAGAGCGGCCCGGGGCGCGCGGCCATGGCGGGACCCGGGCGGCCTCACCGCGCGCGCATCCGCTCCCGGCCGGGCCAGGGGCTGGGGCCGCCCCGACGGCGAGCGGCGGGCCGGGCTTGGGGCCGGCGGGACGGGGCTGGCGTCGCCCGCGAACGCAGCGCGGTCCCTAGAGCGTCCGGCCCGCGGCGCCTGTCGCGGCTCCGAGTAGTCGGATGCGGCCGCACCTCCTCGGGCAAGGGCTCCTCCGGGGACCGGAGACCGTCGGCTAGTCTGTCTGTGCCGCCGCGCTAGACAGTCCGGCTGCTGCCGAGGCCGCTCAGCTCAGAGGCGGAGAGCGAGCTCCCCCGCCGGGCTCCGGGAGCCGCGGACCCTCAGTCTGCGCCGCGCGCCCCGGGCCGAGGTGGCCTCTCTCAGTCCAGCTCGCAGCCGTCGCGTCCCGCCCCCTCCGGACCCGACCAATGGGGGCACAGCGGCGGGACCAAGGCCGCGGAACAGACGCCCCAGGATGGGCTCTGGATGCCAGGTGTTGGCGACCGTGAGATGCGACCCGCTGGTAGGTGGTCGTCGAGGAATCCCTAGCCCCGCCGTCGGGGGCATCGCGGTCGTCCTGGGCTCCCCTCCCGCCGCTGGCCGCGCTGTCGGGCGGGCGCGGGGACTCGGCCTGGGGACCCAGGGTAGCGGCGCGGTTCGGGGAGATCGGACCCTGCCCTCCCGCGGGGCGTGTCCTTGATCACCCTGCCCGGGCGGCATCCCAACTCTCGATCCGGCCCGAGGAGTGACCCGGCAGCCCCTCCGGGTGCACGAGTGTCGCTCCAGGACCCGAAACGCCTCAGTCGGGTCTAGAGGTAGAGGGACCCCGCGGGTGACAGGCAGGCCCGAGAGTGGGGCGCATCCTTCTGCGAGCAGCCGGGCCTGGGTTCCCGGCCACCGCAGCTCCTCGCCGGCCTCTTGGCGCCTTCCCCGCAGTCCCCTTGCGTGCGCCTCTGGGAGCTCTTTCCCGGACACCTGACGCCGGCTCCGTCACTGCTCCTGGCGCGCCCACCCGCCTGGCTCCCGCGCGCTCCCGGCTGGCGCCTCCGGCGGGCCGCCCCGGCAGCTCCAGCAGCCGCACTGACACCACTAGGTCTGGCTGGGCGCCCTTCGGACCCCGGTGCCGGTCCAGCCGCGCGCGAGATACGCGTACCCGCTTTCCGCCTCCCGCCGGTCAAGGAGCTCTGGTGCCCTTCCTGAGCCTCTGCGCATCTGAATTGTCACGGCCCTCAGCGGCTTGCGAGAGAAGGCTCCTCACGGAAACCCCTCCACTGACTAGCCCCCTTCTGCACGCCCTGCTCTTCCCTAGGCGCCTTCTCACCGCATTTATTCGTTTATGGTTGAGGCGCTGCGCTGAGAGGAAGAGACCCTTAGACTGAGCTCTGAAGGCAGGAAGGAATTGGCTGGGATGAAGGAAAGGTCAGTGGGAGGGGAATGTACCAGGCAGAGGAAATAGCTTGTGCGAAGGCCGAGACTCCAAGGAGCGTAACAGTGGCAGGTGACAATCAGCACTGTCCATGTGCCAGCCATGTTCTGTACCATTTCTTTCACGCTCACACGTTGTCATAGCCTAACTAACCGCCCCTCCCCCACCTCATTTAACAGACGAGGAGACCGAGGCACACAAGGGTTAAGGGACTTCCCTCAGGTCACACAACACTGGAGCTGGGCTGCAGCAGGTGGGCACGTGCAGGTGAGCTGTGCAGTGGAGGCTGGAGAGCCTGGGGGGGCAAATGGCCAGCTGAGGGTGGGGCTGGAGGCACTGACAAGGGACAGATCACAAAGGGCCTTGGAAGGCTAGAAGAGGGCTCTGGGCCCCTGACCATAATGGTGCCCTAATGTAAATTCAAGATTAAACTTTAAAATTATGTCCAATAAAATTCACATTTTTCCATGATCACTTCAAAAAAATTTTAAATATCAAATAAATCCTTAAATAATCATCTGCTGTTGCCTTAGCAACATGCCTAGTCTGTCTTACCCAACAGATAGATTTCCACACCACGTGTTTAGGCAAGATAAGAATGCTGAACTTTATCATAAGGATAATGGAGATAAGCCATTGAAAGTGCCCAAGACAAGACGAGAGCCTGGATGCAGAGGGGACTATGGATTGGAGGGAGGGAGACTGGAGTCAGGGCCCACAGCTGGGGCAGGTACAGTAATGGGAGGGGTCAGGGGATGATGACAATGATCCTCTAATGGAGAATCATTAGAGGAATGGAGGGCAGAGGAGAAGGCTGTTAGGAGGGCAAATCCACAGGGCTTGGTGACTGCATGCTGAGGAGGGGGCAGAGTTAAGGGGGTGTTCCCTTGTCAGAGTTGGTCAGGGTCTCTGAATCTCCTTCTGCATTCCCCTGAGTCCATACATCATTGGAGGTCTCCGATCTAGCCTGTAATTCTCCAGTTGTGTATTGTAAAATGCTGGCCTCCCAGCAAGACTGCAAGCAGCCCAGTGCTGGTCTGACTCATAGAAGTCATTTATCTCAATTTAGGATGAGTGGAGATGGCTGTGCTCTTTAAACAATGGCCTCACATTCCCATAAACCAGCGGTGCTGCTCTGTGCTGTGCCCTGAGCCAGAGGTGAAGCTGACCAGCTCCCTGCCCTCTAGTGGCTCCCAGGGGTCACCCCAGGGGTGACAGGTGAACATGCAGTCTTTTTGAAGGCAAAACAGAGGCTGTGCTCCGACAGAGGGGCCGGCAAAGTGCCCGGATGGGCAGAGGAAGTGGGGACGGGCGATCTGTGAGTGGAATCCTGGAACTCCTGAACTGGATGGGAACTGACATGGGGAAGGTTTCTTGGAGAAAGCTGTGTCAAACAAGGGCTTCCCCAGCCATCTGGCAACTCCGTGACCTTGGGCAAGTTACTGAACCTCTCTCAGGCTGTCTCTCATCTGCCAGTAAGGCTCACGATTGTAGGACTGTGATGGGAATTACATGAGAATGTACACAGAGCACTTAGCACAGTGACTGGCACACGGGAAGCACTCAATACATGTTAGCTATTGTTACTCAAAGCCCCAGAACCTGCCCTCCTCTATCCTAGCAGACACCAAGTTTGCATTACTTATTTAGCACTTGTATCACAGAACTGCAGTTTTAACCCCTTTCCTGCCATCTCTATATTTCCCACATGGTCTTGCACACAGGTGTTCACTGAATGGAAATACACTTCCTGCAGATTGCACCACTAGCTGAGCTTTGTTGCAAAGACTGAGGGAAAACCTGAATTAGTTGGTAAGAAAAACAAGTGACCATGGTCCAGACTTTGAGAAGATGGAGGTCAAGCTCCTTTCAGCATGCTTCTGCAGCCAGGAGGCCTAGAGGGGGAAGCAGATTTGGGTGAAAACACCATCCTACAAAGTTCTGGCAGCCTGAAGTTATTCAATTCCATGGAGAATACAGTAAGCACTTCCTCCAGAATCCATCAGGCTGCACATTCCTTTTAATCTGGATATTTGGCTTCAAACAGCTTTGGCAAACATATGTCCATCTTACCAAATTCCCCTATCACAAGGGGAGTATGGCCTAATGATCAAGGACACAGGCGGCTGATGTTCAACAACCCCTCTTCCCTCTCAAGTTCTCTAGTTATTTCTTAGTCTAATTCCTGTCATCAGAATTAGTTAATATTTGGCTGTTCTAAATATTATAAAGCCAACCAGGGACAGGAGGGAAGAGAACTGCCTGACTTGGACAGGGAGCCCAGGACTAGATTCGAGGTCCTCTTCTGCCATTTATTCATTGTGTGATCTCAGGCAGATCACTTTCTCACCCACTTTCCCATTCGTTTCTCCTTCTATAAAACAAAGGAGGTAAGATTTGAGGACCAATTTTGTTTCTACCTCTGAAATTCTATTCTACCATTTAACCAGAAATATCAGCATACTGTGGGAAACTGGCCCCATTTTCTCAAAACCCAGGATCTGTGATTTCTAAAACAAAAATCTTCTTACATACTGGTTATTTGTTTAATCACGTAAGTGGGCCAGATAGCCCTACAGATTTACATTAACAACAGTCTGATTCTTTGTGCCCTTGTTAAATAAAATTAATGAGGATAAAATATATAAGAAAAAAATCTATTAATGAGCTCCATAATTTATCCATCAAGATATTTGGATTTGAATAATGCACTGAAGTACCTAAAAGAGTAATATGTTATACATAAGGTAATGGTTCAGAAGTAAAGCAGGAAATACAAAATATTTGTTACTGCAAGCAATTTTAATACAAAAGTGTGTCTTGTTTTTAAACAGTTCATTGGTAGAGCTTCAGTTTCTGCCTCAATTAAAATCAATTGAGATAATCACACAGCAACGTGGTCGGAGCTGAAGAGGAACAGCAGCTAAAAACCAGGAGCCCCAGACAGCCCCTCTTCATGATCACTTGGTCAGCTGACTTTATTACGCACAAAAAAAAAGACGGAAGCAAACGGGACTTCTTAACAAGTGTGCTGGTGAACTCCTTTAAAGGACGAGCGAGTGTTTGTTTTATGTCCACATTTTCAGAATAGGCTTGTGGAATTCATTCCTCAGTTTGTGGGAAGTTGATCGACCATTTTAAATAAATAGCAAAAAATGCAGATAAACAAATCTGTAATTCATGATGCCACCAAGAAGTCTCCCCTTGCCGACGGCCTGGGTCCCGGTGAGCACAGGAGTTATTGGTGGCCGGGTTGGATAGGAAGTTATAAACCAGGACTCTTAAAAACCCCAATGTTCTCACATTTTCTGAACAGTTACATTTACCCCTGAATTCTAGCAGCTATTTGTCCTTTAAACACCTAGTACTGTAACAGTATTCAAAGACAGTATTGCAATGAACTCCTTTTGCTGTACCATGTGCAAACATTACCTAGATGCGGTTCCCTCTCTTCAGCTAAAATTACACGACATTAAAAACAATGGAAAAAGCAGTCAGAAGTGCCCTCCCCTCAGTTCTTGCTAATTGAGGTGTCCGTGATTTACAAAAAAGAGTTCCTTAAACACTGCAGGATTCTTATTTTTTTTTAATATAATTTATCTTGCTGAGACAGCAAGTCAAGTTTATAAAGAAGATGCATTTAGGAATAATCCTAAAAGATAAAGCAGGTTTACAACCCTGCACCGCACAGAAACCCTACTTTAGAGGCTTTTAAAAATTTTAATACACATTTGCATCTTGATCTTTTCGCTTATTTTTCTCAAATATTTCATTTCTGGGCCCCATCCATTACAGGGTTACCAGGAGGCAAATTTTATCTACATAAATATTCACATGAAAATAGTAACTTACAAAAAGAAAAAAAATAAGGCAGCTTCATAACACAATTATTCTTTTACACTTTTAACAATATAACTTCTCCCATTCAGAATAAATATACACCCAATGTGTGGAGCAGGATTCAAAGTGGATAGAGGCTTGGGGGTGCTTGTGCAGTGTTACCGCTTGGGACCTGGAGTCCTGGGGGAGGCAGTGGTGGTCTTCTTAGACATGGTGGGGATTTTGGAAGGCTTACTTAGCCCTCTCCTCGAGCTGCCCTGGCCCCCTGCGGCACTGCTCTCTGAAGTGTCTGAACAAGCAGACTGCGTCTCTAAAAGGTCAAAGTCAGAGGCATCGCTTCCTCGCCGGCTGCTGGCTCGACTCCCGGCCCGACTCCCAGCTCGACTCCCAGGGCGACTGGCTGACTTTTTAGGGTCTGGAATTTAAGAATAAAGCCACAGACTTAATAGAGACAGCATTGGAGTGGGGGTGGGGCTGGGTGGGGGAACAAGTTACCAGAGGCCGGGGTTCTTTTTTTTTATTTTAAAAAATTTTTTATTAGAGTATAGCTGATTTACAATGTTGTGTTAATTTCTGCTGTACAGCATCTCCTATTACTTATTAATTTTTTTAAACATCTTTATTGGAGTATAGTTGCTTCACAATGCTGTGCTAGTTTCTGTTGTACAATAAAGTGAATCAGCCATATGCATACATATATCCCCATATCCCCTCCCTCTTGCGTCTCCCTCCCACCCTCCCTAACCCACCCCTCTAGGTGGTCACAAGAGGCCGGGGTTCTCATCCTAATACCACCTGATATGCTGTGTGACCTTGGGCAAACCACAGCCTTTCTGAACCCCGGTCCTCTCACCTACACAGAAGTTGCTGAAACCCTTTCTGGCTTTGTGCTTCTACTTGAGAAGCGTCCTGAGGATTAGAAACCAGCTTCTATCAGCAGCACTGTTATCTCACACGCCCCCACGGTGGAGTCGAGCAGGGCTGTCCCATGGCCTCGGCACAGAGGAGAGAGCCTGCTAGTTGCATGGGCAGACTGAGAATGGGGGCGAAGGGATGGCAAACAGAGAGCAGGAAATGGAAGCCAAATCCCTAGGCTCGCAAAAGGAACATCAACAGGCGAGCAGATGTAATCTTTCCCTGACTTTCTCAGCTCCCCAGCAGCGATAATAAATATGGGGTGTCGGAAAAATTACTAGCAAACTGCCAGGTCCAATACTGGACGGGCTTCTGAGGAAGGCCCCGCTTCAGGAGGCCCTTTTTTCCTCTACTTTCTCTCAAATACTATCATTTCTGATCAAGAACAGGTGGTCTGGCTTTGGCTGTGAGAGCATCTGCTCTCAGAAGGCAAGGTTCGAGCTACTTGTACCGATAGGAGAAGAAGTCAAGGTTGGCAGGCAATCTGCAGGGCTGTCTTTCGGCATCTCACCTCAGTGCTACTCTCATTATTTGCTCCTTGGGGAGCAGTGAAGCATTGCTGAGAGGCTGCTGTTTCCAAATTCCTAGCCTGGCCACTCCCCTCACCCTCATCTTGCTGCAGAAGTGCTGGGGCAGGTACTTACCTGCCCGATTAGTTTTGGCACCTGTGGAGGCTGGGGAAGAACTATTGCTAGTATCGCCAGCAAGCGATGTTCGACTCGAATGAAAAGTTGGTGTTGGTCGTTTCAACTTGCTACCTGTTGATGGAATAATCTTAAAAAATAAAAAATAAAAAGGTCATATTTACTTGGTGTAATCTTTGGTAGAAATTCCACTTTAAAAGGTCTACTTAAGCCCTCCTTATGTCTAATCAATTGAAAAGCCAATTAAAAGTCCAGGAAAACAAAGATTTATTTTGAAAATGTCCTAGGTCATGTATTTTTTTTTTTAATATTTTAGTGAATTTTATTCTAAAGGTCATGTATTTTGAGGATTCCCAAAATAAAGATTTCATGTCCCAATTAAAAGTTTTAAAATGTCTTCCAATACCTTTTATCTTACGGACAAATTTCTACTAAAAAAAAAAAAAATCCTCAAATGGTAAGATTATAGTAGTTATAACAAACAGAAACATGGTAAATGAGTAAAGGAAAAAAATCCAAATACTCCCAAGTATCAAAGTTTTGGGGTTAGAAATGTGACATATGAGTTCTAACCCCAAATATTTAACATGGAGATCCAAATATTACTCCAATCCCTACTAGATAGATGCAGTAACTTCAGTCAAGTAAAGATCTATTTCCTCACTGGCAGAATGCAGATTAAATTACTTGACTTGATCAAATAAATGATTAGGAGAAGCACGCAAGAGTGGGGCTGTGATGTCAGGCACAAGGCTCTGAACAAGGGGCCAGAAGAACTGAGCTTGGATCTGGGCTCTTGGCTTATCTAAATTGGCATGTGTACCTTCACTTCTCCCTCTGGAAACCAGGGAAGGGTCCTGCCTTTCAGCCCCCATCCCTACCACACTCCCTCTCGTTCAGTCCACCGCAGCAACCGGCCTCCTGGCTGTTCCTCCTGTAACAGCCCAGGAAAGTTCCCTGTTTGTTGCCTGAATCTCTTGCATTAAAGCAGAAACTCCATAAAAGCAGGGACTTTGTTTTGTTCCCTGTCACACCCTTGGCACCTAATACCACGTCTGGCACAGACGAGGGGCTCAATAAAAACTTGTTGAGTGAATAAGTCATGTGTGGAAGCACTTCCTAAACTGGAGAAGAGCTGGAAAGATGTACATAATCATTACTGCTGCTGATAGGAGCTCCATTTCCCATTGGAGTGTATTTTTTTTTAAAGATTTAATTTGGAGAAAGAGTATTTTAAATCTGTTTTAAGTATCACTCATGCCACGGCATGCTATTCCAATTTTTCTTTGAAATCAATCATGTAAATTGTTTTCCAGGACTTTTAAGATGTTTATACAAAGAGAAGAGTAAAGCAACCCATTGCATGGTGTTTCTTATATCTTTATAAAGAAAGAGCAAAAGCGACAGAGAGGGATTAACATTCCAGCACAAACCCTCCTGGCCCACACAGGAGGAAGAGCACCAGTTTCAGAAGCTACTGCTGCTGGGAAGACGTGGCGCCAGAGATGCCGGGCTGGGCGTCCGCGTCAGGACACAGCCCGCAGAACACCAGCAGGTAAGGAAAGATGAAACCTCGAAATGAAATGAAACCAAAGGTAAAACCTTAAGACAAAACAAAAATGCTCATCTATCAGAATCCTATGAGAATTGGCACTTCATAATTAAAACACTAAAAATTTTAGAACTTTTGAGACTTTCGTGAAACTGGAGCCATTAAAGAAGAAAAGCAGGGTGAGCAGGTTGAGTCGGGTTTTAGTGTCAGTGGGTCCCCAGATCATGTTCTAAGCCAGATGTATTTCTGAATTGGAGTTTTAGCTTGGAGTGGGATGAATCCCAAAGCAGCAAGTCCATTCGTGGGCATTGGCTTCTTGTACCTCCTGCTTCTATTGGCTGAAGCTTTGCGTGACTAAAGGCAACGCTACCTTTTGCGGCACAAGAACCCAATGTTTCCCAGCAGGAGCTAGAATGCAAATTGTAGCGCTATCACACAAGCCTCTAGTCCACATTTTATTTCTGAAACACTGCTCTTCCAACAGTACTTGGGCATTTTAATGACTGTACTTGAACATGCTTAATTGCTGGCATGTGTATTCAAATCAAGGCCATAGAAACCCAAGTGCCTAGGCCAAGGAATTCAGAAGCTAAAACCTGAGCCTCAGAGCAGTGTTCACTGATACTGTGTTTGGCTGAAGGAGAGGGCAGCACCCACAGCCGGACCACTGTGGCAATACCACCACCCCGGGGATGTGGCTCGGGCGGGGGGCGGGGGCACCAGCCACTCTTCTGTCCTAAGCAAAGATAGAACACTGTTGAACATGCACCGTCGTTGAATTTCAAGTGTTCATAACTCGTCTGTGTCAGATATGACGTTTGGAGGCTCCAAGAGGCCTGATTATAAACAATATCAATAAACAGATCACCACAGATGACCACTGTTTCTCACCCTGAACAAATAATCATTCTAAAGACTGTTAGGAAGTTGTTAAACAATCCAGTCTTAGGCATCTCTTATTTATCTCCAATTTTGGTGAATCCGAGTTAGAAACCCCTGAAAAACACTGGACGAGATGAATCAGCTGTGAGAGCAAGCACCACAGAGATGGAAAAGAGCACGGACTCGTGTCAGGAAGAAGAGCTGGTCAAGTCCTCAGCATGAGCGAGGGCCCGGTCTTGACTGTGTCCTTAGTCAGCAAAGCCATACTCTACCTCGGGGCTGGACAGCTGGAGGTCAGGATAGAGGCTGTCCCTGACAGGGGTGCCAGCTCTACTGTTTACCAACCAGGGTTTGTCGTAACAGCGAGAGAACTGAAGTGGAGTCTGTGAAACGGAAATCCAAAGGGAAGGACGGGAATAATTGAAAGTGGAACAGAAAGGGAGCAAATTGGGAACATAAAAAAAAAAAAATAAACAGAAGACACTAAATTTTAAAGAAATAGAAGACAAAATAAAATGCGCATCCGTCCAACAGGATGAAAGGGACCAGGCAGAAAGGCAACAGCATTCTTCATCCATCACCCGTCGTAACAACAAACTTCTCTGTTAGCTCCAGCAGCACAGATAGTGCCTGGATTTTCAAGATTAGTAACTGGATGGGCTCAAACTCAAAATGGGAATATGTGGAAAAGAAGCGCTTTGGACTTAACAACCCGAGTTCCTATTTAATAATGTCCTCTTCAGTCATGTTAAAGGTCCGGATCCGTGTACCACTAGGGCCTGGCCAGCCTGGTCTGCATGTCTTCAAGTGCCTCTCCTCACTGGGGTCTTTCAGAGGCTACACTGAACAATGGACATCTGCAAAGCTGGGAGCGGGGAAGGAGGTCACGCTGCAGGTTGTACGTACCTTGGTGCCACTGGCTGGGGTGGCTGGAGAAGACGGCATGGACGTACAGCTGTGGTTACTCTGACTAGCACTTGAGCTGGAGCGGGTAGGGGAGGCTGCCCGGGAAGACGGTTTGGACCTTCGGCCCCGTGATCGGAAAGGGGTCATTCCCTGGGATGCCCCCTCAGGCAGGATGAATTTCTCTCTAAGTTCGATGTTGGTTCTACCTCGTGCTAAAAAGGGAATAAACACACACATACAATAACAGTTAACCTTGAAAAAATATATCTTTGATGGTCATACAGATGCTTGACCCCATGATAGCAGTTATATAATTTATAGGTTTAGTACCATCTCTGGATTCTTTTAGAATAGGGATAAATTCATGATTTATCAGCCTTGTCATGATTCTTACCCACAGCAGACACACTAACTAATAAGCCCCTTGGTTTGCTGTAATAAAGAAGTCTTTGTGTAGAAAGCACCATCCCATGCTGTGGTCACGATCTTGCCTTGCCACTGTCCCCTGGGGTCAAGAGAAAGCAGATGAAGCAGTTCACAAACCTCTGAGGTTAAATCAAAACCCCTCTTTTCTCTCTCATAGTACATGTGTACTTTTTGCTCAACTGTTGCATGATACACGGTAATGAAATAGTAGAGAAAAACAGATCATTGAAATTGACGTCACCTAGACTCTTCTATTTGAATTCAGTCGATAATAATATTAAAGAAAGGGGTCCAGGAACTCAGGACAGTAAAAAGATCCGGACTAAATCATTAAGAAGTAAACATGTGGGAGGAGAGAGAGAGATCAAGACCATGCACAAAACCTGCCAGTGAGAAACCGTTAAGTCAAAAGCTGAAAGCGATATGAGAAGCTGAAGGCACACCTGCAGTGGGAGAGGGACAGCCAGCTGGAGAGTGTGGAAACACCACTGAAGGCCAACAGTGCTGTCCTGCGGCTTCCTGGAGCCATCAGACCAGAACCCAAAATCTGGATTCGGTCAGAAGATACCAAGTACAGCCAACACAAACATTAAATGTGAAAGATGCTATGAATTTAGAAGAAATAATTCCTCTGGAATGTGTTCTTAGATTATTCCTCACTGAAAGTTGCTATTCTGCAATCACCTTCTGTCTGCTCATTCATCCCCAAGCTGCTCACTTTTTAGGATGTACTAGATAGATCTAAACAAACAGAACTGCTGGTAAAGCCTGGGAAAAGGGAACCATTAGAAACAAAGTATTTGTCTTTCTTTCCTATATTAGATTTTTTACTTTGGCCAGAAACTACAAGTTTAGAAGATTTCAGGTAATTGTGCCTACCCTCTCTCCTGCCCAACTCCACATGTCCTCAAGAAATTTGAGGAATCTTGGTAGAATCGGATTTTAAATCAGGTTGCATGAGTGTCCAAGCAGAGAGGTTCTAAATTCCTAAATCAAATCCAAATTCTTTTCAATATACTCAGTTGACATAACATATCAAAGTATCAGGTTAAAAGGACTAACCTGCATGATCAAAACCCCTGAGTCACAGCCCAGGCTCTGCCCCCAAGTGGGATCCCTCCTGCTCTGGGCCTCTGTTTCCTCAGGCTCACTAGAGGTGATCAGTCAGGCTCACTGATGTCCAAGAGTCCTTCTCGTCTGGACGGTCTAGGACTTTTGGTCCCTGGAATGCTAAGCTGTCTCCTCCCTTCTTAGGCCCCAACAGAACATGCCCTTCAAGGTTCATTCCTTGGCCCTCTGTTCCCTACTCATCCATTTTCCAAACTCCAGCACTTTCCTCAGTGTCCAGTTCTCAAAGAGAATTTCCTTCAGCGCTAACCTGGGTACTTCAGTAAGATTCCACATCGCTAAACACTTATTTATCTTATGTTTGCTAAAGGGCCAAGCACAAGGGTGGACACACAGCAAGCACTGAGATAACACTGACAAATGGAAATCATTACTCAGCTAAGGACTTGGACCCCAAAAGAAATGTTTATGGCCCTAAGCCATAAAGAACTTAAGATGTGTGGTTTAAACCTAGTAGAGATTTAACGGTTCACTGAGCCCACCCTCCCAGAAAACAACACAGTGACACAAGAGGAAGACTTTGAAATGGCATTGCAGATGAGGGCAATGACATTTTAAGTGTAACGATAATAACATGTTCCCCATGCACTGTACAGTTTACAGAGTGTGATCACGTGTAACACTGCACTTGACTGTTATCAGCAACCAGTCAGCATCCCCATGTCACAAAGGAACTGAAGCATTCAGAGGCTGAGGTCAAGGAACGCTGTGGCAGAACTGGGACCAGAACCAAGGGCTTGCACCTGAGCTGCCTTCTGCCCGGCCCAGCTCCTTGCATTCATCTACGCTAGCTCAGCCCACTCTGCCTTCCTTCCCCACCACACTACTGTAATCACTGGCAAAGGGTACTGACAACTTCTGCCTCAGGGGAATGCTTTTAGATTGTAGAAAGGTTGAGATCTACAGAAAAGTACAAAGAATAAAAATTGCTTAATCTTAGGGGACAGGACTACTAAAATGTTGGTGTCTTTATTCCTTTGCACAACTGTGTGTGTATATATATATAAAAGATACAAAAATATCAGAAACATTCCTCCATGCCTGAAGTGTCTTGCATAACTTCAGCTAGCTGCA
Organism: Balaenoptera acutorostrata; assembly: GCF_949987535.1. NCBI lineage: Eukaryota > Metazoa > Chordata > Mammalia > Artiodactyla > Balaenopteridae > Balaenoptera > Balaenoptera acutorostrata. The sequence continues at coordinate 32,321,749 of NC_080064.1, read as the reverse complement.
AAGTATTGTTTCATCGTACCGACATAATTTATTTCACCAACCTTGTATTTTGTTCACAATTTTTAAAACACTGTACACAACGCTGTGACAAACTACTTGTAAAAAGTCTTTGTGCCCACCCATGATGACTTCCTTAGGATAAATTTCTACAAGTGGATCTGCTGGGGAGAAAGGATGCACACTTAAGGTTTTTGATACTTGTCAACTGAACTACAAAATTTTACACCAATGTACACTCTCAAAAATAATGTATGAATATATTCAATTTACTTCACTCCAGCCAATGCTCTGTGTATTGAGAGAGAGAGAGTGTGTGTACACATGTGTATGTATCAGGTAAAAACCTGATAATCTGACAGGTAAAAACACCTCTCTGCTGTTGTCATTTGCACTCGGGGGAGTTACTATTTTGTTCTTGAAACACTCTCCGCCCTCGGCTTCCAGGACCCCCGCTCTCCTGCCTCTCCCCCTTCTCCTGACTACTCCATCCCACCCACTTCTTAAACGCCGATGTTCCCCTGGTTCCATCCACAGTCCTGTTCTCCCTCTTAGACTTTTGATCTGGTGATGAGTTTATGCATCTGAGACTTCAGCGCCATCATACGGTCCTGCCTAACTCTCAGATACATCCCCAGCATAGACCTCTCCTGGATGCCAGAACCTTACATCCAACTGATTAGACACGACTGAAGCCTGAAACCTGGTTGTTGACGTAGGTCCCTCCCTCCTGATGGCAGTTCAGTCTACTATTGATTCCACCTTCTAATGCCTCTTGAATCCCCCTGAGCCTTCCCTGTACCCCTTAAAATTACGTGGTTCATGGAGTATCTTCTCCACCCTGGACCACTGTAACAGGCTTCCAAATAGTCTCCTTGTTTCTCATCTTAACCCCATCCCTCCCTCACTCCTCATTCCCCACACTGAATTTCTAAATAAAAACCTGATCTCTCTAAACAGCTCCAAATCTTTCCATGGTCTTTCATTGCTTACAGCAGAATTTCCCAAACTGAGGTTTTTGAGGGGTTTCCTAAGAAGAGGAGTTTAGTAAACACTGGATTCTACGTATCTCTCCCTAATGCAATCAATCAGCATTTTATAAGCCCCGAGAAGTCCTGCAGCAAAGAAACCTGTTTAGTTTTAACTCAGTGTCTTCCAAACGCATTTGACCATGATTTTTTTGGTTTTTTGAAGATCACATCTTGGGGGCCAGACCCCAAGGACAGCCATTTCAAGTTCAGTTTTTCAACCACCAGAGAGACCACCATTTTCTAAGAGACTACTGCTGGCCACCGATGTTGGCTGGAACAGGCTTATTAGTTAAAATTCAGTTCTATTGTTTAATGGGTAGAGTTTCAGTATAACAAGATGAAGAGTTTTGTGGATGGGTGATTGTGATGGTAACACAACAGTGTGAATGTGTGTAATGCTACTGACCTTGTACACTTAAAAATGGTTAGGACGGTAAGTTTTTATGTTATGTGTATTTTACCATAATAATAAAAAAAATCAGTTCTAAGCCAAATTGTGTCTTTTAAATCTTCATAAAGTTTTTCTAAATTTTCAGTAAAATTTGGGGAATTAATTTGTCTAATGCTCAGAAACATTCACGGAACCCTAGGGTAAATGTACACCTATTCATTAGGCAGGGACGTTGTTTTACCTCCATCCAAACATCATGATTTCCTTTGCCATGGCTCAATTCAGAAAGTGAAATCTCCAATTCTGGCAGTACCAGGAACCTACCTAGTTGAATACTTTTACCTTTTACATTTGGCTAAATAAAGCAACGTGCAGTCTGAGACAACTTTCATCTTCTTAAACGACTGTGTAAAGGCAGATAACACAATTGTGCAACACTGGTATTATAATCCCGTCATACATTTGGTACAGTCCTCAGAGTAACATTCTCTATGGTGCAGAGAGCCAAGGAAATGCAACCCAAATGAATAAAAAAAATCCACCCCAAGTGGTGCTTCTATAAGCCACAGTAATCCTCACAGAACCCTAGGTAGCTTCAAGGAACTTTTCTCTTTGTGATGTTCATGCCTTTCTAAGTCATGTATTACATCCACCTGGGCCTTTAAGTGTTCCCCTCGTAGCACAATTTTTTATTTGCTTAGATGTAGCTCATCCTGTCCATCACTGGTAGGGTTATGATATCTAAGATGCTGGGAGTTCTTGACCCTGTAGTCAATGGAATTGGGATGAGGGCATTCCTGGAAAGGCACAGGGGAAAGCCTTACCTTGTTTGCTCCAAGGGATGCTGAAAAAGGCTACTATGTTCCACAGAAAATAGCTCCTAGATGGCCCTCCCAAATCTCCTTGGGGTTGCAATTTCTAGCTAACAAGATGAGGAAAAAGCAAGCAGTGTTCTCCTTGGCCAGCAGCACAATGTTATTGTAAAGAGAGCAAGTACAGCAGGCAGCAAACAGGCAGTCAAAGATTCCAGAAATGTCACATGCAGTATCTCTTTTGTTTGTTTAGTTCAATCACACACAGCATGAAAAATAAAACCTTATTAATAGACTTAGAAAGGAATAATGTTGTTTTACTGAGTTAAGGTTATATATATATATATATATATATATATATATATATATATATATATATATCTCCTCATTTAAAACAATCAGAGGGCATTGTTTTTGTTTTTTAAACTTTGAGTTTATTTATTTATTTATGGCTGTGTTGGGTCTTCGTTTCTGTGCGAGGGCTTTCTCTAGGTGTGGCAAGCGGGGGCCACTCTTCATCGCGGTGCGCGGGCCTCTCACTATTGCGGCCTCTTTTGTTGAGGAGCACAGGCTCCAGACGCGCAGGCTCAGTAATTGTGGCTCACGGGCCCAGTTGCTCCGCGGCATGTGGGATCTTCCCAGACCAGGGCTCGAACCCGTGTCCCCCGCATTGGCAGGCAGACTCTCAACCACTGCCCCACCAGGGAAGACCCAGAGGGCACTTTTATATCAAAGAAATTGGTTTGCAATATAATTAAGTTCTAAAACTAATTTAAACCCGCTCTAGTTTTTATCAGAATAGGTGTTTTTAAGACTACTTTATAAAAAGGAAATCCTAATGAAAATTATTACTCTATTATTACTCTGGTTTATTGGAGTAAATGCAGAATGAGTTCAGAGGAACTAATTCATGAGCGTGTCTGAATTCATGTGAGAACCTTTAGCTTCAAATGCTTCAGATTCTGACTATAAATCACTTCCAAAGAAGTGACATAACAGTACTGTAAACATTTCTGCTCGGTTTATAAGTAAGCCTTACTAATTTAATTATGCAGTTGGAACCAGTAAAACACATGCGAAAAAGGGTGGTGTTGGGTATGTTAGCATCTGAGAGACAGCATGGAGGTCAGGAGCCAGACTGTGCTGGATGTGAATCCTGTCTCTGCCATTAGCTGCCTCTCCTCGGGCAAGTTATTTAACTTTCCTATGCTTCAATTTCCTATTCTATAAAATGGAGATAGTAATAGTAGCTACACCTCCTAGAGGTGTAAATGTGTTATTGTTTGTAAGGTCTTATAATAAAACTGTGTGTGGTACATAAAGCTATAAGTATTTGTTAAATAAACAGAAACTCAGAACGAATTCCATGGGTACTGTCTCAACAGGCATATTTTATGTTTTGTCAACTTATAATAGTTAGAAAAGCTATGGTTTGGCTATTTCAAAGCATTCATAAAGGCAGCAGATACCACAGAGCCAAGAGATGCTACAGTTTAAAAAGCAAAGCCATTCTCAACGGGCTGGGATGTGGGTAAGAGGGACAAAGCTTAAAAGCCAACCTATGGGAGACTGACTGGAAATCGAAGAGCTGGAATCAGAGCGCTTTATTTTACTCCCAGGATGGTGAACTAGAATAAAAAATATATAAACACAAAGAAACAGAGCAGGAAACGCAGAAACTGGTCAAGAAAGACAAACTGGCAGACAGTGGGGGAGCCTCCTGTGTCCCCACATGCAGCTTGGCTAACAGGAGAAAGGAAAGGAGCAGCTGAACGGGATGTAGCAACTGGAATCTGATCATCCCCCGCTTGCTGCGGCCCTCACACGCCTCTAGCTGCAGATGCCATTACTCACATTGAGTTGACTGTTATCTTTGGCCTTTGGGCTAAAAGAGTAGACCATTTTGGCCTTTGGGCCTTTTTAGGTTGAAGCAGACTGAGACCCCATGGACTTACTTAAGTGACCATATGCCTTACAGTGCAGTGCCTAGGCTCACTGCTAGGTGTTCTCTATTCCTCTCCTGGTTAAGGGAGCTCCCAGTCCTCCCCTGCCTAGGAGGGGCCCAATACCCTCTCTGAGTTTCAGACGCAGGAATTACAGGCAAAGTCATCTGCAGCACTAACAGGGAACCAGCAGGGCTTTATAGGGCTTCTTTCTAGGCTGGTGTTAATTTAACCCCTCACACAGAAACATTTGATGACACCAATAAATTCCCAATTCTCGTTAGTGTGTCCCTAGAAACCTCGCTTGACAGCATCAAACCCTCCTGCTCTCTCTCCCTGGTCTGCCCTGCACCCCGAGTCCCAATCTGTGCTAGTGGGATGACACCTGGGCAGCTTAACAACAGAATCAACAAACAGACCCCACCACCAACACCCTGTGGAATCATGAAAGATCAGCGGTGAGGGCGTAGCTAACAAGTAACACGAGAGCTCAGAACGGCTTCTTACCTCGGCAGGGGTCATTTTTCACCAGGAATTCATCCAGGGCCATCCATCCTCCCCCAACGCGGACCATCACTGTGCTGCGCAGGATGCGGACCAGCCGCAGCTGCTGGGAGTCCCCAAACTGCAGGGCCAAGGGGAGATGGTGAGCGAGGGCGCCCGAGAGCAGGGCTAGACTTTCTTCCCTAAGCAGACTGTATTCAGACAGAACGACAATTTCACGGTTTGGGGGCAATTTTAACTCTCACTATTTTGCATTTTTCACAAAAAAACTTAAAATATGGCAAAGCTAAAGGTCATTATCTTGATGTACTTTCTGTTCGGATGAAGTTAACTGTTGATGGTTGTGACCTTGCTCCAAAGGGGAGGGAGGAGGACAGACAAGGCATTAGCTCACTTTGATTCTTTTAAAGATTCTGCCCAAATTAAAACCCAATGATACAATTCTTTGTTAAGCTAGTTTGTTTCCATAAAAGAAAAGGTAGCTATAAGGTGGATGTCAGCTTCTGAATACAGTGTGCTCGAAAGTTAAATGGAGAACAGCAAATAATATTTCAAGTCTCAAGGAAAACCTTGCAAAGCATCATCTTTATTACAAGCTTAGAAGGAAATTTGATTTTCCACATCATTTTCAGAAATAAACCCCTAAGTATTCTCTAATTGTGTTGTCACCAGCAGAAAATTTTCTTCAGCTGAACAAATGATTAGTGTTTATACTAAAATTCAGTTGAAGAAATTAAAATTTAAATCTACCATGCTGATTGTAAGTAGTTTTCAACAATCATTTTGGGATGTTAAAACAAGCATGATTTTCTGATACTTATTTTTCCTTTTTTACTTGCCAAACATTCCTACTTCCCAGCCCTATCAACATGTGGAGTTTCCCATTGCATAAATTATCCTCTTCCCAAAATAAAAGTTAAGAGGTAACAAAAGAGAATCATGCTGAGATCTCAAAACAAAAATCAAACGTATGGTTGGAGAAATGGAATTCCTAAAATTGTTTAATTCAAGGAGAATGTTGAGGGGGGTAATTTCATCACTTAATTAGGATTTTCAAAGTTATAAAGGAGAACCATAACTTTGAAAGAAGGCACAAAATTGAAAATGCCAGAAAGGATGTTTAAGAAGGACCCGTAACCAACCTCCCTCAAAATGAATATGTCCGTGGTAATTCTCTGTATTACTTTACACTGATTCAAGCTCACTGTTTATACAGGCAAGATGATTGAAAAAATATCCCCCACCCAAGCCCTTTTCTCTGAAAATAAAAATGGTCCTCCATCTTTCATCTCATGCAGGTTTTAGGTTTTCATACAAAGTGACTGCAGCCACGGCATGGGGTAGTGTAAAGAGCACTGAAGTCGGGACCCAGAAACACGAGGGGATCAAGGTCCTGTCCCGGGAAGGAAGCTGCCCTCAGACACTGGCCCCACGCGTGGCAACGGGGAGGCCCTTTGGGAGGAACTGAGGATTCCACCAGATCCAAGGGCAGTGCCGGCCCGAGTCACTGTTTGGGGGTTCTCTCTGGATAAGTGAGGGGAAGAAGGAAATAAGGGCCTATGTGTCCTCCACAGGGAATCAGGAAGGCACCCCAAGCTGTACTTTATTCTTACATTACTGTGCCCTGTAATTTATTTGTCAGCCTTTAGAATTAACTCCATTGATTTCATTCTTGTTTCCCCCTTAATTTCTGACTAAAGCTCTCTCCGAAAGATTCTAACTTGCTTTTACTGAGCTATAGGGAAAAGGAGGTTTGGCCCAAGCCAGGGGCCAAAGCGTCTGGGGGAGGCCAGAGAAATGAATGTGGAATGAGTTATAGCAGCTCTAAAAACAGGGACCTGCAGAAATCCGGCAGAGAGGGGTTGCCAGTGAGGCAAAGACCTCCAAACAGCCTTAGAGGCGACAGTAAGGTCTGTTTCCTTCTCTGCGTCACTGCTCTAACATTTGCCGTGTGACTGTTGGCACAGTGGTCCTTAAGGTCTCAGGTACCTCGTGTATAAAGTGAACTTCATAATTCTGTTCCAAACATTGGAACTAACCCTCTGACCCTCTGCTGGTCAGTGGAGTAGAGGAGGACATAGGTGCCACTTCAAAGGGGCCCCTGGTACCCACATGCAGTCACTAGCAAACAGGTACAACCTTTAGGTACTACTTGGCACTCTTATGCAATGATTTATTTAAAGCCAGTTTGACTGTTCTTGTCTTTAGTTTCTTTCCATCCTTTGTTCTTCCCACTGGCCCAGAATGTTACCGTAGTTGGTGGTTAAAGCAGTGCCTGGAACTTTGATTGAAGGCTTCAAATCAACTCTTAGTGTTTCTGATTTCATATCACAAGACAAATTTTACCCATGCAACTTCCTTCCACTTTAAGACATAGGACCCCAGAGCCCTCAAAAAGATCTAAAAGGTTAGAGTTACCAAGTGGAGTCAAAAGCATTCAATCTTTGCAAGTCTAATTTGATCCCATTAGGTTATGCTGGCTGGCCATAATCGGCAAACGTCAGGCTACAGCCAAGTATGAGTTCCACACTCTACTTCTCACATCCCTTATGATTACAAAATATAACATAAGCACAGATAACTAAAATTTTAGTAAGGTATTTAAACACAGTACCTTAAATACCCTAAGGTATTTTCTGACTTAGTGTGCGTTATAAAATTTGTGTTAACGGTCAAAAGACTTGGGTGTAAATCAGAACTGTGCTGTCTGGTATTCTGACGAGACTGGGCTCTTTTTTAGAAGTGGGATGGATTGATACCATAGCTTTAACTTCCCCAGAACCATACTACTTTTAACTCAGCCCGCCAAAATATCGTCTTCAGCCAATCTAATTTTAAATGGAAAATTATATATACTTATATCCTTTTGCTTCTGAGACAGCTTTACAATACTAGCCCTGCTAGCAGTTTCTCCACTTGGTAAGACTACCAGACATGACCCAGGCATGCTTCAGATTACGTCCTCTCCCCACAGCAAAGAACAGGCAGCATTAGCCACATACACCATTTCCACCAAAAAGAACGTTTGCAAGGCACACTGTACCTGATTGCCGAGGAAGAACTACAGACAGTAAGAGTAAAGGATGGAGGAAAAGGAAGAAAAAAAAAAAAAGAGAGAAAAGAACGTTTTGTCAAATTAACACTAAGGAATGAAAATCATGTAATCATATTACCAGTTCCAAGTAGAACGACACATACTGACCATATTCTTTGTTAACTCATTTCTCTCACAGGTAATTAAAAAAAAAAAAGAAAAATAACCATTATAAGATTGCTTGGAGCCTTATTAACTCAAAGCCCTGGGCTGGATCCAAGGCAGAGTCACCCAACACTCCACTCCCCGGCTCAGAGCAGCACAGCGTAGCTCTGCTGGACCTTGAAGACAGCTGTGACGTGCTAATGGAACCTCATTTTCCTGTTTCTAACTGGGTGCACGTAACTGTGCTATCTGGCCACCTAAATCCTCTTTGCCAATCCTAGATCTTCCTTAGGACTGTAGAGAACCCTGACAAACTGCTGAATACATTTTAGGGGTCCTGTCATAGATCCCTTCTATGCCCCGCCCTGGTCCCCAAAGAAGCTAAAACACAGCACGGTTCACTGTCAGTTACGGCGCCGCTCGGCACAGCTTTCCAGGGAAGACTACTGAGCAGGCTGAGCGTCCTGTGGGGCCTGGACAGAGCTTCTCCAGCCCTTTCCGAGCCTGCGAGCCACTTGGGCTCACAATGACCAGCTCCCTGGGGGCAATGGTCTGTCACTAGATAACTGTTTCCTTATCTTATGATAAAGGTGCCTCCATTTCCTCAAAGACCTGTTCGGCAGTGAAGAGAGGGCTCTGAAATGTCTCCTATATTGGATCCCATACAAGCTACTGCTGGCTAGATACGGCACTATTTTCCAGATGCAACTATCTGGGGCACTAGAGCTCAGCGCACAGGACACCTGACATTTGGCGCCTACAGAGGTGAGGGGCCAGAGACTGACCGCATTACAAGTCCCCACTGGCTTTGGTACTCCAAGCATCGGTAACGGGAAGGTGGGATCAGCCATCTGCTGTGTGTCAGGCTGCTTTCACCTGTAAGGGCCACACAGCAGGAATGACCACCACAAAGGACTGGTTTTCTCTTTCTTACCCGGTATTTATTCTCTCCAATCTGCTCCACCTGAAACCTTTTTGCACATTTGCACTGAGCCACTTGTCTTGTGACCTATTGGTTGTAAACAACAGAAAAAGAGAAAAGTGTGAAGGGTAAAGCAAGACTTCCTCTTCAGAGAAACAAAGATTTTTATATGTCATCAGAGAAGCTCCTCATTACATATTTTTTAGGCATCTCAGGCTTTTGACACATGCGTTTATCTTCTATTGTGAGTCTCACTAACTGGGATACTCAGACGCTGAGTATGAAAGAAATTCCCCAGTAATGATACAACACATTCTTCCATCCTGCTTCAAAATTTCCTCAAATGTGCTAATACGCATGCATCAATATTAACTGACTAATAAAGCAAACTAGGAGCTGATTTAAATTTCAACCTAGGAGCCCCAAATTCCCTGGAAGTCAGTCCTGGGCTGCTCCAAGCCACTCTCCAAGACCAGGCCCACTGCCTCTCCCATCCCAGGATCAACTCTATGTGCTACCAATGAATTCACACTTTTTGATGTGATACAATTTCCAGTGTGATACAGTTCTTAATTAGGCAGAAAGTTTGTTGGGCACACACCATCTTAAACATTACTTTATGTTTCACCCCTTAAATGCTACACACGAAGACGCTCTCCTGCATCCCGAGGCAGGATCTCAGGACTGTTCTAAGCAACATGGTGCCCTGGAGAGGTTCGCTGCAAGCTGCAGAGCACCGCACAGAGGTGACTCACTTAGGTACCAATGCATCGAGACTGAGATACAGCTCAAGAGTCGGAGATCCACTGGGGCAACACCATCCAAAAGGGGATCCCCAAAAAGAACTCCAGATAATCACCTCCCAACAGACACGCTGAAGGGCTGATACGGCAATTACACCCAACCAAATTCAGGACAGCAGTAACCTATGGTCAAAAATGTACTCAAAATACAACTGTTTCCCGTACCTCATCTTCAATTTTATCTGCATCAGTTGTTGGTCGATAAGCATCCTTGTTGGGATGGAGAGCAGCCACGAATTCGTAGTAATCAATGTAGCCATCCCCATCGCGGTCAAAAATGTCAGCAACAGCAGTCATCTCTAACTTGGTAGTAGGGAACTCTGGAGAAAATTAATCACATTTTGGAACATTAGCTAAGAGGGCTTACTTGGTTGGTTGGTGGTTATATAAATACTTTTTAAAAAAAAATTTGTCTTGATTTTTTTTCTGGAAAACAGTACATACTCCCTTTAGAAAACTTGGAAAATATAAAATATTATAAAGAAGATAAAAATCACCAAAAAAAATATTACACAGAGCATACTCAGTTTTTTGGCATTTTTGCTTATAGACTCATCTACCCCACTCCCCAATGCAATTTAAAACCAGAAGCCTACCAACAAACTTCAGAATTTACTTATCCACTCCACTGTTGTTGGAATATATAGATTATTTCAGGAGAGTGACAATTTGGAATTAATAGGATAAAGTTTTTCTACATTTAGATTACTGCCTTGGGTTCTTGACAACTGCTTTCCGAAGTGTGAATGTTTACAATAGCCAGAGTGACTTATTAAAACGTAAACTGGACTATACTGTCTCTCAGATGGAAACCTGTGCTGGCTGCCCACTGTCTTTAGAATAAGATCTGATCCATTCATGATGGCCAACAAAGCCCTGCATTGATGGCTGTTTCCTACCTTTCCAACTTCACATGTTACCATCTCTAAGGTCATGACACTCCAGCCGTGTTAACCTTTCCATTCCTAGAACATGCCAACTTCATTCCCATCTCAGCACTTTGTATCTGCTGTGGCTCTGCCTCTATCTCTCCCCTGAAATCTTGACATGGCTGGATCCTTATCATCACCTAGGTCTCAGCTCAAATATTACCTCCAGACAGGCCTTCCTGGGCCACCCATGTGAAGTAACACAGCTGTGAGATGTGCTTTGTGATCTTGGCAAGTCACTTACAACTTTATGCCTTATTCCTTCTGCTGAAAATAAATGCAATCATACATTTTGTAAGCTGTTATACAGATGCCAGAAACTGACATCATGAGGGACGTGATGTACGACATGATAAACATAATTAATTAGCACTGCTGTATATTACATATGAAAGTTGTTGAGAGTGTAAATCCGAAGGGTTATCATCAGATGGAAAACAAATTTTTTTCTATTTCTTTAATTTTGTACCTATGAGATGACGGATGTTCACTAAACTTATTGTGATAATTAGTTCATAGGCTGTAAATCAAATCATTATGCTGTACATCTTAAACTTATACAGTGCTGTATGCTACTTACATCTCAATAAAACGGGAAGGAATAAAAATTTAATCTGAATTCCTATTGAGAAACTGATATTGTAAAAAACTTACTTTAAAAAACATTTTACAGGCGTACCTCATGTTACTGTGCTTCGCTTTACTGCACTTCACAGATATTCTCCCTCCCCCTTTTAAAACAAATTGAAGGTCTTTGGCAACCCTGTGTCAAGCAAGTCTGAGGGCACCATTTTTCCAACAGCATTTACTCACTTCATGTCTCTGTGTCACAGTTTGGTAATTCTTGGAATATTTCAAACTTTTTCATTATTATTATATTTGTTATGGTGATCTGTGATCAATGATCTTTGATGTTACTATTGCCAAAAGGATTAATGACTTGCTGAAGGCTCAGCTGATGGTCAGCATTTTTTAGCAATAAAGTATTTTTAAATTAAGGTATGTACATCGTTTTTTAAGATATAACGCTACTACATACTTAATAGACTACAATATAGTATAAATATCAGTTTTACATGTGCTGGGAAACAACACTGCAATATTTGCTCTATTACGGTGGTCTGGAATCAAACCTGCAATATCTCCAAGGTCTGCCTGTACTTAGAACCTCGTTATTCACAAAAGTTAGCTTCTTTTCTATACCTTGAATGTGTTTTGCTTGCCATAATGTGTCAAACAAGACCTGCTTTTTTTATTCCCAGCAAAATGATGGAGGTTCTTCCCTCCATCAAAACAATAGACCAATTTTAGTAAGCAGGTACATTACTTCTTCCCTAAGACTACAGCTTTAACTTGAGAAAGACTGTTTAGCCAGAATATAGCCTGCTTCTACAAAGCAGGTGCAAGGAATTATGACTGGACTCACTGGATGCTAGAATGCCATCGATAAACTCCTGGCGTGTTATCTTCCCATCCTGGTCCTTGTCAATTCGCCGGAAGAAATCCATCACCCGAGACTTTTTGTGATTCATCCAACGCATATACTTTTTCCTCCAGACATCAAAGTCAAAGTTGGCAAATTCCTTCAACTAGACAGAAATCAGAGGTGTCAACAAGACCTATTGTTTGGCCTTCAAACCTGCCCAGAGCATACCAAAACTTTCAGACATCCAGCAAAGCCATGCGGGCCTTTCGAGGGGGACCAACAATGATATCTGTGTATTGCATCTTTTGGGAACGCACACTCTGGCTCCTTCACTTAAAGCCATGATTATTTACACAAGCTGTGGTAAAATGGAGCAGCGAGAGAAACGGTAACTGAACAACCACCATGGAAAATACGGAGCACGCAGAACAAGAATGGGTGGAGCCAGCCTTGCTTTCCCTTGGCACTTTTCCCCCTTAGCTGTAAGAGAATGGATTCTATCCCAGAAGAGATGTCCTCAGCACTCCTCACTTAAGTGATTTTGAAAGGAACTATAATCACACAGAGGCCTATGTTTTCGAGGCTCAGCCCCCCTCCCCACTGGTCTTCTGAGATAATTTGAGTTCTGGTTGGAAGCATCAAGAATCCAGTCCTGCACCCAAGCACATTTCTTTGGGATGGCAGCAGAGGGAGTGAACTGTCCTTCTGACTCCCATTTTAAATATTTGGCCCTGGTAGATGGCAGCAGGCCTATGCAGTGGGCAGAATGATGCTGAGCTACTTGGACTATGTCAGTGACACAGACTCAGAATGACTTAAACAGTGCAGCGGTTTTCCCCCTGGTCTTTCAAACTCCAAAGTTGGAAGGAATGGGGAAAAAAGAAAAAGCCAAAACCAAATATGCTTAAAACTCAACTGGATCTACAGAAATAACAACAAAAAACACAGAACACTCACTTCTGGGCATAGCTGCTTTGATATGCACAAATAAAAAAAATATAAAAGATATTAGAAATTTGTTTTAGAAACTAGGAAGTACTATATTTTTTAGATTGGTTAATGATACTTCAAAATAGACTTGCTTTTCATAATCTACTGAAGAATAATATTGATAGAATAACAGGATGATAAAAAAATTACTCGTTTCATAATTGGGTAGCTTGCATCTACAGAAAAGGCTCAGGAATGGTCATTTTTGTGAGAAACTCCACACTTGGCGGTGACCTTGCAAAGTTATGCTCCTGATCCTCAACCAAGGCCAGGTGCTGAGGAGGGTCACGCCACAGGCCGGACCCTCCTGGACTGGCTGGCTGCCTGCTTTCCACCACCAGTGCTACGGCCTATCTGTTGTTGGTTTCCTCACATGTGTCTTTCCTCGCAGGGGGCCTGGAGGACAGAGTCCCGGCCTACACTGCTCTGTTCCTCCTTCTGCGTAAGTGGGTCAAGGCACACAGGTCATGTTCAGAGGGCCTCAGAAGGGCTGTGTTTTGATAAAAGTCACCTCCCTCCAGGGAAGGCTGCTTGGCGGGGCCTCACCTCCTCCAGCCTGTCCAAGGCGTCGTTCAGCTTCCGCTGCCGCTCCAGTGCCAAAAGCCACACCTGCTGCCAGCGGGCAGAGAGCTGGTTGATCCGTGGGTTTTTTGCTTCAGATTGTGAAAGGATTGGCATGGGAGGAGGTGTAGGCTGACTCAAAGACTTTCCTGAAAGGAAAAATAATCAAGAGATTAGAAAAGCTGGTTTTGTCAGTTCACAAAGAGAAACTGCCATCTGTATGAACCTAAAAGATCTTCATAATGATATCTGGTCAGTAACTGAGAAAAGGAAGTTGGGACCTGGCTACACTTAGACATGGAAGCACACTGACTTAAAAACCATTGATGCTCTTCCCCAGCCAACAGGTCCCTGTCTCATACCTTCAATCAATTCTGTCCTACCTTAGCCAACTGAGGAAATGTCAATGGTTCTGCAGGAGCAGATTTATTTTATGATGAAATTAGCGCAACAGTCAGCGCTGATGACCAAAACATGGAAAGGTCACTGCAAAAGAATCTGCTTAACCACTCCAAATTTCATACCAGTTCAAAAAACTGGAGTCTAGTTACTGTTTGTCAGTGTAAGAAAAGTGAGTTTCAAAAAAAGATTTTCGTTCAAATCCAATATGGTTTTTGAAAATGGAAAAGAAATTTCTGCTGGGCACTTGGGAAGCACTCATCAATGAGCAGGAAGGAAGCATCCTGCACAACAGGCTGCCACGTACTGCTGCCACCGCGGGACTTCTCCATGAAAGGCGCATGGGCTGGCTCTATGATCTTCCTTTTGTACGTCTTGGTGACCCGGTCCACGTCAGGCTGTTTGCGAGTCATCTCCTCCATAAATGTCTGTTAAACACAAACAACAAGGAAAAGGGTTGAGAGTTTTCTTGGACTAAGATGGAATTAGGCAACTTCTTACTAACAAGGGCCAAGCCTGTGACAGATGGACCAATTGCAAATGCCTTCGTACACGGCTGCACTCCTTTCAAGAAACGTGATTGTGGCCTTGAGTGAGGCGCTTCATCAGGTGCTGGAGACCTGAAGGAATAAGACGTGGCTCTGCCTTCCAGGAGCTCACAGCTGAGTGAGGAAACCAGATAGTCAGAGCAATGAGTGGCACCCAGGGCTCCGAAAGAAGGCCTAGGACAGGCAGCCACAGCCCGAGGTGGGGAGGAAGGCTGCCCGGAGGCTGGTGCCTGAGCTGTGTGCTGCGGGATGAAGAATGAGCCAAACACTGGGGGCAGAGCAGTCCCACGGAAGCCTGACAGTGGAGCGAGCCAGGGCCCTGCTGATCACTGGCTGAGCTGAGGATACACTCAGAGGAGACGCAAGAGGCACGGCTGGAGTGGTAGGCAGGAGAAAGGTCCAGAAAGGCCTTGTGTCAGGCTAAGGGACTGGGGTTTTATTCTGAGAGCAATCTGTGTGTGGGGGGGGGGCGGGGGGTGTTTACGGGTGGGTGGGCAACTGAAGGATTCCGATCCATAGAAGAGACACAATCAGATCTCTGTTTTAGAGCTATCATTCTGGCCTCAGTGTAGAAGGGAGGATGGAAAGGGGGGAGGCAGGCAAGTTGGGAAGCCACTGCAGTAATTGAGGCAAAACACAGTGAGGGCCTGAGCCAGGGCAGAAGAGAAGGAGCCAAGAAGTATTTTGAAAGTAGGACAGGTAAGACCTGATGACTGACTAAATGTAGGGGGTAAAGAAAAAGGAGTCACTCCTGTGTTGGGTGACTGGGTGGATGAGGAGAGAGGAGGCAGGGGTGGAAGGGAGGGGTGGGGTGGGGTCAGGGCCAGGAAGCAGGGATGAAATGGAGTTTTAGAGCTGCCTCTGGCTCCCTGCATGCTGCAGACAAGCCAGGAGATGCGGAAGCCCTTGGTGTACAGGCGCTGGCTGAAGGTGTCGGGCCAAATACAACCTCAGGTATGAGAAGAGGGTCAAGAATGGAACTTCGGGGAACAACGTTAACAAGTGGATAGATGAAGAGGAACCAGCTAAGAAGACTGAGAAAGAATTGTCAGAGATGGGGGGACACAAGATGGGGGAGCTTAAAGGCACAAGGAATGAGAGGTGATAACAGAAGGGAGAGGGACTGGCCCTGATGGAAGAAGATAATCTCACTCAGGAGAGAAGGGGTCAACGTAGGTGACCTTGACGGGAAGTACAGGGAGTCCTCACTGGCCAGGCTAATTACATATGCTAAAAAGACCTTATGTCCACAGTATAACTAGGCAAGATCCATGCTTGCATTTGGTGTAAATTATCATGGTTAAAACCCACATTTGTCTCCTAACTGAGCTTTCCTCTGTTCAGTTTAGTTTGATGTGTTGTCTGGCCCATCTCTGAGTTCATGCAAGAGGTCTTTCTGAATCCAGGTGTAATGGGATAGGTCCCAGGTAATGGGACCTTGGCACAGAGGCAAGTCAACAGAAACAGGATGCGGCAGGCAGATTTCTAAGCCAGGCCCCAAGACTCCTGACATACATGTCCTGTGTAATCTCCCCCTCAAGTGTGGGCAACACCTGTGGAAAGGGTGGGCAGTCACTCCCTGGATTATGGGTTTTTTAAAAAAAAAACTAATTAATTAATTAATTTATTTTTGGCTGAGTAGGCTCTTTGTTGCTGCGCGCAGGCTTTCTCTAGTTGCGGCGAGCATGGGCTACTATTTGTTGTGGTGCGCGGGTTTCTCATTGCGGTGGCCTCTCTTGTTGCAGAGCACGGGCTCTAGGCATGTGGACTCAGTAGTTGTGGCTCGCGGGCTACAGAGCGCAGGCTCAGCAGCTGTGGCGCACGGGCCTAGCTGCTCCGCAGCATGTGGGATCTTCCCGAACCAGGGCTCGAACCTGTGTCCCCCGTGTCAGCAGGTGGATTCTCAACTACTGCGCCACCAGGGAAGCCCTGGATTACGTTTTATTCTATAAGATCTGTCAGAGCAGGATGGAGGGTCTCCTGCTGGCTTTGAAGACAGACGCTGCCATGCTGTGAAACTGCCGTGTGCCTAAGACCCGAGGGTGGCCTCCAGGAGCTGACAGCCAGCGAGAAAAGGGAGACCTCCATCCTACACTGCAGTGAAATGAACGACACCAACAACCTGACAGAGCCTGGGTGGGAACTGCAGTGTTGGCCAACACCTTGATTTTAGCCTGGTAAGACGTCCCCTGGTCCCCTAGACGGGGAACCAGCTACTTCAGGCCCAGAGCCCTGCCCCACGGAAACTCTGAGACAGTAAGCATGTTTTAAGCCGCTAAGTCTGTGGGAGAGTGTTCAGCAGCAATTAAAACACGGATGCGCAGGGCCAAGGAAACAGGCTCTATGAGCCATGCAGGAAACACGCGACCACACGACGTGGTGAGGATACCTGATGCTCAGCGATCAGGGCTTTAACTCGGTCGATGTTCTGAGGGATTGGCTCCTGGTCCCGCTGAATGAGGGTGGTCTCGGCCCACTGGATCCACGCCAGAAGTTCTTCCAAGAGCTCGGCGTTGGCCACCAGTTCTGACAGGGCGGCTTCGAGGCGCTGCTGGTGCTGCTTGGCCCACGTCAGGACCTGCGGGGGAGGGAACCCATCGGCTCTCAGTCAAGCACATCCCTCGTTTTCAAAGCCCTTTTTTGTGTGAGCCTAACAATGACTTTTAGGGGAAAGACCACCCAAGCAGTCAAGAGGCTTCACTCTTATTCTGGAGACAGAGCTGGAATAAGAAATCAGCTCCCCTGAAAGCAAATGTAGCACGTGGTATTAGACACAGAACTTCTCAGGAAGGAGGGAAGAACACACCACGTGTCCACCAGACGTCATCAAGGAACACATCACAACACCAGCACCATCCTTCCAGGTTTCTGCACATTATCAAGAAAACAGTCACTACTAAAATGCGAATGACTTGATTCTTGTTGAGATATTCACAGTGAGTGAAAGATTCCTTACGTGGGGGTGGGGAAGCTCTGGAGTATTTTACTGCTGTTCACCCATTTTACGGGGCACGTGCGGTCTTCCTCTAAAACTAGGAACTCACCTCCTCAAAGCGAGCCCGCATGATGGTGATCCAGTGTTTGATGGTGGTGATGCAATCAGGATGGCAGACCGCCAGGATGACTTCTCCCATGGCCACTGCTGTGTTAACATCCACGCGCTTTTCTTCCACTTTCTTCATGAATTCCTAAACAAACAGGATTTGAAACCAAAACCTTAAACCTAGTCTAGCAGCTACTGTTTACACTGAGAGGGAAAAACAACTTTAGTGTGTTTTTCGACTCTATATGTTGACACAGACCTCTAAAAGCCTGCATTTAGGCATCTCTGTCATTTTCTTTCCAGTTCTCAGAGGTGGGGGGAAGCGAGGGATTTCATAAAAATGACTTTCTCTGCACAGATGATAAGGACTAGAGAGACAGAGGCATGACCCTTTTCCTGATCCCTCTTTTTATAAATTCCTGCTTGGATTCATTTCCATATGTGTAAATGGTGTTGTCTTGGACACATATAGTGACAGCTACAAAACACTACAACGTTTTTTGTTTTTTTTGTTTTTGTTCAAGATGAGATAGGAAAAAGATTATGAATACTAATAGAACAGAAGGCAATTGAATGACCATAGCTTTTCTCCTGGACTCAGAGACCAAGTGTCCTTCCTAACAACCAGAGAGGAAGTTCCTGAAGACACACGTCTGTGAGTTCCACCAGCTCCCAGCCCTGTCTTCCCATCAGAATCACCCCAGGTGCCTGAACCCCCTCTTCCCAAACTTCATATATGCACATTACGTTACAAATTTCAAAGGCAAATCTGCTTTGTTGCCAACACTACAATGTTTTAAAAATACCTACAACACAATGCAATGACAAAACCATGATTAAAATCTCTCGGTGGGAAACACCAAAATTAAAAAAGGAAGCATTTCCCACCTTGTTAGCACAGTCACACTGAAGCCCCAGACACTGTATTATATTCTGCAGCTTGGTGAGCAGTTCTAGGGGCACAGATCAGGGCCTGGAGCTGGTAATGTAAGGAAAGTCACACAAGGCGTGTGCAGGTGGGGCGTAAAGGTAGAGCAGCCCATGTTTTCCTCTAGATTAACACCAGCTGTTTGACTTGTTTACAACCAGCATGTGCTACTTTTGTAAAAATGAGTGGATGAGTGGTCTTTAAGGGGTCACAAAACCCACCAATCGTTTCCCTCTCATTCCTGATAACCAGTAAGCTGGGCCCATTCTGGCTTTGCTCCTTTTCACATGAGGTCTAACGTTTCTAAGCAAAAGCTGCTTTCCGTTGGTGGCGGGGCCGCCCTCCCCATGTGGGTGGCATGGGTCCCTGCACCCGGGGGCTGGATTACCTTATGAGTGTCGATGAGAGACCGCAGGGCCTCTGTGTCATCAGGAAGTGCCCCCCGAAAACGCAGCGTCTGCTCGGCTTCAGAAAGCCACTCCAACAGCATGTGAATTGTGTCCCGAAACTCTTCTGCCTGAAATAACCAAGCACAAGAGACTGAACCTCTCTCTGCAGCCAAGGTCCTGGACATGGTATGCCAGGGAATGGTCTGGCCTGAACTCAATGGAGTATCACAGGCACTTGAAGGCTCTATCAAAGCCCCACAAAGGTCATCTTTCATCTGTGCAACTTGAAAAACCAACTAAATTCATGATTTCTCTAATACGGATGCGGGTTAAAATCTTATTGAGCATTTAGAATATCAATTCTTGACTTTGTGTTCCTTACAAGACTGGCTGAAACCGATCCTGATAAAGAGGCTAGACTGACTCTGCTCAGGCCCACCCCCAGGCGCTGCCTGACCTGCTTCAAGGCCTGCTCAAGCCGGCTCTGTTTGCAGACAGAGAGTTTACACACGGTGTCCCAGCGAGTGCTCAGTTCCTGGAGCTGCCCTTTCACCCAAGTGGTGTCATCTCGACTGTTCTCAATCAGCTCCCGGCCTGATCGCTTTAGGACCTGAACGGTTCCCGTTCGCTTTCCCAGTTCCTTCTGGAAAACCTGGAAAAGAAAACAGGAGAATTAGTTTGTCTTACAAATGTTTTGAATTCAAGAAGTAAAACCACAGAGAAAGTAGTCATTTCCTTCAATTCTCCTTGGTAGGTTCCAGTTGTGTGTCTTTTATGCACAGACGGAGGTGGGACCACAAGTAAGAAAGAACCACCACAGGATGTGGCTCTGAATGTGAGCGGCGTGACTTTGGGTAAGTTGCTTAACTGAAGTCCCAGTCTCATCTGTGAAACAGGAATTACGCTGTACTATAGCATCTCCAGAATTGTGGGAGTTTTTTTTTTTTAATTTTTATAGTTGATTTACAATGTTGTGTTACTTTCTGCTGTACAGCAAAGTGAATCAGTTATACATATACATATATCCATTCTTTTTTAGATTCTTTTCCCATATAGGTCACTACAGGGTATTGAGTAGAGTTCCCTGTGCTATACTGTAGGTTCTTATATCTATTTTATATATAGTGGTGTGTACATGTCAATCCCAATCTCCCAATTTATCCCTCCCTCCCCCCTTCCCCCGTGGTAAGAGCCCACCTGCCACGCACATAAGAATTTGGTGTAACTTCAAGGTAAAGCTCAACGCTTTGTGCTGAAGCAGGAGGACAGTATGTAGTTCAACGTACAGGTGTAGGGTTACACTAAACGCTGGTGTGCATGGAGCTGGCTTGTTAGGTTCAAAAGTAGTTTAAAAAGCACTCGTTTTCATTTTAAGAATCAGTGGAAATGGTTATCTTGAGGGTTTCCTGAATTTAAATCCATTTCGACTCAACTGAGAGATATAAACAGGAAATTGCAGGGGTGGGGGTGGCCCTCAACGTGAAGTTTACACACTGGCAAATCTGAATCAAACCAACTTTGGTAAATTCCTTGTGGCTGATGCAGAATCCCTGTAACAGTTTGTTTAAACACACAG
The DNA here is from genome assembly GCF_949987535.1 of Balaenoptera acutorostrata. Lineage (NCBI taxonomy): Eukaryota > Metazoa > Chordata > Mammalia > Artiodactyla > Balaenopteridae > Balaenoptera > Balaenoptera acutorostrata. The sequence goes on along the minus strand of NC_080064.1, from coordinate 32,301,358 downwards.
AGCAGGGAGCTGCCTCTCTGACAAGCAGAGACACAGGCTCTTTCAGACTTCCTTTCTAGGGGAGCCGTAGAAGGGCAGCATGGGCAGAAGGCACACACAGGTGCAGAACCCAACGGCCTTGCCCTCCACGCAGCCCAGATCTCGCCGCCGCTCACCTTGTGGGCATCCATGAGGTTCATGACCAGGTCCAGGTCCCCGTGCACGGGCTGGTCCTCAGCCAGCTGCGGCTCCACCTTGTACAGCCAGTCCACCAAGGCCTGCAGGGCGTCCGTGAACTGGCCCGAAAACAGCAGGGCCTCCTCCAGCTTGTGCTGCCTGAGAGAAGCGCACAGACGTCACCGGTTTTAGTGGTTCTTTTATGAATGCCTCACAGTTCTGACCACTGAACAGGAATACTGCTTGAACTTTATCTAGAGAGGGACCGCTGTGTTAGAGCAGTTAGAAGTACTGTAAAAAAGTGACCAAGAGATGTTTAGACATTTTAAATCAAACCACTCTCTAAAATGGATTAAGCATAGTGCAGGAGACCGGTGTGGATGCCCTTCTGGCATTTTAGAGTCCAACTGCTATGCACACGCTATGCTATTATGCACACCCTACGCTATGCACACCCTACAACCCAAGGTCTTTTTATTTACATTACACCACTCCAGTAGAGGGTGGTGGTTCTATTAATGATCTGGAGCCAGGAGTTCAACTCCTAACTCTCCACCAGTTGTGAGACTCTGGCTGTCTCTTTGGACCTCAGTCACTTCATCTGAAAAACTGGGAGTACAAGTAATACAGAGGTATCATAATGCTTACATAGCATAGCTGGTACAAGTGGATAAAAGTACAACTTTTAGAACCAAATCTCAGCTCTGCCGCTTAGTAGCTGAGTGAGCATGGGGGAGTTAAGAAACCTCTTTGTGACCATTTCCTCATCTGTAAAATGGGAAGAACAGTACCCACACCTCAGTGGTTCTTGTGAGGGTTAGTGAGCCTCAAGATGGTTAAATGAGATACTACATTGGAGGCTTCGTACAGCGTCTGACGCAAGAGACACTCATTGAGACAGCTACTGGCATTACAAATTTGTGATTTACATGTACTTAGAGTTACAGATCTTCTATTACTGTTGGCCTGATTTTATAGGCTTCTCTCTTTGTAATACAGTAAGGTTCAAGTTTAAAATATGATAATTTTAATATATTTGATTCAAATTATTTCATAACTCTCACTGAATTAAATGGAGACAGCAAGATGCTACTGTTACTGATACATTAGCTTTATTACCACTTTCTAGAATCCTGTCACTGTCTCCTGGTTACTTTGGGGATAACACACAGATCCACGAAAGGGACATTCACACTCACCTCTCCACAGACTTGCCACAAACAGTATCCCATTTGTCTCTGACTTCTCCCAGTAAGTTGTCAAGTTTCTGAGTGTCATCAGGAAGCAAAGTCTTTTCTTTCAGTGCTCTGCCTGTTCTAATTGTGGTATCATACACAGGCTGTTTGCCACCAAGAGTTTTCTGGAACTCCTGTTCTCAGAAAGGAAAAAAAAAAAAAACCACGCTAAAAGTCAGATGACATTGAGTTTTCAGGTGGGTAACCAGAAATAGTATGAATGCCACTACTTCTTGAACTAAAATCAACAACAGCTTACCCTGAAGAAATTTATAAGGTTTTGTCTGTGCCACATACAGCAGTGCATGACTATTTCTAAAAGCCCACAGTTTTAGCTGGTTACTCCCACAGTCACTTTGTTTGAACTCTTATTCAAATGAGCAACTGTCATGGTTAGACACTGTCCAGATACAAAATGGCTCTATGATCTTGGCTGTTTAACATTAACCGATTAGTTTTCTTTTGACTAGTTCTGTGTTTTTATCAAGCTACAATCGTCAGCAAATACCAAGCTCAGGACCTAAGAGCAATGAACTGCTGTACCTTATGCTTTGAGAGCTGAAGTTTAATTTTGTCTGGGTCGTTGGATATCTCCAATTCTGAGTCCAGGTGACTCTCTGCATCTTCTAGCCAGTCAATCAGTTTTTTCCAAGCTTCATGGAACTAAAATTATGTAAGAAATAAGTTACAACAGGAATGAATATGCACACTACACAGCACTTTTATGTGAACCAATGCGGAGACTCAACACATGCAGCCCAAGGTTGTTCAGTAAATTAGTATCTTTCTTTTACAACTTACTTGTTTTGCCCGCTTTCTGGCATCATCCAGCAATCGCCCTCTTTCAATAGATCGCTGGACAACCTTCTCCCATCGAGACTGGACGCTAACCAGCAAATTTTTGATCAGAACCACGTCCTGTTTCTGGCTAAGGAACTTTAACTGATTCCCGGTTTGATCCAGCTCAATGATCTGGTCTCGATGAGCATTTACTTCATTAGCAAACACCTGAGGGGAAAATATTGCTCTTTTTAAACTGGAGATAAGATCAAGGAGCATCACTTTCAATTGGTGCTTTCAAAAGGAAGGCAGCATCATAATGCCATTGTTACCTTGTGCTCCTCTATCTGGGAAAGGACGGTGTTTAGAATCAGGCTGGGAGGAGAAGCGATGTTTAAACTCTGCTCTGCTAGAGTGAGCCAGTTGATAAATTCTTGCAGGGAATTCTGGAATTCTGTTGCCAGGTTGAGGGCCTCTTCCAGCTTTGACTAAATTTTAAGTAACACACACACACACACACAGAAAAGTGCCAAATTCAAGAATTATAGCTTTAAGGACAAAGGCGTGAATTGTACACCAAATGAAATGACTTCCAAGAAGGAAGCCTCATTTAATCAACCTCCAAACATGCCCTGTTTGCAAAGAAGGGGACATTTTAGTGCCAGTGTTTGAAACTGAAACAACTGTGCTTGGAAAAGGAAAGAGCACAGTTTGCAGCTAAGTTGCTTTCTCTGCCATTCCCCACTTCCTGGGACATTAAAGAACAGGAATAAAGGCATTCAAGCCATTCAATAAATGTAAGTGAACAGACCCTTTAGTGGTGACAGCTGCAGGATCTGCAACCTGCTTTGGGCAAAGTCTCAGTTTCCTTTAATGTCCTTTTTGTGGCATAAAACAACTAAATGAAAAGCACTTTACTGTGAAGATGACGGTCACTGCAGTGCTCTCTATTTGAATATCTTTTCAGAAAATATGGCACTTGAAAACGTCTGAGTCTGAAACTTATGCTTATGCTACAGCAGCAAAGGTAATAAAAGCCAGAACATTTCAAACAAAAATGTGACAATTTACAAAGATGTAAATTTCTAGTCATTTTGATCTAAATCAGAATGACAAAAAAGACTGGCTCATTCAGGGTGTGTGCTACTCTCCAAGAGTACATCCCAGTTCCATAGTCTACAAGCTCCATCCTCAGACACCTCTACCCTGAACATCTGGGTCATGGCCTCTGCCCTTGGCCCGTCTACTAGGCGGGCAAAGTAGAATAATGACAGGTTGTTAAAAATGAATATATGCAAAATATTCACAGAAAGAAACCCCAGAAGTATACTAAGAATGTTCATTGCTGTTAAATGGGTTGTGTATTCTTTCTACTTTCCTCTTGGTGTTTTCAGGTTACTTCTGTAACCTAAAAAACACTGTGATGAACATTATAAAAATGCATAGACCCCATCTAAACAAGTTCAGTGGAAAAAGGAAATCTACCTCAAATCTATCATAGAAATGCTTAGCAATTAATATATTGCAAGTTCCTAGATGGCAGGAAATCTTTCAACATCATTTTACCTACATAGTCTTTAACAGGGCTTAAATAATTTTAGCGATCCTGGAATGTAATGTTCTTACAAAATCAGAAATAACTATCATTGACAGCTAGCCTTTGCTTAATCAATTCACCAACTAAAGTTGACCCCTTAACAACATGGGTTTAGGGGTGTAGATCCTCCGAGAAGCTGGAAATCCGTGTGTAACTTTAAAGTCAGCCCCCCACATCCACGGTTCTGAATCCAAAGATTCAACCGACTAGGGATCATGTAGTACTGTAGATATATTTAGTGAAGAAAAAATATCCTGCATACAAGTGGACTTGCGCAGTTCGAACCCATATTGTTCAAGGGTCAAAACTATATTCCTTCAGGCAACTTGTTCCACTGTGGCAAAACCCTCTAGAAACTACTTGATTTTGAGCCAGAATCTACCTTTTCTTTAATTAGTCTTAGTTCTACATTCAGCAGGTGAATTATAGACAGACCCTGTCCAAGAATTCGAACACAACCATACACTCAGGTCCTCTGCCCACTCTTCATGCAACGAAGTTACCAGACCCCACACTAGAGGGACCCTAGGAAATTAATGCTTCTCTCAAAATGTTCATTTATATGTGTGAAGATGTGGTTTACTTCCTTCTGCACATTAAAGTTCATGATGACAGAGTTCATGCCTTTATTGTTTCCGCTGTACACCTAGCACAGTGCTTGGTACATACATGCTTAACGACTACTTGTTCAATGGATGTGGCCAATGGATTTGGACACATATTTTACCGTTTCAGCTGCCCAGCACAAAAACTATGCAGAGTGATATTCTAGAACTCTGTACTCATAAAAAACAATGTTTTGGGGCAAATGCCTTGATCTCTGATCACTTTTCATTTGAGGAGAATCTGATTTTTGAGGAAGAGTAAGAAGAGGACATAAAATTTACTGCTCTTGAGTTTTACTAACTAGACATCAAATTCTGTGTGAGGAATAATTAGTGATACTCCCTGCATGCTGTTCCCAACCTCCCAACTCCAACAAAACCTATTTTTAAGTCCATCACTGAGCAGTAACAGGCAGTAATGCCTTAACTGGTAGATGCAGAAAAGGAATGCAGTATTATAAAAGCAAGTATCGGCGGAAACTATCAGCATCAATGCAACTCGACGTGGATGGAAAATAGAAATGTAATGGCAGAAAAGATGGCCTGATTTAGCACAAAGCCAGTTCTGAGGGTATCAGTTCTGCTAGCTTGCTACAATATAATGAAAAATCTTCCATAGAAACTAGATGATAATTGCATGTAATCATTAAGCAAACTATTCAAACAGTAATCAGACTGAATTTTGTGGTGATACCTTTCTTTCTTCCATCTTACTGCTGACCACATGCCACTTCTGTTCCAAGAGTGCTACGCTCTGTTCTGTCTTTGAGCCAGATCCAGAATCACCACGGCTGAGAAGCATGAGCCTGCCCTTGTCAAGCAGTTGATTGTAAGTCTCTTCCTTGGCTATGAGCTGGGAATAGAGTTCCTATAAGGGCAAGAAAGATATCAGTAATGCCAATCCCCTGAAAGATACCCACACAGATTTACAAGCACAGTTTGGAAAAGCCAAGGAAGGTCTCATTTTGATTAAAATCCTTTCTTTTGGATTCAATTCAACTGCTGAACAATTAGGAAGTGAAACCCACCATTCTTCCTTAATATAAAAATAATTCTGTCACCAACAGAATTTTTAAGGATCAGAGATCACAAAAATAGACCCCAATAGTTTATTTCTCCTTTTCCTGAGGGATTTGCCTAGAAATTATGTTGCCTTTTGTTCTCAGCCACTTTCTTAAAATACTGTCAGTTTCTATTGGATTTCCCTAAATTCCCCTCAAGTAGTCTTTTCCTTTAATTTTTTGGCTGCTCCACGCAGCATGCGGGATCTTAGTTTCCCAACCAGGGATTGAACCCTCGGCCTCTGTAGTGGAGGCACAAAGTCTTAACCACTGGAAGGCCAGGGAAGTCCCAGCAGTCTTTTTCTTAAATACAACCGTATCTGTGTCAAGTATTTGTCTTCTTGATGCTCTCACCTTCAAATCAATATTCTTGTGCCAGTCAATCTGATTAACTCGAAATTTGCCAGCTCCCCAGGGCATTTCTGGTTGACTATTCCCTGTCGCTGCCTATCGCAGGGTGTTAAAAGCCTGTACATAAGCAGCAATCCCCAAGTACTATACTGTCAGTAACAATGCATTACTTTGTAGACTCCCAACTACATGTATCTCTGTGAATTCGGAAAGGAGCTACTGAAAATGGGATACTTATGCTCAATTTCAAGAAATTTATTACCATATGTGTATCAAGCTGTTCCCGAGCCGTTTCAGGAAGTCCTCCTGTGGGCTTCGATGCAGAAAGTTGGGTCTCCATTCTAGTCAGTTCCAAGAGGAAATCTTCAATTTCACTATGGAAACCCTGGGCCTTTTGAGAAAAGACATTAGCAAGGTCAGTAGTCAATTCTAGTTTCAAAAGTAAACTTTCTAAATGACCACATGAGGAGTCTCTTTGAGGAAGGAATTTTAGGCTGCTCTCAGGCAGGGTTGTTCTGTTGCTGGATGATTATGGGGCCAATATATTTACTTATTTTCAGAATTGAGCAGAATCCTTCAGACCTCACTGTAACAGAGATGTCTGCTATAACCTGATGAATTGACTGACTAAGGTACTGCTGAATATGGATAGGGAGGGACCTGACTTGATCCAAGAAATAACTAAATCTGTGAACAAGGTTTGTTATAGCAAAGATCTACTAACTTTGAATAGTAGATAGAGGGACTGGACCACAAACTAATCCAAAAAGAATGACCCAGTTAAAAGTTGTTCTTTCCAGACAAGTCCAGCACAGAACTGACCCTCCTCTCTAGGCAGAGGGGGTTCTACCCAAAACTGCTTTTCTTCTGTCGACTTAAGTGGACTTTCTGCTGAATGCTGCTATGAGCACAGCCCCAGCCGCCTGACTGGGACAGTGCACGCACCTGCTGCAGTGTCGACTGAAGCTGCTGCTCCCTCTCCTCTGTCTTTTGTAACACTGACTCCCAGCACTGGTTCATGGTTTCTAAACGGCTCCTTAAGCTGCTGGCATCATCTCCAGCGCTAGATTCAAGAAGCTCATTGCCAGCTTTGTTGACTGTTTCCACTGTGGCTTGATGGGCCAGAACATCATTTTTTAGAACCTAAAAAATGTTGAACAACATAATTTATCTCTATAGGTATCATTAAGCCTGGCTAAGGTACACACAACATCAAAAAGCTTCTGATGGCAATATCTGGTCTCAAACCAATAGGCTTAGAGATGAAAAAATGAGAATACTTACGTGGTGCTTTGCGAGCTCAACTTCGATGACTTTTGGGTCTCCACTTATTGGTCTCTGAGCATCTAGCAACTCTTCAGTGTGAGTCAGCCAACTCATTAGTTCCTCTAAGGCATGCTGGAACTGGCCAAGAGCCAAGAGAGCACCTTCCAGCTTATGCTACTCAGAAAATGATTTAAAGGGAACGTTTGTTAGGAAATTAGAAAACAGTAGATAGTAGTCCACTTTATGGACTCTACCATTTGCCTTACCTGTCTGTGAGCAATTTTCTCACCCAGGTTCTCCCAGAGGTGTTTAAGTTCCGTCAATGGTTCTCGTATAATGTCTCTGTCCGTTTCATCAGTAGCTTTCTTTAACATCAGTTCACCCTGGTGATTGAGCTTCTCCATCTCGATTTGCTGTTGGTAAACTTCCACTTTGAACTCCTGTCAAAGACATACTGAATGTTAACATCAAACCAAGTCTTTAAAAACTAAAAAGAAGCAACCCTTCTTCAAAAACCATTCCCAGGTACAAACCTTCATTTCATTTAACTGATCTTTAACAGTGTTGAGGTCAGTGCCGACAGGGGGCATTGTGCAGAGTTTAATCACAGTGTTATCTAGCCAGTCAAACATAGCCTAAAATAAACATACAAATAAACAGTCAAAAAACAAAACCATGAGGACTTGGGAGACAATTAGCATGATCTCTGCTAATACAAGCAGAGATAAATCAAAGTATCAATACTTTGTGCTGTTTGTGCTCTGAGGTTGGGGGCAGAAATAAGGGATAATGATCTTTATTTCAGTAATATGGGGACTTAAGGATGAAGCCAACATGACTGGAATAATGTCCAAAATAAATTACAATCTGGAAAAACTAAATATGAAAAAAAACTACTATTTCTTATGGCCAGCTAGCAAGCCCACAATGTGCTGAAGCTACTGTACGGTGCTGTGCTTTGAGAAAACCTGGGTTGGGACCTCTAGCAAGCAATGACTGACAGCAAGGCCAGTTTTACTCTACAGCCACTGTGAGGATAGATAATATGATGAGCACACGATGAAAAACATGGCAAGAAGACTAGAAATTCGGATGTCAGAACTTTTCTTGCTAGAAGTGGGAAACTTAGGCTAGATATAAAGAAACAGCCTGTCTTTGGTTCGAGAATGTTGCAGTCCTGTGAAGGTGACCGACTCACGCTGGACTCAGAATATGACAAAGAGACCACGGAGCCTGTGTTTCCGTGGTGGTCACCTCGTGGCCTCTCACCTGAAGAGTGTCCTGATACTGCACAGCGGCTTGCATGGCATCCTCAAGCTTTTCCAGCCTCTCTCTCCATGTTTTGTTTAAGTTCTCCCAGGCGTTATTCATCTAGGGGAAAAACAGTGGATCAGACTCTCCAATTAATCCCACTCTTAGTGTGAGGCCAGTAACGTTTTGTCTGAACCCCTTGTCCACTTCTCCACACCTCATCAATGCTCTTCTTCACTTCCGGCTTCTCAGTTTCTCCACAGGCAAAAATCAAATCTGCTCCAAGGATTCGAATAAACTCCAATTCCTCATGCAGACCATCTGTCTCTTCCTTAATAGTCTACATGTAAATGAACAGAACATAAGCCAAAACAGAAAGCAGAACAGAACTTCCCAAACTTTGCAAATGTGATTTATACCCCCATCGACAGCAGATGTTGAACAGAACGGTCAATTTCATTAAAGTCTTTCAGTGTTCTTAATATTTCACTCATCTAAATAGTGAAGCTTCAGAGTCTGGTTATTTTTCTTATATATACATCAAATATATTTTTATATATTAACAATAAATACATAAAACAGTCTGAGAAAGGTGTAATGAGCTTCAATAATTTACCAAAGGTCCAAGGAGATTATAATCTACAACCAGAAGTCTATTACAGAGAAGAAAATTAACAAGGATAAAATAATAGAGTACAAAAGTCACATATTTAAGAGCTGGGAGATGAGCATAATAAGAATGCTAGGCTATGTAATCTCAAAGAAAGCCAGTTCTGTGCCAGATCCTAAAAAATGGTTCATGGACTGGCAACGACAGGGGTGGGGAGGTGGAAATGGCTGAAATAAAAGAAAGATATGAGTGATAAGAGAGAGAATATAGAATAGCAAGACAGTCTTGCCTTGGGCTAAATGGACAAAATGAGGTGAGAAATGCATTTAATAAAAACTAGGATCCCCAAAAAGACTAGAAAAAGGTATGTGAAAGTAACAATTGTTATGTCTGGATGATGAGTCCAGAATTTATTTTCTTTTCTACTTTCTATTTTTCTACAGTAAAGAAATTTACTCAAAAAGTAAGTACACCAAAGAGAGGACTAAATTCAGAAATGAAAGCAAAACTGGATTTTTAAAGCACATGCTACTAATATGAATTGTTAAGTTTAAAATTGATGACAGAATTACTTTTGTGTGATGGATCTGCTCTGTATCACGACCAGTGGAGGGTGTATGTACCTATACAAAGTGGTAAAACTTGTACATTAAAAAAAGAAAAATCTATAATGAGCAGGTATTTTTGTTCTAGTGTAAAGACATACTATTAAGCTTAAAAACAAACAAACAAAACTTTTAAGGCACTCAGCCTGGCTAAGCAGTTAACACAACATACTTGGATACAGTGCTTTCCCAGAGGACAAACATATGAGAGGAGGGGTTTTGTTTCTTACCTCGGCGGCTTCAACCTGTTGTTTGATAATGGATGGGTCAATGCCAGGGCTTTCCAAGTCATGGACGATATCCTGGGTGTCTTTGATGGTGGTGAGGAGAGCTGCCATATCATACCAGAACTTCTCCGCTAGTTCAAGGACATCAAGGAATTTAATTTCTCGCTCTTCAGCCCGAGCTTTGATGTCCTCCCAGAAGAATACCATTTGATCCAATTTGTCCTGGATTTCTGAGGGGTACAGAAGAGTGAACAGGCCTTTTCTAAGGACTTAAAATCAGCCTCATCAGAAATTAGATCTAATCGTATTTTCACTGAAATTATCCTTAAAAGGCTCTAAAAATGTATAACTGAAGGATAGTTTTCTATCTTAGCTTTATTATTAATTATTTCTATATTCTCATTTTCCACTTACGTCGGTCTCCCACATAAAGAGATCACAGAGGTAATCTGGAAATGAGTTATCATCTACTATAAAAGTACTGCTAAGATACTTACAAAGGGGCTGGAATGAGAACTCTGTTTGCAGTGTTCTGTGTTGAACCTGCTATGTTTCCCATGGAAAGTGTTATAAAAGGTAGTTATGTTCTACCCACTACTGGTACTGCAGTTTCCTCATATTAGGGGGTAAAGGAGCATTTGTTTCCTGGTCTGGGAATCTAACTACCAATTGTAACCTTATTTCAATGGGGAGGTGTGTTCTGAATTCTAAATGACTTCCTGGAATACTCATTACTTAGGCACTGCCTTTGCATTCAACGAAGTACATCTGGTGGGATGCTGGAGGTAACCACAGCCTAGAATTTATTCTATCGACTTTTTAAAAACGATTAATCGAGCACCTTTTGCAGCCAGATCCTTGTCAGCTCCCTGAGATCGCCCAATGAGCTCTTCTCCACGGCGCTTCAGGGCCTCAAAGGATGGCTGCAGTTTTTCCAGCTCCACGATGGCACTCTTGTTGTCACTGATGCACTCTCTGATCTTGTCTACTTCAGCAGGGATCAGTGGTGGCATACGCAGGCGAGAGGAAAGATTCTCCAGAGTCTCCAACATGGGCTCAATTTTATCATGGAACTAAACAAATGTTGGACCATTAGCCATCACAGCAGTACTTCGTCACACTTCTGGGGTAAATGTTAGGGATTAAGGCCAGTGTATACATCTACTACTGCTTAGGATAAAAACCTATGCTCAGCCTTAGCCCCATGGCTGTCAAGTGTTGGGTTTGGCTAAGAAACTCTTTTGGGCACAGTACACCAGAGCTGGCCCATCAGAAAAAGTAAATGTTTAAGAATCAAAAAGCTATTACTTACTATACGAAAAATCAACTAAAATCCTTAATGCTGCCACAATACTTCCCTTATTCCAACTAACGTGATGAAAAAGGGACAAGACTATGAAACCAGTGAGAGTCAGTGTGTCAGCATCTCAGATGACAGTTGCATGCAACAGAGTAGACCAAGAAGTTAGATGCCCTCCACCAACTGTATAAATGGATGGGGAACTCAATATGACTTGGAGTTTAAAAGTATCATGGCATGCAATTTGACAACCCACCAGTGTAACAGTAAGAAACTAAAATAATGTCGGCATGATGGAAGATAATTAGGGAAGGCCAAATCTAACCTTAGAGAACTACTGCCCTTTCCACTTTTCTGGTACTTGGAACAACATGTCTATAATTGTAAAATTTCAATTTGTAATATGAAGCAGAGAGGGGACAAAAGGGAGCGAAACAGACAAGTCTGCCCCCTAAAGCCAACTCTGGATTCATTAATAACGCTTACCAACTGTTAAATGTCCTATAGGAAATGACATGGTATACAAACAAAATCCCTTCCCATCACTCCCTCACTTCTAGGTTCTGCCCCAAATGAAACTGGCATAAAAAACTGCATTAATAAAATTTATTCCACAAAAGTTAAGGGAAATTTCCTTATAGATAATCCTCTCAATTCTCAGCTTCATAAGAACACCCTAATCCCAAGGGGGTGGGTACCTTACCTCTGTAATCTGTAATGGTGGGCGCGGTCAACACAACAATGAAATGTGACGATGTGGGGAAGACAGGAGCAGGCAGCAACAACACAAAGTAACACATTCCACAATGTGAGTGAGAGATGGGACGGAAGGTGGGGGGGAAAAACTTGAGTAAGTACAAATATTAACCAAGAATATTGACTAAACATAGGAATAAATTACCCAGACATAACAGTAATATATTAGTTGGAAAGTATGTAGTTACATGCTTTAAACTCCACTGCTGGTGGTTTGTTTCTCCTCGACTCCACCTTCTCCCTAATCAAGCATCTTTCTCTGAACTAGGAGCTAGCTGGTGGCCTCTTGAATAGGAAAACGAATGTGCTGTCTAAATCTCGAAAGCAACAGGCCCAGTAGGAATTTGACTTCTTGAGGCATTTGTTACTTCAAGATGAATTTACCCAAAATCATCCCTGCTAAAGGATTATCACAAAATAAATTTTCAAGGAAACCATCAACAGGCAATATATACCAGCCAAGATGCATTTCACCCTCCTTATAGTTGTATAACCAATGCTCCCTGGAATAAAAATGCAGACAGGCAAAGGCTCCCAGTCTCTTGATAATGTATCACCAGCATACTAGTCTGGACATTCCTGAGCATAGGGGCATACTGATACAGAGCCTCTTGCTTAGACTAAAGGACAGTTGAAGGTTATATGAGTTTAAGACACACACATACCTGAGCTGACTGGGAAATAGCCTCGTCCAGAGCCAGGGCCCGCTGGCGCACCTCCTCTTTAATTTGGGCATACGTATTTTCTGCTTTCTGGTATTTTTCTTGCACCATTTCCCCCTCTTCAGGGTTTAACTCCTTTAGTTGAGGGCCTATCTTTAGCAGCTTATCGATATGAGGTTTGTGTTCAGCAATGGATTCCCTTAGTTGCTATGCAAAGAAATATAGATTAAAATAAAACGAGCCTTCTTATACCAGGAAGCTTCCCAGAAATCCTCTCTCACTCTCACCCTCCAATACAAATGTATTCCACCGTCTTCTGTACGTGTAAATACTTCTCTGTACTCTACTGTAGCTTGCGTGATTTAATGTCTGTTTCCCTGCCCAGACTGGGAGACACTAAGCATGACCAGCTACAAACAGCAACATTTCTGGTAATCCAACCGCTCCTTGACTTTACTGCTGGCTACTTCCAGTTTACATCCTTCCTCTTACAGGAATACAGAGAATGCAATAAGCACGAGTCATACACCACAAATAAAATAAACATTAAAAAAACTATCTTTAATAGTAACAGCATCAGTTGAAGTGTCTACAAATTTCCCTTTCATCTCAACTCTAGGCAGCAAATGCTTTCTGACATTCCTGCGTGGAGGCTCTCACTCTAGCTAGGACCTAACCACAAGGAAAGGGCCACCCAACCACAACCAAGTCTAATAACACCCCACTGTCACTGGGAAGATTTTAAACTCCCTTGATTTTTACGTGGTGCTTTGTTTACTTCTGCAATACCCAGGTTCCTGACATCTCCATAATCTTATTCTTTAACTGATTCATATTAAAGGACACAGGAAATAATTCAGATATGCATTTTTACTGTGCAAAAAAATTCTAACTGTTTAAGAATTAATTTCATAACATTTACTTATACTCAGTAGGTACTAATAAATAGGCTGTTTTTGAATAAATTGTAGAGCCCATTTTCAGTTCTGTGATTAAATAAAACTCGGCATGCTCCTTACCCTCATTTCCTCCTGTTGCTGCCTGAGCTGCTCATGATCAATAGCCGGAGGAGGTAACTGTGCTATTAGTGTCCGCGTTTCCTCAATCCAGGGGCTGAGCTCCTCATATGTTTCCCAAAACTGGTTCACCAAGACCTGTGCCCGTTCTAGGCGGGCGTAACGCTCTGAATTGAGCAGACTAATGGCTTCGTATTGTTGTATTAGAGACTCTGTCTTTTCCTGTGAACAACAAAAAAAGTGTAAGCATTATTATCATGATCAACCCTTCTTTAAAGTAAAAATGTAAGTATATATAGGTATATATGTATATATATATATATATATACACACTAAAAAGTTTAAAGGAATACACACTAAAATGTTAAAAAATATGGATTAATCTAGTAAGATTACAAGTGATTTTTATTTTCTTTATACTTAACTGAATTTTTCTATCATACATATGCATAATTTTTTTTTTTTTTAAATTTATTTATTTATGGCTGTGTTAGGTCTTCATTTCTGTGCGAGAGCTTTCTCTAGTTGTGGCAAGCGGGGGCCATTCTTCATCGCGATGCGCGGGCCTCTCACTATCGCGGCCTCTCTTGTTGCGGAGCACAGGCTCCAGACGCGCAGGCTCAGTAATTGCGGCTCACGGGCCTAGTTGCTCCGCGGCATGTGGGATCTTCCCAGACCAGGGCTCGAACCCGTGTCCCCTGCATTGGCAGGCAGACTCTCAACCACTGCGCCACCAGGGAAGCCCCCATATGCATAATTTTATAATCTTTAAAATATGAAAGTAGTTTCACAAACAGTAAAATAGCACAAGCACAACACACCAAAATTAACCTTTTAGTGAATACCTTTTACAACTTTAGATACAGCAGTATTGTAATAGGCCAGTTTGACAGAATCTCTCAGGGGCTAAGATGGGTATTTGCTCATCAAGTTTCATTTGTCTTTTTCTCTCTGATAAATGTCTCCACAAACCTGGCATTTATGCTTTATATTTTTAGGATGAGTAGCTCAATTTATGAAGACTTCTGAGGAAACAGTGGTTACCCATACCCTTTATAAAAAACAAAACTGCTGTACAAATGGACTCTGTTGGCCAATTCTTTTAGAAATGGGTAATGATTTTTTAGAAGGACCTGAAGCAGGAATTAATATCTGTACACAGTTCTGAAAGATCTATCTACCTGGAAAGGTAACTCAAAGATAACTCATTATGAACTGAGGATGAGTAGCAATTCCTCTGTTATAAAGAAGATGGATTTGCAGTGTATTTCACATTATACAGTACGGCTGTTTAGATATCTGTGAACACAGGGTTAGGAGTCTGAATGCCCCAGAACATCAAGCTGGACTTAAATATCACTACCAGTAAGAGAAGGGAAAAAAAACTTCTTAAACTATCATTTCACAATTGTACTTCTAATTCACCATGATCAAGATAAGAACAATATGGTGAATAAATAAATGCAGTTTACCTGTAATATAGCTTTTTGCTCCTCCCCACATGTGCCAAAGATTTCACCACGATGACTGAATAGTTCATCCATGGAATCTTTGTGTCGAATGATGTCAATGGAGAAAGCCTTTGAAAAGTAAACTATTGTTAAGTCAAGAAATACAAGAAGCCCGAGCCTGTGTTAGTGAAAAGTTAGACATACCCTATGAAAAATTCTTTGCTTTAAAAAAGCCACATCAAAAACTGTTCTTATAAAGTTTGACACTTTGCCTATCCACACATCTTCAATGCTTATCTTTTAGTAGCTTACAAGAATATCTTCCCTCCTGAAAACGAGGAAGAAAATTGCTAACTACTCTTTCTTGGATTAATGGGCCTATTTCTACCCTTTTCACAAAGCAAAAAATCTGTTCCTCATCCTAACCAAATATTTATATAGTTATAGTCTCTATCCACCATCATGACACTGACTCATTCTACTTTACTTGGGATAGTCAGAAACTCTCTTCTAGTCACTCTTAAGCGACTGATGATTCTTCTAGCTCAGGACACAGTGAATACGTCACTTACCTTCTGTACCTGCAGCTGAGCTGTGGTCTGGTCCTGTTCCAGGCGGATTGGACCCAGCGCCATCAGTTTCCGTTTTGTTTCAGCAACCCAAGCTAGCTCTGCATCAGCAGCTTGCTCATACTAACAGACATATTGAAGAAAAATGGACATATTACAGCCAACGTCCTCCTTCTGAGAATTCTAATTTATTCAACACAGAAAGGCCTAGATTTTCAGTAATACAGTTTACATCTCACAAAGTAAAGCCGAAATTGGTGAGAATTTCATAAAATCACAAATCAAGATGCAGACAATTTAGAGTTGATTATACTTCAACAAATATGAGTTGATCCTATTTCAACTTCTTTAGAAAGACGTTACAGAACCCAGTTAGTGGTTCTACAGCTAGAAACAACCATGGAAACCAAGACTCTTCAAAAGAAATACACTTCCTAATGAGAGTACTTCTATGAGGCTGTGCTCTTTTTCTGCCAATCCTCTTTCCTACCCATGCTCTAAACAGTAGTAGTCATGTGTTTAAATACAAACTAACATGGCGGCAGATGGCTGAGTCAAGTTAACTTGAAGTACTTGCTCAGCTGAAGAAGCCTAAGACCCCAGAAGAACACCAAACCTTTAAATGGAATGCAATAACGTATGCAATGACATCGACAAATACAAAACCTAAGAACATGTTCTATTCGACCATTGTTTAATGAGGTCCCTCAATCTTTTATCTCTTCCTCGTCAACGTTGCCAAATTACACTAATATTTAAAGGAAAGTGAACTCCCAAGCGTGATAAATTTCATACTGAAATATCTGGCCAAGATGAGGGATATTAATTAAGACACAACAGGGATGCACTTGGCATCAGAGCAAACTTCTCTGTGGTTCAGAAAGCATTTGCTTATCACTACGAACTCAAGGAGTCATGTTATATTAATTTATTTTTTGCACCATGGCACATTAATAGGTGCATATCCAGCTACAAAGAAAAGCAAATAACTTTTCCCAAAAAGTAGGAAGGAAAAAGGATTGAGGGAAATATGACACCTGTGTTTACTTGGGAGGGTTCTATTTTGGATGGCTCTGCTATTTTGGTTAGCATATTTGATAGTAATTATAGTTCTTGGTTCTGTCCCCTTTTCCATCTAATGCTAAAACAGCTGATTATGTCAAACTAAGATTGTGATGCACTTGGACCTTTTGGATCTAGATATTATCTACCCCCATCACCATCTGCCTCTTAGCAGGGCAGTAGCAAGGAAAGGGCTCACACACTCTCTTCTCCAAGTTCTTTTCTGCTCAAAGGGGTCAAGTATTTTTGGTCAAACCTAGATCCATCCTCACATACCTTTACCTAATCAGTTCCCACCACCGAAATGATTCGTTGCATCAGATTTAGCTTGATCTCATTTATTCCTATTCCTGAGCCCGTATTTATGTGGGTCATAGTTCTGTACTTCACGCTGCCTAAAATATTAATGCAGAGGTGTCTATAAAGATTACCTGTTGTGATCTCTGAATAGCAGCATCGATTTCATCCACCCTTTGTCCAACAGTGTCACTGACCAGCTTGTACTGCTCATTGGCATCGGACACAAGTTTATCCAGCCCTTCTCTGGCTCTCCAGGGAACCAGCTCTAAGAGAGCACGGCTCACCTCATTCACTGTGTCCAACACCAGCCTGTGCTCCATGACCTCCTTCTTTAGCTCCTAAAGAGGGAAAAAAAGTTTTCAGGCCATTCCTTGCTAAATTAAGCACATTAGCAGCTGTGCTGGGTGGAAAGTGCTCTCTCTACCACACATCCCAGCAGGGCTCTGACCTCCTTCCTTCACTTATTTTTTTAATTTTTTTTTCTTGTCTCAGATTTTTCAATCACTCCACAGCCTGACTTAAGGCTTAGCCGCTTAGAACTGTCTGCAAGACTTCTCGAGCCAGACTGTCTCTGGGTAACATGAATGGTGCTTTTTGCTTTTTTTCTCCTTACTTCAGTAGAAATGATAAATAATGCTTTAATCATAGGTATTTAACCTCAACAAGTACCTACACAGTATTTCTGCGCATCTAGAACTGCACTAGATCCTGCAGGAGAATCAAACATAACCATGAAGTACCCTTTTAGAGAATGAACTATGACAGTAAATTCTAAAATGTTGCATATAGAGCAAGCTTCTTAGGGTTTTTTTTTTTTAACAATTTTTAAAAAAATTAATTTTATTTATTTATTTTTGGCTGTGTTGGGTCTTCATTGCTGCGCGCAGGCTTTCTCTAGTTGCAGTGAGTGGGGGCTACTCTTTGTTGTGGTGCGCGGGCTACTCTTTGTTGTGGTGCGCGGGCTTCTCACTGCGGTGGCTTCTCTTGTTGCAGAGCACAGGCTCTAGGTGCGCGAGCTTCAGTAGTTGTGGCACACAGGCTCAGTAGTTGTGGGCTTAGCTGCTCCACGGCATGTGGGATCTTCTTGGACCGGCGCTCGAACCCGTGTCCCCTGCATTGGCAGGTGGATTCTTAACCACTGCGCCACCAAGGAAGCCCTTCCTAGGGTTTTGAGAGTCAATCTTTTTTCTTCTTCAGACCATAACAAGTGCTCTTATATAGGTCTTTATATCAAAGTTTATTTTCCAAGAATAAACAAAAAACGAGGCAGGCAGAAATTTTTGGTTTACATTTAAGGTATAGATAGTTGGTATTAAACACAAGAATTTGAACTTAAGGATTCTAAGAGGAAAATTTTTTTCCCTTTACAGTGTGAAATGACAGCTCACCTTCTGCCTTTGCTGAAACTGGGGTATTTGCTCCCCTGTGGGAGACTGTCCTCCACTGGCTGCCAGCTCCTCCTCCACCTCCCTCAGCCACCAGGTCAGCTCCTCATACGTAGAGTGGAACTTGGCGGCCAGCTGCCGAGCTTGCTCTAAGGTTCTGAGGGCCTTGGAGCTAGTGAGTGTGATGTCTGCGTAGCGAGTCTTTATGCCATCCAGTTTCTCTTGGATAAGCAATACCTCTTCACCTGTGGGAGACAGCACACAATTATTCACATTTAATAGGATATGAGGAAGCCCTCTTAACCTCCCTTTCTTCAAATCAGAGCTTAACTTTTATAGATGCTCTCTCCCTATGGCAGTGATTTCACCTAGCATCCCACACTAAGGGAGGTGGGAAATACACCTTCAATCAATAAAAGAAGTGACTTCTGAGATTATTAAGATCTGAGTTTGACTGCAGGTGTTCCTAGACATTCCCAGCACCTTTCAGTAAATGCTGGCATTCACCATATTGGAGGGCAGGGGGAGCCTTCATCTATAACCAGATCTGAGACAACACAGTGTTTTAGTTTTCAGAAGATTGAGCAGGAAATAGGAACCCAAGCTGCCAGTCACCTGGGAGCACATGGTAATACAATCGGTGAGTACTAAGCTCCTCCTATCTGCAAAGAGAAGTGGTTACTGCAGGGTGCTGATGTAATTGTCTGTGGGACCATAGAGGTGCTAAGAGATGAAGTTTTCAAAGTACCTGTGGTTTGTTTTAGAAGAGCCTGGCCGTTTTTAATAGCTTGATCTACATTCTTCTTTCTATTAACAATTTCTTCATTTAACGCCTGAAAGGAAAGAATACCATTAATCCTAAAACTGTGGCACAACAAAGGGAAAGAAATGTGAGCCCTTTAAGAGACCAAATTTAAAGTAAAGAGATGAATATCAGTTTAGCTTAAACATGAGATATTTGATTCCTTCATTTTCTCTTTGGTTACCCCCTTCTTTAATTACTCAAAACAATGAAATCAGCTGCTTATAGGCAAACTTTCCTTTGATGAGAAGAGATTTAGGACTAAATCCACTTTACTAATCTATTGGTACCAAACGTGAACCCAAGAAAGGTAGAAGTAGAATTCAGCAAAAATGTCTACGTCCAAAATAAAGAATAAGGCAGAAAGTTCAACAGAAGAAAGTCAGCAAGAACGGGCTGACTTAAATCAGGATCCTGGTTAAAAACTGTCAATATCTGAAGTCAACGAAGCAGAAGAATCTAAGATTATTAAAACCAAAACACTGCTTTGCCGATTTTTACCATCCCCAAGGAAATGTCACAAAAACGAAAACAAAAAGGGGCAAATTGTTGTTTCTACTCAGATGACACAGAATCCCTGGAATTTGAGTATATAAATTCTAGAAACATTAAAAAACCCTAGGCACTACTATTTAGGTAATCTGGTTTTGTTACAGTACATTCTCTTTCACATAATCGCTCAAGTGGAAACTGAATGATACATTCCTTAATGACGTAAAACATGAGTTGGAATTGAGATGGCCTGATTACATTCTGGATCATCTTCTAGAATTATTGATTCAGTCTGTTAAGTACAAGTATTTCCATGCAAATCATCAAAAAATAGATTAGCCCAGTCTGTAACTATGCAGTTGTGTATAAAATAAAGTCAAAATGTTTGGAATTTAAAAAAAGAGAGAGAAATGAAGAGAAACATGAATCAAAATTACAAAATAACTTAGTAACATAATCAATAAGAATGGAAAACACGAATACCAGGTGGTCAGCATGCTGCTTCTGCAGGACATCCTGTCTGTAATCCTTTACGAACACTGAACTGAGCTTGTCCTCAACCTCAGCCAGCCAGTTGAGCACCTCCACCTCATCCTCCCCGAACAGCCTAGCGTTAGACAGTGCTTGTTCAAGCAGGGCTGCTTTCCGACAGCACCGGTCTTGAATCTCACTGAATCGGGCCTGCAATGAGTCTAGCTTTTCACACAGTACACCCTGCTCTGCAGAACATGTCAGGGAGGAGAGGGACTGCCCAATTTTGACTGCCTGGTGCACATCTGTTGCATGGCTTTCTATTTCTTCCTCCAGAGCCTGGAAATCCAGATGGAAAAAATGAATAACAGAAACAAAATAAATGAAAAGTAGACATGAAACAATGAATCACAAATGATATAATAAATAATAATATAAAAGTTCACCTACTGAAGGGCAAAAATAACATAAAAACAGAGAACAAAAGCTGTTTTTCCTGATAGCAGCCTATTAGTCCATTTCTATTTTTACTTCAAGAATGTGACTAGCCCAATTAATAACTGGACCATATTTTAAATTAAACTTATTTAAAAACCCCCACAAAACACATCTTCTAGAATGCTGCAGGCAGTTTTCTAGGATTTCTGGTTCCAGTTCTGTGTTTTCATTTACCATAACTACTTCCTACCTTGTGCCGAACAATCTGCTGCTGTATTTTGGCAGTCTGAGTGCCAACAGGTTCTGAGTTAGCGAGCTTTTTCTCTGTGACAGATAAGAAGTCAGAAATAGGCTCAGCTGTCTCATGGAATTGTTTGGCCAGAACCAGGATATCTTCCAGCTGTTTTTGCCTACACAAATATATAGAACAATCTGCTCAGGCAAAAAGTCACATTAAGACTGATAATAGTACTATATTCAGTAAAAGACCAATCTTAATGAGGCACATTTGAAATATCAATAGTAAACAGAACACACATAAACAGCACTTTGCTGTTTTAAAGGCTTTCGTAAGCAGTACCTTATTTTGATTCTGTCATGCCCTTGTAAGGTAGGCAGAATTATCCTACTATTACAAAAGAGAAAACCAACCCTGAAGGCTTAAAGAAAGATCTGTCCAGGTCGGCCACTGGGTAGCAACAGTACAATGGGGATTATAATCAGACCTTCTACTACTCTTTCTCCTATTGGATGTGGCACGTGCATCCTCTGTAAATGTGATCAAAATAAAGTTTCAAGGAATAAAAAAAAAAATCGTCAGTTTTCATTTTTCTTTCCCCATCACGGCTACCTTCACTTGTGAGTGAAGAGAAGAGAGAGCATTTGAAAAGCAAAGGCAGACCAAGCTATGAATGAGAACCTCCCTTCCTGTCTCCCCCAATCCAGTCAGGCTTCTAGTAATTTCAAGCCCCAGAGCATAACTCTGAATTCTGATTCAAGGCAAAAAATGACCTCAAACTAGCTGAATTTGCCAAGGCAAACAGCAGCCAAAAGATCTATGGACTTTGTAACTGGAATCTTAAATCTGGAATCTTAATTCTTATTTAATGTAACATCCACACTTAGCTTGGATTTCAAATACGCTGTAGATTAAAATCAGCAAATTACAAAAGGAGAGAGGAAGCCTGAATGCTGGAGGCAGCCTAATAAGCAACAGACAAAAAAACCACCGCAGAACTGCATGAGCACCCAGATTAACAATCAAAGGCCATGACGATGACATTGGAGCATTAAAAACAGACTCAGTGCTATGTCATCTGAAAAGGCCCTGGAAGCATGTGACTTTTATTTCAGAAAACCTTCACTGAACACCTACTCTGGACAAACTTATCTTAATACGAAATGATTTAATATAAAGATCTGCCATCTTAATTATCTGGAAATTTAATTATGCTCGAGCATAAAGAAAAATGTATTTCTAGACGCTATTTTTAAATGTCAATATACAGTATAGAATTTCCTTTCTTAGTTTATGTCAACTTGCAAAATACATCTTGAATTAATAATACAACTAAAATATATAATCTTAAATATTATTAATCAAGAATTTCATTTTTTAAATATTGCTTGGTGGGTTATTTTAATTGGTTAATGACCTGCTTATAGATTTTATTCTTTTTTTAAAAAAAAGAATAAAATATTATATTTTATACTGGAGTATAGTTGAGTAACAATGTTGTGTTAGTTTCAGGTGTACAACAAAGTGATTCAGTTATACATATACATGTATCTATTCTTTTTTAAACTCTAAACTTAAAAAATTTCATTCTTAAAAAAATTGCCCCTAATTTCTATGTCTTTCTGACTCATCTCTGATTTTGGAATCTGAAAGTTTGAAGAAATCAATGTAATAGGATTTGGGGTAGCAAAGAGAAGAGCTAAAAAATAATTTAGAGGCATCAAAAATCCAATATTAAAGAATCTAAACAAAAGTCTTTAGGATGTCTACAACAAATGACGCTGCTCTTGGTATTTCTCTTCAAAATATTGGCTCAGAAACTGTGTTAGACTAGGAGGATGGAAGCAAGTAGGGTAGAAGGAAAGAGTCATAAAAAGATACATTAGGAACAAACCATGACTTTAGTGAGCTTAAGGACCTAGGAGATAAGTACATAAAATAATGACCATAATACAAGGTACAGATGATGACTTATGGCAGTTAAGAGGAAAGTGAAATTGTTTTATGCTTGGGGAATCAAGAAAACCTTCATAAAAGCAGGGGAGATGAACAGAAGTATTTCATGGAAGATGCAACACCATCAGCAAAGACAGAATTAGGGAACTGACAGAAGATACTGAAGAACCGAATACGGTTTACTGTGCCCAAAAGGAATGAGAATAGTGGAAACTAAGAAAGGTAGGTTAGGGCCAAACAGTAGAGGGCTTTGAATGTTGGATTAAAGAGACTTTATTTTATAGGCAACAGGGGGTCATTAAATGTCTCTGAGCGTGCAAAGAGGGGAAGGCCTGAGGGTAAGTAAGCAGCAGTAGAGTGATGATTAGTTAGGAGGCTACCTCAGGTAAGCTACCTCATGGGAACTAGCCCAAGTGAGAGTTTGTAAGTCATGAACTGAGGCGAGTGGGAATTAGAGAAAGGGACGGAGAGGAAAGACACTGTAGAAGTAAAATGGACAGAATTTAGCATCCTGATAGATATGGGACACAAAGCAGGAGGGAAAAAAAGGGTAAAAAATGAGGTTGAGGTTTTAAGCCTAGGAAACTGGAAGGTTAATGGTGCTATTAGGGGAAATGGATGGAGAGACAGAAGAAAAGTGGTGCAATTTGGAAATGAAAATAAGTTGAACTCTTTCATTTGTTTCTCCCACTAACGTGGAGCCAGCAAATACTTTGTAGCTCAGATAAGAAATAAGCAAGCCATGGATGGGTAGAAGTAAAGAGACTGAAGAGGGGGTTATCTGAAGACTGCCCGTGGCTACCTAGATAATAAATGATCAACTCTACAACTCTCATACTGATTTCTGATTAGTTATCATTTATTTTTAAAACTGAGAACAGTATAAGCTAAAAGTAAAGACATGGTGTGACTTATTAAGCTCAAGTGACACTGGGCTAACTTACAGCTATGGAAAGAGAAAGCACTTCCTTGGAGGAGAAAAGTATACTGCCTGTCTTGTGGCCATTTAGTGAAGAAAGTCCATGCATCTCTTGAATGCTCATTTAACAGAACCACAGACTAGCTCCTAGATGTAAGAATATCTAATATTAGGATAAGCTAACAGAAAAGAACATGATAAATTTCAATTCCAAGTATCGAAAACATTATTTATAAATATGAATGGAAAAAATCTGTTTCCAAAACTCAGAAAATAACTTGGCTGGATTGTAAGAGTCTGCGTCTGCTGTTTGGAACCAAGATTATATTGCAACAGAACACCACCAAAGAGCAATGAGTCTTCCAGGTCTCAGAAATTTATGGAGTAGCTGAGGCTCATTTCCTGAGTTACTCTGGTTATGAGGATCATCTCTAAAAACTTATCTCTCTTCAAGATAAAAGCCGTTAAACACCTACCAAAGCACTGTATGAATCATCCAGGGGCTTTTAGAGCACCTCAGTGATGCAAGTCAGAAACCGCCTCTGACCTATATTCCTCAAAACCCCAGTGGCTTTACCTGGCTGCTGCCTTGCTGAGTAGTCCTGTCCATCTACTTTCGAGACTCTCCAGCTGCCCAGTGATCTTCTCTCTATCAGCCCGCTCAGCTGACTGGGCTATTCTGCCTCCTTCTGCTTGAAGCATGTCTACTGTGGCCTTTCGATCATCTAGGAGCCGCTGGAGCAACTGATGTACATGTTTAAAAGGAATGAAAAGTGATAACATGGGGTCACTTTAAAATCTGAAACAAGGAAAACAAACAAAATCCAAAACCTCACCCCACTGAGCCCTAAGTTTAATTGAATAATGAAGTTTTTTTTTTTTTTCAGCCTGAGGCAAAAACATGATATATAATTCCTACCACCCATATAAACTTTTCATACACTTAGGTTTTTAAATGGAGCAGTGACTATCATTATGTGACTGATAGGGAACTTAGTTTGAACCAGGAGAAAAAGGCACTGAAATGGAAATTCAACCAAAAATATATACATATATAGGTAGAACCTTATACATGATATACATTATTTAAATATTGCTGACCCAAAAAACACTAAAAACCTCTTAAGATAAAGTGGTGACTGAAACACTAAAATAGGATAAGTGAACAAGCAAAATTGTTCAGTTCAATACATGTCATGGTAGTCTAGGAGATTATAAAGTAAGATGATAAAAATCAATTTCCATCTTTCTTTTCTGGATCACACAAGGTAGGTTAGGATTCTACTAAAACTCCTGAATATGCTCCTGAAACCGTAAGCAAATGTGTTGTCTGTCATTCCCTACGGCTCCTACAGTTCACTGCCCCAACACTCTCACTTACCTTCTGTTCTTGGATCTGTGCTTTCACCACTTTATACTCAGCAGATGGGGGTTTCTGATTGGCTATGAGCTCCTCAGTGTCTGCCAACCAGCTGAGCAATGGCTCCAAGGCATCTTGGAACTTCCCACAATGCAACAAAGCCTCCTGGAGTTGTGCGATTCTTTGTGCAACCTGTATCACAGACATGGAGGTTCATTACGAGAAAGGAGAGAGCTTTTAAATGACTACTCACCCCTTTTTGTAACTACAGATTGGAACTGCAAATTTTTATTTGCATTCAGGTGCCAGGGAAACCAGAGATTGCAATGTCTCTTTTCTCTGCCCTCCATTCCCAGTACACTCACCTTTTTATTCAGTGTGTTCCACCGAGCGTTGATCTCTTCCATGTCATGTTCCAAACCCTGCACATCACAGTTTTTTCCGGCACTCTGGATCAAGCCCTGGCCAAGTCCATTCACCTGCTGTAGTTTCATCTGAAGAGGATCCACCTGTTCTTTCTGAAACATCTAGATAATTGTAAGCCAAAGAAGATTTAATCTAAAAGCAATGAGATCCTCTACACCACACAGTGACTGGTTATTCTTGGGAGATTTATGATTTAACAAGGGAGGGCCAGGAATAACAAGAGAAAACAAGCCATTTGTACGGGGAAGTATCAAGGAAACATGTGGTTTCATATTTCAATACATACATTCTCTTACGGACAAGTAATTACAGAGAGTTACAGCACTACTTAGGCATTTAACCCAATGACTCATGGTTTGTTTTTGTTTTTTAATCTTCTTAATTTTTAATGCAAAAAGCTATAGAGAATAAAAGCAGCACCAGCCTCAAGATATCATGAAAGTGTGATGCATATCAGTCCTAAAAGGGAAGACTGACTAGTATTTAAGATTAAAAATACCTTGGGGAATAGCTTTAATTGACCACTGATACATGCAATGCTCTTCTCTGACTTGGACTAATAACTCAATTAGCCAAAACATATTAATAGTGTGAAGAACACCAACCTCATAGCTTAATCCCCCTGTGGCTATTTAACTCCATTCTGTTCCAAGGCCATAGACCACACATGGCCAATAATCTTGAAATAGTATTCCTCTGATTACAAAGGGAAATGGGCCAGTAATACTGGGAGATGTCCTTAACAACTTCAGACACCTACTCTGAGTAAGATGCAGGTATACATAAAATATTTTTAAAATAATGATACTATATATCCATGTTCACCATGAAACAATGGAATTTTAAAACAATATGAACAAGTGTAACAAGCAATGTGAATGTTTCTTTCTAATGCAGTCAAGGTCCATTACTACTTGGAACTTTCTAAAAGGAAACAAAGAGTCACAAGAGAACAGTACTTTTGCCACTCTAATGGTATTAAGGAAAAGAATGAGATAAATATTTGTCCCTAAGATCAGATTTCTCTCAATTATCAGAGGATAAAATGAGCCATATTTCCACTAGTCTAGATCTATTTCCATTCTTTTCTCTTCCATAAAAAGTTCCTTCAGTTTCAGTGAGACAGGTGAGCCAATTAAAGCCAAAGAATGACAGAAAATCTAAGAGGACAAAAATAAATGTAAAAGAAAATTATAAGTTTGGGTAAGACTAATTTTGGCCTATGTGAGACCACAGATCACACTAGGATTAGGAAACTGATTCTAGCAAGAGTGGTCTGTGGCTGAACAAGTGAGTCACCAGGGAGGAAAGGCTCCAGGGAACACTGAAAAAGGAAGGTTATACAGGTACTCACCAGTGGGCTTCATTTTACACTATAATCCGATTACACCATATTTTGTTAGGCAACACTACAAGGCAGTTCAGCTAAAAATGACTGTTACTCCGACAGCATGGTTCCCAGAGAACGCAAGTGCTATGATTCTATTTAGTGTTAAAGATGTTTTCACTGCAGAAAAATCAGAGCAGAGGGGGAAAAACAACTCCTATGGCTTAAGCTGCTTGAGTGCAACAAAATGGCTGTGGGGCAGGGGCTGGAAAGGCAAAGAAAGCAGAAATGCCTAAGGTACAGAGAGAAGATGTCAAGTCCACACCGAAGAGCCCCCTTTTACTCAGTAATTAAATCCTGTCTCATGCTATGACTGACATTTAATTTTTTCTCTGTTGTGCCAATATGGTAGCCAACAGCTACCTGTGGCTCTCTAACTAGAAATTCAGTTCCTCAAGCACACTAGCCACATTTCATCGGGTTAACAGCCACGTGTGGCTAGGGCCTAATGTATTGGGCAACACAGAGAATACCTCCTCTCCTGGCAAGAAGCTCTACTGGCTATCGATGTAAATGACACAGAAAAGCAAAAATAAAATTTAAATAGCTTAACAATCTCTTTGATATAACAGAGCGAATTCTTTTCTTAAAATTTGGATTTACTTTGTTCGTGAACATTTCACATAGAAGCATTAGCGGTTACTTCATTTCCCATGTCCACTCTATGGATTAAGTTGACAGGGAATGGGTATTTGTCTCATTTTTTCCCTCAGAAGTTTAAAAATATATGAAAGTGCCTCTAGATACTAAGTACTGTTTAAATACTTATATTGAACACCAGTGAACAGAATGTTAAAGAAAGTAAATTTGAAAACACTTGCTCCTTTCTCTCAACTCCCAAGTAAAGTTGTTGTACAAAACCAGTGCTTTTAAGATACATTAAGTTCCTACTTCTTACTATTTCAATGGGACTGTGCCATGTTATTAACTAACCAGTGCTGGCAGACATTTCCCAGAGCAGAACACTAGTAAAAATTACTGCAAGGCTGTAAGATGCAACAGGGATAGAAAACAGAAAACTTCCCGAAGAACTTCTTCCAATGCTTTTATCTTTGGTAACACCACAGTCTCCCAGTTTGCATCCTGACTGATCCTTTTTTGATGTCCTTTGCCCTCTTCCTCTTCTAGATCTCCAAATGTTAGCCTTTGGGGGTAGGGATAAGAGTAGCATGTCAGTCCTGAGCCCTCTTCTCATTCCACACTCTCCTCTAGGCAATTCTATCCATTCCTACGGCTGTAAATATTCACCATGATAAATGCTCATCACTCTAAAATTTATATATATCTTCTGAATTTCAAATCTGGATATCCAACTACTTGCTTAATATTGCCATACAAATGAATCACAGGCATCTTGAACTTAACCATTCCAAAACAGAACCTGCTAATTTCCTCTCCCCCAAATCTGTTCTTCCCTAAGCAATTTACTACTGCCCCCATTGTATGGCTGTGAGCATAAGTGACGCCATTTTGGGCCCTTAGAGCTTCTCCTGTCCTTTTGCAGACCCAACCCAGGACTGTACCGTACAGTAAATCACTTCTCTGTTGTCACGGGCTTTGTAGATAATAGATATTGTTTAATAATCATCAGGACCCAGTAGCCCCTATGTTTTGTTAGTCCCCAAACAATGATGAAAACCTTCGCTGACATATATTCCTGGCGCCCATGAGACTAGTACCCATTCATAAATCTTGACTTAGGAATGCATGTCCTGTTTCCAAGCACCTGCTGCCCCCACCCCATAAACCCCAGACCCTAGGTTAACTGCAGAATTGTCCCAGTGGCCCCCTGGGTGGTGCAGAGTGCAGCTGCAAATGCTTCGAGTTGTTGTCTGTCTGATCCCACCCTGACTGTAAGTTACCCTACAATAAACTGATCCATTGATTATATGGAGCTACCTGCCTCCTTTATTGGTCTCAAGATGCCTTCTCGGTTTAATGAGTACTTTTTGTTCCCTCCACCCTCCAACACCCATCCACTCAGTTGTGCAAACCAGAACTAGAAGCCATCCTTGATAACTCCCCCTCACTCCCTCCCAATATGAAAGCCATTATCAGGTCTTATTGATTCTGCCTCCAAACTGTATCTTAGATCCATCCAATTGTCTTCAAATCCACTGACATCTCTCTAGTCCAAGCCACCTGGACAATTGCAGTAATCTAGCAGGCTTCTTTACTCTGTCCTTGATCCCCTGCAATCCACTCTAAACACAGTAGCCAGTGTGATTTTTTTTTGTAAGTTGCAAACCATTCTGTGTTTTCTGTATTCCATGTCAATTATCATAATATGAA
Source organism: Balaenoptera acutorostrata (assembly GCF_949987535.1). Lineage (NCBI taxonomy): Eukaryota > Metazoa > Chordata > Mammalia > Artiodactyla > Balaenopteridae > Balaenoptera > Balaenoptera acutorostrata. Next base: position 32,272,332 of record NC_080064.1, on the reverse strand, counting down.
CTAACAAATATAAGACAAAAGAAATCTGAGATTTATAAAGCCCGGATAATGTTGAGAATGTTTACTGTCAGTGTGAACCAGTTTTCTCTATCTTTAAGCTGAGAGTCATCTTTTAAAAAACGTAAATTAAATCATTTCACTCCCCTACTTAAAATCTTTCAATAGCTTCTTATGGCTCTTAAGGTAGAAATCCTTTTGAGGACTTCTTTCTCAGCCCCTGCATCATCTGGCCCCTTCCTAACTCTGCAGGTTTACTGCAAGGCACTTTTCCGGAACCCTTGCTCACTGTGGTCAAGCCACTTGGCTTTCTTTTAGTTCTAACATGCCAAGCTCTTCCCAGTTACCATTTCCTTTGTCTGGAATGCTCTTTCCTCTGACTCTCTAAGTAACTAAGTAACTTATCCTTCAGGTTTTAGTTTTAAAATTCCTTCCCTGACACCACAATTGAAGTTAAATACCCCTATTGTTTCTCATCATAACCTTTATTTTTTATTCAAAGCATTTGCCACATTTGTAAGCATGTATTTTTGTCATTTTTGCTTAATGTCTGCCTCCCCTACTACAGTATAAGTTCCACAAGGGCAGGGACCATGCCGATGCTATTCACTGCAGAAGCCCTAGTGCCGGGCTCAGAGTAGCTACACAATAAATATTTATCCAATAAATGAATGAACCCTTGCATGGAAATGGTGTTAGAGAAAGCAAACAAATCCATAAAAGTTCTGCTGATCAGCTGAGTATTCAAACACTGAACTGAAGTTGCGGGGCTCCCCAATTTTTGCTTAAAAAGACTTTCTTGGCTAATTTTAATTTTATAGAACCACTGTTTTATACAAAACGTTTTTTTCTTCCATTGAACCAATGACTGGAAATAAGACTAAGGAAGTCTATACATGAGGAGAGGGCTTAAATAACCACATATTGTTCTTAGTGGGCCTAGGATCCCACTACAGAAATAGCAAGCAAGTTCTGGCCTTTTGTTTCCTCAATCAAACCTTCTTGTGACTGCTATTGGAAAGCTTATATCTATTTTAACCATGTATACATGTGTACATTTGTACATACACGTGCAGAGGATCTAAAGCAGTTCATTTTAAATCACAGATTTTGCAGCTGGGCTACTATTTCCTTCTCCTGTCATTTATATCAGGCAATATTTCATAAAATGACAACCTCCTGTAGCTGGAGGGATCCTTAGAGATTACCTAGCCCCACCTACTCATTTTGTAGATGGGGAAACAGAGATCCCAGAGACTGATATTAAGAGTTTCTCTGAATATTCTTCCTTTATGCAGATTTGACTGGCTCTTTATAATGTAATCCCTATATTTCATTGATTATTGCTGTAGGCTTTATACTAGAAATATTCTGTATAATCAAGAATGCTGGTGACTTTGGATAGGTTGCTGGGATCTTAGTGTCAATCCCAAATTCAGTAAAACTCAGAAAACTGAATCAAATCCCTCAATCTGAAAGGTGATGCATTCTAATTTGATGGGATGCCTAATTACAAAATAATTGGTGAAGCCCAGGTGACACTACCACCACTCAGCTAAGCAGGAGGATCTGTGGCACAGTTGACGGCTTATAGCCTACAATCAAGATGATTTTTCATTGCTGGCAGCTGCATGTTTAATTGGTCCTCTAGCTAAGGCTGCCCTGAAAGGTTCTGCAATCGGGTGAACCCATCTTTCTTGCAGCATCCATGGATATTCAGGAGATTAATATTTATCCACTCGCAACAGGGAAGGCATACTACGAAGAAGGCACTGTTTTGGGTCCCGAGGATGGTGTAAAATCAAAACCACCTCCTCACTCAGTAACCCCTGAATGTATTTGACTAAACTTCTAACTCCTTCACTCCTTACCAGCGACCAAATGACGACAGGACAGTGAACTGTAGAAAGCTGCCACTCTCAAAATCCTTTGACTAAGAATGCTCAAGGATAGGAAACCTGGGAAAAGGGTTCACAACACATTCTGTTTTCTAACATCAGGAATCTCAAAATCCTGGAGCTAAGAGAGACCCAGGAGGACATCAGCCCAATTCTTATTTTATGGATTAAGAAACAAGAGGTCCAGGAAAGGAAAAGTGACTGCTTCAGGATACAAAGTTTGACAAGAGGACTAAAATGCCTCTTTTTCATAAATATTACTGTGCCTTATTAGGCTTTTAAAAACACACATTTGTATTAAAAAACTGTTATTCACACATCTATATATGGCTTTCCCCCAACCCGCCTTGGTGAATTCTTCCAACTAACCAACATATCTATTTGAAAGGGAAAGGGGGTGGGGGTGCTTCCCTGGTGGCACAGTGGTTAAGAATCCGCCTGGCAAGGCAGGAGACACGAGCCCTGGTCCGGGAAGACCCCACATGCCATGGAGCAACTAAGCCCCTGCGCCACAGCTACTAAGCCTGCGCTCTAGAGCCCGCGAACCACAACTACTGAGCCCATGTGCCACAACTACTGAAGCCCGTGCGCCTAGAGCCCATGCTCCACAACAAGAGAAGCCACCACAATGAAGAGTAGCCCCCGCTCGCTGCAACTAGAGAAAGCCCGTGAGCAGCAACAAAGACCCAACGGCAGCCATAAATAAATAAATAAATAAATAAATAAATAAATAAATAAATAAGGGAAAGGGGGTAGCATAGTGATAGTAATTGAAATCTTCTATGTTTGATGCGTTGAATGGATTATCTCATTTTATCCTCACAACCCTCACAGGGTTCTTCTGCCTTAACAAATGAAGAAACTGGAGCCTCAGGACATGTAACTGTCTCAGAGTGGTTAAAAAGTTCTCCAGGTCTCACTCCAAAGTCCACATTCTAGCTTCTACCTGACTGCTGACATCACCGATGAAGAAGCAAGCAGCCTCTTGATTTAGGGAAGAACATGCTTATTGTAAAATTCAAAAGCAGAATCACCCTTTCCTGTTAATAATCTTTTTCAAAATGTAAGCCAAAAACTGTTTACATCCCTGTTTTCTTTGGGTTTTGCTTATATCTGAATTAAAAACAATGAGAGAGTCTGAATTATAAAGTTTTTCAGCAGATAAAAAACACATTTTCCCCATAAACTCAATAAAAAGACCAAAAAAGACCAGAAAAGCCCAGACACCCCAAAGAGAACCAAAGAAAGAACAATCTGTGCCCTTTCTAATCACCACCAAGTCAGAGAACTTGCAAATCTCACTTTACTCTCCAGATCCTTCCCCAACAATATGAGCAACAATTACCTCATTTGAATTTAATCCATCAACTGCAGCCAGAGGCACTTTCCCATGCAGCACTGTGCCAGTCACCTCTTTCATTCCAAATGCTGGGGAATCAAGGTCCTCCTTGATCCCCATTCCAGCAGGGGAAGCCTCCTCTAGAACAGGACTTCCTTCTTCTAAGACAGGCACTGAGTCAGTATGGGCAGTATCTCCCTGGAAGGGTACGCCAGCAGGGAACACTTCTTCCACAGCAGGCACTGCAGCAGCTGGGGCGGCAGGCTCCCCTGGGGTGGGCACTGCAGCAGTGGGGGCGGCAGGCTCCCCTGGGGTGGGCACTGCAGCAGCTGGGGCTGCAAACTCCCCTGGGGTAGGCACTGCAGCAGCTGGGGCGACAGGCTCCCCTGGGGTGGGCACTGCAGCAGCTGGGGCGGCAGCCTCCCCTGGGGTGGGCACTGCAGCAGCTGGGGCGGCAGGCTCCTCTGGGGTGGGCACTGCAGCAGCTAGGGCTGCAAACTCCCCTGGGGTAGGCACTGCAGCAGCTGGGGCGGCAGGCTCCTCTGGGGTGGACACTGCAGCAGCTAGGGCTGCAAACTCCCCTGGGGTGGGCACTGCAGCAGCTGGGGCAACAGGCTCCCCTGGGGTGGGCACTGCAGCAGCTGGGGCGGCAGGCTCCCCTGGGGTGGGCACTGCAGCAGCTGGGGCTGCAGGCTCCCCTGGGGTGGGCACTGCAGCAGCTGGGGCTGCAGGCTCCCCTGGGGTGGGCACTGCAGCAGCTGGGGCTGCAGGCTCCCCTGGGATGGGCACTGCAGCAGCTGGGGCTGCAGGCTCCCCTGGGGTGGGCACTGCAGCAGCTGGGGCGACAGGCTCCCCTGAGGTGGGCACTGCAGCAGCTGGGGCTGCAGGCTCCCCTGGGGTGGGCACTGCAGCAGCTGGGGCGGCAGGCTCCCCTGGGGTGGACACTGCAGCAGCTGGGGCGACAGGCTCCCCTGAGGTGGGCACTGCAGCAGCTGGGGCTGCAGGCTCCCCTGGGGTGGGCACTGCAGCAGCTGGGGCGGCAGGCTCCTCTGGGGTGGACACTGCAGCAGCTGGGGCTGCAAACTCCCCTGGGGTGGGCACTGCAGCAGCTGGGGCAGCAGGCTCCTCTGGGGTGGACACTGCAGCAGCTGGGGCTGCAAACTCCCCTGGGGTGGGCACTGCAGCAGCTGGGGCAGCAGGCTCCTCTGGGGTGGGTACTGCAGCAGCTAGGGCTGCAAACTCCCCTGGGGTGGGCACTGCAGCAGCTGGGGCTGCAGGCTCCCCTCGGGTAGGCACTGCAGCAGCTGGGGCTGCAGGCTCCCCTGGGGTGGGCACTGCAGCAACTGGGGTAGCAAGCTCCCCTGGGGTGGACACTGCAGCAGCTGGGGCTGCAGGCTTCCCTGGGGTGGGCACTGCAGCAGCTGGGGCTGCAGGCTTCCCTGGGGTGGGCACCACAGTAGTGGGAGGTGCAGGCTCCTCTCGAGTGGGCACTGCAGCAGCTGGGGCGGCAGGCTCCTCTGGGGTGGGCACCACAGTAGTGGGAGCTGCAAGCTCCCCTGTGGTGGGCACTGCAGCAGCTGGGGCAGCAGGCTCCTCTGGGGTGGGCACTGCAGCAGCGGGTACGGCAGGCTCCTCTGGGGTGGGCACTGCAGTAGTGGGAGCTGCAGGCTCCTCTCGAGTGGGCACTGCAGCAGCGGGTGCGGCAGGCTCCTCTGGGGTGGGCACTGCAGTAGTGGGGGCTACAGGCTCCTCTCGGGTGGACACTGCAGCAGCTGGGGCAGTCCCCTCCAGGGAGGATTCTGCAACAGCTAGTACATCCTCCTCTGTGATGGCCACTGGAGCAGGTGGAGCAGTCCCCTCAGGAGGAGGCACTGCAGCAGCTGGGGCAGCAGCCCTCTCTGTGGCTGACACTGCAGCAGCTGGGACATGTGCCTCCACGGTGGCCACTGGAACAACAGGTACATCCTCCTCTGGGAAGGGCACTGTAAGAGCAGCTACAGCAGTTCCCTCTGGGGCAGGCACTGCAGCATCTAGGGCATCTTCTTCTACAGTGGGCACTGCAGCAGTTGGGTCAGGCTTCTGTGGGATGGGTATCCATTCCTCCAAAATTGGTTCCGTATTACTAGCCTTGGTAACTTGTTCCTCCAGAAGGATATTTAGCAATGCATCTGAATCTCTCATTTCTGTTTCCCATCCCTCCAATGAGGCCATATTCAGCTTGGGCTTTATGTCATTCACAGCTTCCACTCCATCTCTGCTATGTCCCAGTCCTCCAACCTGCAGGTGCAGACTCAGGATCTCCGACTCTGGGGACTTCCTCTGGAGATCCTGGGAGACCCACTCTGGGAGGTCTCTAGGAAGATGTGCTGGGGCTCGGTCCTCCAGCCTGGCATCATAACCCAGTGCCTGTGCTTCACCATCCTCATCACAAGCTCCTTCCACGGACAACAATTCACAAAGGTCCACATCTCCCAAGGAAGTCAGACTGTTATTTCCTTGATTAGTAGCTCCTTTCTCACCTTCCCAATGAATCTCATCTGTTAGTAAATGTGAATCATATGGTAACGCCTCTACTTCAGATCCTGAGGTAACATCTATTAGTTCACAACTAACAGCAGAACTGAGTGGGACTCTCTCCACACACTCCTCGGCATCCCCCTCAACTTCACTACAGTCCAGCTGGGACAAACTGCCATTTTCTTTGGCCAGCTTGGCTTCAAAGCCTGATACATTTTCTTCATGAGAAGCCCTGTGATCAGAGTTGGACAATCCTCCTGGGTCTGGCTTTCCTGGTGACTCCAGATCAGCCGGGTGTCTAAAGTTAAATTCCCCTGCAGTCTCGGGGCTAAAAGGCACTTTTTCACCCTCCTCCTCACTAACAGTGGAAGCGTCCCTCACGGTATCAGAGTAGGCAGTAAGTTGCAAAGTATTAGGCACCTGAGAAGTATTAGGCACCTGAGAAGAATCCAGGGCTTTAAAATAGTCACAATCCAACCCAGGATCAGAGTCCTTTGCTCTTACATTTAAAACGCCTACATGCTCCTTTTCTAAGGCAGCCCCTGGAAAATGACTAATTACAAGTGAATTTTCTGCATCCTGGGATGGGGCCAGCCCTTCAGAAGAGGCTTGAGTCTCCAGCTCAACTAAAGGAGTTACTCCTTCTTCACATAAACACTCCTTTTCAAGTTCAAGAAACATCTGCACTGAATCTGTGTCAGAGAGCTGCTCTGAACTGGCAGGACCAACAGTGCATTCTAAATCTGAAACAAGACCCTCTAGCCCCTGAGCAGTTCTGTTTCTCAGTTCTCCTACAGCACTCTCACCTGTTAGAACACAACTGTAATCAAGAGATGCATCCTTGAGAACAGACGCCAAAAGGTTCTTAGCTGGCTGTGAGTCATCAGAGCAACAGATCTGACCAAGAGCTAGGGGGTCAAAAGTCCCCAAGACAGCAGCTGAGCAGTCGGCTCCTTCCTCCACCACTGCTACAGTGTTTGCTTGCTCTCTTTCTTCGAAAACATCTGCCAGGCTGTTCTTTTCCTCATCTGCCATTAGAAAAGTCTTTCCTCTCTCTGACAGTTTCTCTTCCTCCCACTCCTCCTCAGCCTCCATCATGATCCATCGCTCATCCTCCTCAAACTTTAGCTCAGACTCTGTTTTCTCTCTCAGGCTGGGGGTTATGAGAATATGCAACTCTGGATCCAACAGCTCTTCACTCAGGCAAGGGGAGAGAGGTGGCATTTCTACAGTGCAACCTGTGTCCTGAAGGGGGTGCTGCTTCTCGCCAAAGCCTCCCTTCGCCAAACTTTTCATGGCTCTGGGCCAGGTTGCACTTGAGAATATGTGTTCCTGCGTTACATCTGTGTTACCACTTGCTGCTGCAGCTTCTGACTCTAGAGGCTGGAATTCACGTGGAGAGATCTCACTGTGCTGCTGAAATCTGAAGTCTTGGCAATCTCCACCTAAGTTTTTCACATCCTGCCCTTCTGGAATACCTATGGATTTGGACACATGTTCCAGAGTTACAGACTCTGACTGAGGTTCCCTGTGGTCCAAATGACCAGAACTTTCTGTTAATGCAGAACTGGATTCCTTCTTCTCTTGCAAGCAAGGATTTGAAGCACCAGCTTCGGACACCTCACTGAGAGAAGCTTCCATCCTTTCTGCAAATTCTGGGAAATTCGGTGGCATGAAGGACTTCCATGATCTCCTGTTAACATTGTCCTTGCGTTCTGCATTTGGCCGCCTTCTGGGTGGCACAGGTGCTGACTTCTGCACATCACTGCTTAGCTTTAGTGCATCAAATATTATTCTCTCATCCAACTTTTTGCCTTCTGGTGCTCTGGATTCAAAAACATTAGCTGCTGCTCCTAATGTACCATTGCTGGATATAGTACTTCCTTCTATCTTTTCCATGGTGCTTTTTGAAGTCTGATTAAGCTTTGACCCCTGGTCAATTTGTTCATTTATCCTCATTGTATCATATATAGATCGCTGCGGAACATAGCAATCCTCTATATAGCCATCCTCTTCCTCTCCTTTCCCCAGGCAGATGGGGTTCTGCCTTAAACAGTCTGGCCTGCTGAGTGGCTTACCCATATTTTTCAAACAAGATGAACCATCAACCTTTAAAAAGTTTCTCACGGGTTCCCCCAAAATGCATTCTGCATAAGTTAAAAATCCTTTTACATGTTCGTAACCTCAAACCACCAATTGGAACTTCCCTCCAGAAAGGCCTGGAAGTCCCACTTTGAAACCATTCTGAGAGATGCTCTAAGAAGAACAGCTTTTTCCTCACCGGTTAGCAGCCTCATAGTTGCAGGCAGATAAATGGTATAACGTATTCAACAAACAAAATAATTCCTTCTATGGCTTTTTTGTTTTTTTAAGAGCACTGCTCTTTCCAATTCAGTCAGTTAAAAATCATCTGATATTGACAAGTCTTATTCAATATCTAGTTCCACTCACTTCTCACCCAAGCAGAGTTGGAAGCAGAGGATTTATATCGATTGTGTCCTTTAATAACAATGGCACAGCCCCTCTGGTCTTCAAGTATGGCCCAAGCTCCTAGGAATTCCTTTCATTTTATCCTCAGTTCCAGCCCTGGAGAGTCCAGCTGGTCTGAATTAGCCATTCGTCCTCCCTAGTTCGGGTGTTTGCATTTGAACTGGGCTGGTCGGCGGATATTCCTGCAACTTTAAACACAGGAAGTCCTTCATTCGCGGCCAGCTTGGGGCTTCCTGTCTCCAAAACATCATGGCATTGTTGTGGATCCCAGAACAGCCCTGCGCCGTGGCCGCCAAACAAGGCGAGTGGAGCCCGGCGCCGGGCCTTTCAGAGGCCGACAGGCTGCAGCGGCGGCCGAGGGTCACTCGGAAGGGCTCGCTCAGCGCTGCTCCCCCGCGCCGTGCCGCGCGCCCCGAGGGCCAGGGTTGCCTCACCGCAGGCTGGCAGGTGGCTCCCGGCCGCGCCGGCCTCCGGTCCCGCGCTCAGGAAGTTAGTTTGTCCCTCCGGCAGATGAGTCCCGCGTGCTGTGGGCGCCGCCTCCCGTCCCCGGCCCGCAGCCGCCGCGCCGCGGGCTGCATGTCAAGCAGCCGCCTCTATTCTCCGCCGCCGCCGGCCCCGCCGTCCTCCCCGCCCGCAGCTGTCACGGTCCCGGCATGCAAACTTCTGGCTGGGAACAAAAGGCTCCGCTCGGCCCGAGAGGGGGCGAGCCCTCCTCCCTCGCGCCGCGCGGCCCGCTCGCCCGCCGCTCGCTAGAAGTGCTCGGCTGGCGGGCTGCTCTCCTCCCCTTCCCCGCGCCGCCCCGCCCGGGCAGCCCCGCTGGACGCCGGGGAGCGCGACGCGGACAGCTAGGGGAGGAGGGCAGGGGCGGAGCCGCGGCGGGGAGCTGCCCGAGCGGGAAGGAGGGGGCGGCGGAGGCGATTGGAAGCCGAGGCACCGAAGGAGGGGCTTCTGCGCGGCTCCTGGCGAGGGAGCCCGGCGCCGGCCGCTCGGCTCACAGGCCCACGCCCACCGCGCCCCGCCGGGCCGGAGGGAGAGCCCCGCCCCCCGAGAGGGCGAGGGGCGGGGAGCGACACCCGCGTGAGTCTCGGCCGCGCCGCGCAAATCCCTTGACAAAGGAAAGCCCCGCCCTCCCGCCGCGGGCCGGGCCCCCGCTGCCCCCGCCGCCCCCGCCGCCCCCGCCGCCCCTGCCGCGTACCAACCCGCCGGGCTCCTAGCCCAAGGGCGAGCGAACCCAGAAGGGGCGCTCCCGCCCCCCCCCCAGCCAGCCGGCTCTGGCGAGGGCCACTCTGGGCCCCATCTGCCGGCAGGGTAGCGATGCCGCCCGCATCGCTCCCGGATTCGGCTCTGCCACCAAAAGGGTGTCCCTAGTCCCTCCAATGTCACCTTTAGCGCGCCTCTGCCGGGCCCAAGAACACTCCAGCCTTAAACCTGGCACTTAAATTCGGACCAAGTTATTGGATAAACTCCAGCACCTTCTCTCTTCGGCTCCTCACGTACGTCAGGTCTTGTTCCATTCCCCCACCAGGATTTCTTTGCCCACAGATGTGAATGGTGTTGAGGACTAGGGAATTGGGGGGCTGCGCGACGGTGGAGATGCTGGCAGCAGTGCCCCACACCCAAATACCTGGGCTCCTTTATTGCTGGGCACATCCAAGGAAACCTGAGCTCCTTGGGGCCAGCTGAAAAGCATGGGTATTTCAAGTCTCAAGATGGAAAATACTAGAGAAAAGTGGCCCACAATCCCGTCCACAGCTTTCTGGCTTTTAGAAAAGACATCTAGCGCTTCCCTGGTGGCACAGTAGTTAAGAATCTGCCCGCCAATGCAGGGGACACGGATTCGAGCCCTCGTCCGGAAAGACCCCACATGCCGCGGAGCAACTAAGCCCGTGCGCCACAACTACTGAGCCTGCGCTCTAGAGCCCGCAAGCCACAACCCCGCGAGCCACAACCACTGATGCCCATCCGCCTAGAGCCCGTGCTCCACAACAAGAGAAGCCACTGCAATGAGAAGCCCACACACCGCAACGAAGAGTAGTCCCTGCTCTCCGCAACTAGAGAAAGCCTGTGCGCAGCAACGAAGACCCAAAGCCGCCAAAAATAAATAAATTTATAAAAAGAAAAGAAAAGCCATCTAGTCACCTGGTGACTGTTAAAGTACAAAGGGCAACCCACGAAACTGTCCACCAGAGGCAGCTGCATATCTGAAGGGATGTAATATGCTGCTCCCTTTGTGATGGTCATTTTCTGATTTTATGAAGGAAAAAAAGTCTATTAAAATTACTGAATTGACCAGGTGGTCAATACAGGTAGTAAAACTTATAGAAAAGTTATTTCTGTCCTTTACACAGACAGTAAGTGAAGCCAATAGTTGGTGTATGGAGATCTGGCAATGATAAGCTGAGCCTTAGGCTTACTTGAGCCAGAGAGGTCCTTGGCAAAAATGAGGTGTCAGCTGAAGCCTGTGATCAGAATTAAGCAACCAAAAGACTGGCAAAATGTCTTACACTTCATTTCTCACTTTGAAGCTGATCAATTTCTGCCCACTCAAATCCAGAAGACTCTATCTGTAACTGAAAGGGAGGATGTGCAGACTAGATTGTGTCTTGACAGCCTTTCTAACTTGAATATTCTTTAGTTCTAAAACTGTTAAAGGAGCTGCCCCAGAATCCTGAGTCCTCCTGGTCCTATACTGCAAGACACTAGAAAACTGTCCTCTGAGGAACAAACAGCAGAAAGAACCAAGAATGCTTGACCTAGAGAAGGTTCCAAGCAATATGATGAAGTATCTAAAGGGCTGGGAAGTGGGAGGAAGGAAGCTTGTTCTGGATGTCTACTGAAGCTGGCACACTAAGATCCAAGGGCAGATGTCAAACCAACAAAGAGCTTTCTCACAGCTATTCAAAGAATAGGGTGTCCCCTAAAGGGATGACTTTTCTGACCCTGGAGGTGTCTGAGCAGAAATTCAAGCAATCACTTGGCAGAGATTTGGGGAACGAGATTTACAATTCCTCTAACAGTTTGTTCAAGATGAATTTTAAGGTCCCTTCAAACTCTAACACAATGTGACTGGAAGGCTTGATAAGCTTACAGATCTGATACTTTATGTTTCAGGGAATCTGGGTTTTAATTTTCCTTTAATTATTAAGTACAACTGGAAAAACCCAGGAAAGGCAAGATCAATTTCACTAGCAAATCTCCCTGGCCAAATACACTCACTTATGTGTTGAGATATCATAACAGACTGTTTAGTGTGCCAGGGGCCCTCTGGTTGGAAGAATCTGAGGAATTCTGGCTCTGGACTAAGGGTGGGTGGTTATTCTATTATGAAGAATGATATTGATGTGGAATCACAAACTTCATGGCCAGAAATTCCTTTCCTGTTTCCTCACCAAGGCAGGTGCCAGTCAATTCAGTCTTTTCTTAATCCCTCCCCACACCTATCTCCCTTATTCTCACCACTCTCGCCAATGCTCCATATTATAATATAAATAAATAAGTGGAGCATTTTAGCAACTATGAAGTTCAGATTCAAATTACTTATCAGCTTAAGTCACACTCTCTGACTAGTGTATTAGGAGACCATTACAGATAAATCTCCCCAAAATTCAAACACAGCCCAAAATTCAAACACAGCCTTGTGGAAAGGATTACATAAAGTTGGCCAATTATCCCCCCTCCCCTGCAAAAAGTACTTCGCTCCTTGTGTAAAATCATCAGTTTGTGTTTAGAAGGAAAGGAGGCACAAAGTCTCTTTCCTCCATGTCTTATATTTTTTTTTAATCTGTTCATGAGTTTCTCCTTAGTTTTGGTATGTGGAACTCTGCCAATAGCCATCTCAGTGACTGAAATAAATACCTGATACAGCTTTCAACTTCTTGTTACCCTGACAGCTCCAACAAAAAAAAGCATCTGTTCATTTCACATGCTGTGTGTAAACTTTTAAAAACAGAAGTACAGGGAGCACCCCTTTGGATGCTTCCCCCATTCCTATAACACAAATATCTGTGCTGATGCCAAATTTCAAATTAGTTTCCAATTAGTTGATTACAGAGTTCAAAGAATTCTCTACTCATTTCAAAATTCCTAAGAACAGAATTGGTGTCAGATTTTCCTTTGGTGAACTTGGAAGAAAGAACAATCCTGGCCCTTCCTGCTATCTCCTAATTAAAACAGCAAGGTGGAGTCTCCTCACACCCTAACACAGCTCCCTTTCCAAGTTTTGGACTTGGCACTTTGCCTTTGTCTGCTCCAGACTTTTAAACCACCAGCCTCCTAGGAAAATCTGGAGACCCTAGATCCACACTTCCTCAGATTCTATACTGCCTTTTCATCCACCTCTCTCTCGGAGGATTAGTGCTGACTAGAGGAGGGGACAGAAGACTGGTTGGATCTTGCACATTTAAAATTTACAAAATGCCTTTCATCTTAGGATCTCTAGACTTTACAAGCGTTTATTTAGTGGCAAGTGGAAATTCCACAGTATTCGTCTGAACCTGTTGGGCATCAGTCACTACCATCCTTTTATTACATAAAGATGGCTACAGAGTGGCTCATTAAGCAATGCAGCATGATGTGAAGCTTGCTTTAAATGGGACACTAAGGATTTTGATGCTATTTGAGTTCTCGTGTATTTTTGAACTCATGAGAAAACTTTCCACACACTCTTCAGGAACTCTCATGACCTCTGTAAGCCCTTTCCTGCTTGTAGACTTTCCAAAAGACAGTGTATTAATCCCTCTTTAGCCACTCCCCAAGACAGTAGTGATGACAAAAGCAGAGGGCTTTGTAAGTGAGAAAAGGCCTAACAGAAGAGTGGGAGGAAGGAAAGCAGGGGATTACGGAGGGAATCACATTTACTCATTAGGATCTGGATATACAGAGACAGTAAAGAAAGGATTTCTAAGTGAAGGACTAGAGGCAGGAAACCTAAAGAGGTAGGGACCCTAAAGAAGCAAATTCAAGGTTATCATGGTTTAAGTTATAGGATATATGCAAGGGAAAAATGAAAGATCAGAATGTTAAGTAGCTCAAGGCCAGTTCACGAAGGCCCTTGAATGCCAAGCATGAACTTTTGCTTTATTCAGAACACCATGACTACACCAAGACTTACTTATTTAACTTACCAGGGGGTCATGCGAGTTATTGAGTGGTGTGTGGAAAGTTTCCTAAGAATTTGAGCCTGGCTGCTCATTCAACTGCCGTTTAATATATATTATTGCATTAAAAAAATCCAAATCCTTAATTTACAAATGACACTTAGGGTGCTAAACTTACTTTTCCAAAGGAACACAGCTATTAAACACCTAAGCTTCTTAAGATTTGAGCCTAGGTCTGCTGATACTGCACTGGTATCAATATGTATAGAACAGAGCGTAGTTGGGGAAGATGGAAGGTGGAACAATCAGCTAGGAGGGTTACACAGTTTAGGTAACAGGTAACAAAAGCCCGGACTCGTGAAACTGAGGAAGGGGGCGGTAAAGAAATTGCAGAGGCAGACGATTTGGACTTTACAACTGATCCAATAGAAGGTAGAGGTTAGGGGGGAAAAATAAATTTAAAATAAGGCTGTCATATTACTCTTGGATGACTGAGGGCACAGTAGTACTATAAAACAGCAGCAGAGAGGAAGAAAATACTGAAGGAGACAGCACATTCCATGTGGAGCATACTGAGTGTGAGGGACTCAAAGGCTACCCATGTGGAGGTGTCCAGAAAGACTGAAGTTCAGGGCAGAGATAGATACGTGGAAACCTTCTCTTGTAGAACAGTGAGGGGTTGGACATCCTGGGGCTGAGTGTGGAGAGAGGGGAGAAGAGGGCAGATGACGGGATTTCAGGCACCACATGTTGGGGAGGTAGAAAGACAAACCAAAACAGAAAGCAGACGAGCAGCCAGAGAAGAAAATGGAGAGAGCACAAGGTCAGGAAAGTAAATGGACAGGAGGGTTTTAAGAAAGAAGATATGATGTTAAATGGTGCACAAGGAATGAGGAAGACAATGAGTTAGACAAGGCCACTAGCCTTGGCAACTAGGACGTCAGTGAGTACTTCCGAAAGAATGGTTTCAGTGCAGTGATGGGGGCTGGGTCAGACTGTAGGGGATTAAGGATAAGCAGTGGTGAGAAAGTAAGTATTGGTCCTCCCTTATTGCGACTCTTCTTTTGGCTTCCATGACACTGTGCTATACTGATGGTACCTTTCTAGCCAGTCCTTCTTTTGTGTCTTTGGGCTCCTCTTCCCGTCCTCTTAAGGCAAGTAATTCCACAAGGTGTAGCCTTGATTCTTTTCATTTGTTCAACAAATATTTATTGGGATCTACTATGTGCCCTAAACTATGCCAGACACTAAGGGAGAGAGTGATGAGCAAGACATGATCAGGAGCCTACGTTCTAGTACAGGAGACAGATATTCATTTTAATTCAATTGCAATAAGTACTCTGAAGGAAAAGCAAACAGTGCTATGAGAGCATCTGTCAAGGGCCCTGATGTGGTCTGGAGGTTCAGGGGAGACATCCTTGAGAAAGTGACCATGTGGGCTTTCACTTAACACCAAGAGTAGCCTTTCCAATTCTAGGATGGCATGACTTCACAACTTTCACAAAGTAGCAACTTCACAAAGGTGCGTAGCTATTTCTATGAAACAGATCCCTGGGCTGAATCTCTAAGGAATCTTGCTGTAGGGGTCCTCTCTCCAATATCAGAAAAGGAGGTAAAATAAGTAATACAGAGTCAAGAGATTTTTGAAAACTCTTTCATTTTGTTACTAAAGCAATTCTTATCACTGATCACAAACAAACAAGTTAGGTTTGAATTTAAAGAATTAGACCCAAATCAGAGCTCTTCCTCTGGGAGTGAACTGCAAAATGAGAGAGATATTAAATGGTTTACTTGAATGGATGCAATGAATTCAAGCTGGAGAAGACCTAAGACAGGTTCAATTTCTTTGAATTCTTATCATCTTCTTCCCTTGCTCACAAATACACGTAACCAAATACTAGAAATATACATTTGCTGAAAGCTTTTCTGTAAAACATCTTGATCTGGTATATGTGCTTGGCAGAGAGATTAATTATATCTGTGTTTTTAAGCTGCTTCCTCTGAAATTAAGCTGATATTTTTCCCCCTCACATCTTAATGTTTTAATTAAAGATTGATTAATATTAAGAGGTGTCTCTCTCAAAGATGCTGACTTGGTAGTTGCCATTGTATGGCAACAGAGGAAGGTAACATGGTCTATGCTATAAGCTAATTAGGCCAAGGACCCTGAGATCATTAAAGCTGATCTGCTAGGTAACTGAGTGTCTGGGGAAGTCACTGAGCTGGTAATGGCTTCTGGTTAATTCTGGTTAATGATTTGAAAATAATACTGATTTGTAGAGCACATAAGCCAAGGTCAAAATGGTCTCAGAGAAACTTGCTGGCTGTGGGATTCTGATATCAATGAATGAATAAATTAATTAATAACCATGTATATGTGTGTATGTGTACATACAGTATATTTAAAGCTGTGTTAAGGAGTCAGGACCTAAACCTGCCTATGTATTGCTGGTATAGGGCTGGAAACGAGCTCTTCATTTGTTCCCCAGAAAAACTGCTCAGGAAGGCTCTTTGTCCATCCACCTGTTTCATTGCTGTCATCAAACTAATTTACTTTATCTTCATCATTTCCATTTTTTCAAGAAGAAAAAGAACTAATGTAATCTGGTGCTGGGTCTTAGATCAAATCTTCTGGGGAATGATCAAGCTGTAGGCACCAAGGGAATAACTTTTCTTATTAAAAAGATTTCATAATATTATAATTTGTGTGTCTGGATAAACTTCTTAAAAGAATATTATCATTTATTGAGCACTTAGTATCTGCCTAGGGTTTTCATCTACATCACTTCATTTAATTCTCATAAAAACCCTAAAGGTAGGATTTACCACTGTTCACATTTTATAGTTGAAATAACTATACAGAGAGGTTAAGTAATTTCCCCCAAGGTCACTCAGCTAGTAAATGATAGAGCCAGAATTCAAAGTTGAATATTTCTGACTCAACCTCATATTCAATTTTTCTCACTACGCCAAGCTGAATGAAGTATGAAGATTCTTCTTGGTGTCAACTGGTTGAGTAAATGACAGTGACTCTAATGTAATGGGTAACTACAAGACAGTATTTCAGAACCTGGCTTTCTTCAGGTGCATCTAAAGTAGTAAATTCCTTAGTTTTACTTTGTTCAGGCTAATACTGAAATGAAACTGTGTTCCTTTAACATATGCTAACTAGTAGAGAAGGAAGGGAGCCCAGAGGCAAGATGTAGAGGTGAGGAATCCAGGCTAGGATTAGAATTTCTCAGGACACACAAGGATTTACGTCAAGTGTTGCAGAACAGTCAGCATTTTGAATCCTACAGCTCACGTGGCACATGAGAAATAAAGAGCATTCACTCAATCAGTCAAATGTTCACTAATCTCCCATATACCCATATGCTAACTACTGTGAGAGACACAAAAATGGATATGTTAAGATGAGGGATGGGACAATGCATATAATCATTAAATGCCAAAATTAGGCAGTATATGATGAAGGCCAAATGAGTTACACATATTAAGTGATTTAAGAGAACGGGAGAAGTAGTGAGCTAGCCTGGGGGGGGAGCGATCAAGAAGGTTTTGAGGAGATCAGGTATGAGTAGAAATCAAATAGGTAAAATGAATAAGGAGTGTTTGGGATAAGTGGATGGAGTGGATGGTCTATATAGGAAACAAGACTGGATAGACAGTAGGGATCAAAAATGTGGTTTCTAAGACTGGAGAAGCAAAAGAGTGGAGGCACAGATACAGACCAGTTTTGCAGGATGCCACCACTTAATCCATCAGATCGGATGGCTCCTGTATTGATCTGGGGGAAGGATAAGCACTCACAGAAAGAAGGGTGAATACAGACAGATGCTAAGGGAAAACCACCTTGGAGGCCCAAGTTTTAGAAGGCTACAGCATAATTTATGTCTGTTTTTTCCGTGGGAACCATGTGCGTACACGCTAGCTGTCCAATCACACTAGTTCTCTGCATTCCTAACAGTGGATCTTTTGTTCCAAATAGCAAGGCTCAAAAGAGACAGAGTCTGATAAAATCACACTGAGGTCAGTACTCCCAGCTGGTGCAGGGCTGATGCCATTCCACAACACACCCTACAGGAAGCAGCTTGAGATACACAGCTGATTGATTTCCACAGCAGGAACCTTGTGGCAGGCAGGGTGGGGTGGGGACTGGTGGAGCATGGAGAGAATTCTTTAGCCACTGACTCAAATTAGTTCCCCAAGATCCTGACTTGATCCAACGGATCTGTACAAGTCGTTCTCAGAACCAACACTGTTTCTTAACTAAATTTTGAAAAAAGGGAGGAAAACCACCAAGCTTCCCCAGGCAATGGGACTATTTCATCAGTTAACTCTTACTTGTTATGGAATCTGAAAAGGGCAAAATATCAAAACCCCCTACATTTCTAGAAGTGGGCTGAATAACCCTTTATTGTAAGGGGCTATCCTGTGTATTATAGGAAATTTAGCAGCACCCACTAGATGCCAGTAGCAACCTCCCCAGTTGTGACAGTAAAAAATGTCTCTAGACATTGTCAAATGTCCTCCAAGGACCAAAACTGCTCCTCCCACCCCCATTGAGGGCCACTGGTCAAGCACGAGTTTTGGTGCCAAACAGATCTTTCCAATCCCGGCTCTAACATTTATTTGCTCTGTGCTTGAACAAGTTACTTTAACATCTTCAAATCTCAGTTTTCTTACCTGCAACTGGGATTTTAAATGTCTGATTTACGGGGGGGTTAGGATCGGAGATAATTTAGACTTAGGTCTCTCTTACTGTTCTTACCACTATATCACCACCACTGCAATTCTTTGTGCCTGTTTCTCCTACTGCACTGTTAACTAGAGACTATCTGAGACCCCAGCTCTCACCACAAGGACTGGCCCAGAGCAAGTGCTCAATAAGGATGGACTGAAAGGAATACAGAGCCCCTTCCTCCTAACCCCCAAAAAGTGATCCACGGACCACCACCTTGCAGCACTTATTCTCATCCCTGGGTGGCCAAAGTTCTGAAAGGTCCACATTTCAAATCACAGTACTGGTGGTAGGAAAATAGCTTGTGAAGGCCCAGGGGATAAGTGTTATCCCATTAATCTTCCACAGTCACTAACAGAGACTGGTATTTGAAAAGCACTCGGTAGTGGCACTGGCAAAGTAATAAGGAAGGTGGGGAGGGAGTACATTCTCCCCATAGCTAGGTTTTTCCAACC